>NC_044030.1:70014261-70317292 GCF_900496995.4 Aquila chrysaetos chrysaetos
AAAAGGAGAGGGAAAAAATATCAATGAATATTTATCCCTGTAAAACAAAGATGTGTTTATCTATTACTATGATGGAATACACACACATATTTTGAGCACAGATAAGATTTTATATGTGTGATTTCACACCATCAATGTTTGATGTAAAAGGCATTACAAAAGGTAAAAGATACATTTCACCATAGCACATTTTATTTTTATTGATTTCAGCTTCCAACATAAGCTAATTTAGTCTTTACAAATCAAGTTTAAAAAACAGCTTGATCTCCCTTCTGCCTGTTCCACTCTTATTGGAACTGTATTCAGAGTGTGATTTTAGTTTGAGTTTGTGGTCTCTGTATGCAGCAAGTGTCCTTCTCTACAGCTTTTTCTGTGAAAGACAAATTGTTATGCACTTGAAGCTACTTTAAATGACCATAAGGATATGGTTGGTGGCTTGTTGAAATGATGGGATTGGTTCTTCCTTAAATGTTTGGTCAGAATCTTGGAAAAGTGACTGACAGTAAATAGATGGTAACATGATTTTGAACTTCAGGACTGTCTCACTTAGGTAACTCAAGGTCAAAAGGCATCTTGCTTTCTCATTTGTAGTATTCATACAGATTTACTAATTTGTAGCAGTATCTTGCTGCATTTTTTTTAAACCACTTTATTTGAAAATTCACAATTTACTTGCACTTTGATCATGAATTCAGGGGCTATATAGCAATATAACCAAGGCCTAAATATTTTCAAGCTTACTCCTATTGAGAAGTCACTTGCTGTACAGCTTCCTTAAAACCAATATACTAGTTCTAAAGGAAGGAAGGATAGCAATATCCAGGCCTTCATGGTTTGTAATTTTCAAACTATTAAATACATTTGCTTATTTTTCTCTCTTTACTTATCTCTCTATTTGTTTCTTATTTGAAATATGTCTGGGCTGTTTGCCTGGCCTTCTTTCAAAATTAATTGCATGGGTATATCTTTGATTTTAAAATTGCAGAAGGCTTCTGCTTTTGTTTCGCCACTTTTGTATTAATAAAAATACTTTTTTGTGGGTTTTTTAAAGTATAGCCTGTACATCTGCAGTGCAAATCTGAATGACGAAATAAAGGCAATTTTCTTCTAGTGCATGTCTTTTCCTCCAAAAAAAAAAAAAAAAAGAAATACAACTCTTTACAAGATACAAGACAAATGACACAAAAGTGAAAGGGCACTGATACAAACTGGATAGGCTTACAACATAATTGAATTAAGTCTTGTGTGCCACATATGATCACAAAGCAGGGCCATGTCTTGAGCACTCTGAATGTAGGGAGGCTGCCAGTCAATAAAAAGACCCTTTAAACTGGTTAAATGCATCATGAGCGTGTGCAGAACCCTCCTAGCTAACAGGTGGCTGAATAAAACTCAGCTGGTGTTGCACAAGGCTATAGCATTGACCTTCTTTAGGATAATTTCAGCCCTCTCTAAAAAAAAAAAAATTGTTACTGTACTTGGTGTAGTGGAAACAATTTAAGGATGAATAATTTCTTTTAGTCCCTTGAGGCACCGGTGGCTTGCTCTCCGCTCTCTCTCTCTTTCTGTGTCTCTCAACTGAATTAACATAAAGGAACAGTGACAACAGCAAGCTGAAAAGCGTAGCTGGTGGGAGGATTAAGTATATCATTGAAAGGAATTATGTTGTAAATGACTGGGAGGGGTAGGGGCTTCTGTTCCTTGGTCCCATCTGGTCTTTAAAGAATACCTTGTTGTAATTACCCCCAGATGGCTTTGTGCTACACTGGGTCTGGACAGCCAGGTGCCACTGTACCCTGCTGGGTGTGATATTCATTGCTACATGCAGTGACAAAAATGGACTTTATTGCAGCCTAATTTCTTCCAGGGTATTACACAAATATGAAATGAACATAGCTTATCAAACAAGAGCTTTGTGTGCCAGGAGCTGAAACTGTCACACCTAGGACAAGACTGCCTTGTTCTTTTACTTTTAAAAATTGTCTTGAAAAGTGGAAATATTAACAATTTACAGTGTTTGCCTGCTAATAAATATATATTATATCATGTTAGCTATTTTTCCAGGAGCTGAAATGTTCAAATTACCCTAAGGTAATTGGTGGAAATTATAGAGTAACAAAAGCCTGTTACGAAGTCAGTGTTACGACAATATTTGCTGTAGGCTAAGTTTGGGCCTGATCCTGGAAGACGTTGGCACACAAAAGTCTCCCTCCTCAGCCCCAGCCTCAGGCCTGTGCTTCTGCCCCAGACGCAAATTTTGCTGCTTCTTTTCTCTTTTTATTGATATTGCTGCATTTATTACATGTAGTTCCTGGTAATTTTACTGCCAAATTTATGCTAGTCTTACATTTTCATATCCTCTTCCAAAAAGCAGTTGCTGAAGCTGTTCTAAAAGAATCATTATTACTATTCCAAATTAAGCCTTTTGCCACAAAAGAAAAAATAGAACCTTGAGGAAAAAGTAGAAACACAGGATTCAAAATCCTGACTTGCTCTGAAGCAACGCATTTCCAAAAGTGGGAGGTCAGCAATTCTTTCCTCACTGAAATCACACAGAAGTGTAGGGGGGAAATGCCACACAGAGTACACCCCTTCCCACCTCTCCTGCTTCCCCCCCGCCACACACCTGCCCCCATTCCACTCAGGAGCCCGGGGTTTCCTTGGGGCAGATTTTCATGGGCACATGCAGACAGCCCAGCATCTGCTGCTGTCCTCTGTGGTGCCATGCTGGAGCAAGTGTGACTTGTCTCTTGGTATCTTTGGATGCTACGATTTATTCTGGTATTTCTAAGTTAACTATAAACTAACTAAACTGGGGATTGCTAGCAGTAGGAGCTTACAATGGGCAAGCCACCGAGTATGTACACAGCTTCTCCAGCATGTTTTGTACAGCTTGTGCACAGTTCCCTTATTCCCCAGCTACACTGCCAGAGGCACCACCGAGCGACCAGGGTGCTGGTCCACAAACAAAAATGGCTATCCCAGCAATGCCCAGTCACCACAATGCCAACAACAGCATCTGCTTCCTTTCTGAGGTCTGAAAGGGAAAGAAATGCAGATTGCCAGCTTCTTGCATCTCCATTTAGTCTTCGTGATGCCAAGATTGTCCTTCCCCAGCCTTTGCTTACTTTCCACAATGTTGTGTAGTTGAGAGGAGGTGTAACTGTGTGGCAGCTGGTTTTCTACCGCAAGTTACAAACATGCTCAACAGATATTAGTAGCTGGTGAAAGAGTTGCTCTTTACATCTTTTGATCTACCTGTGAAAATGTGTAAGTGGACTCACAGCTGAGCTCCTAGTCTCCTGCATTACTATCATCTGGTTAGTAAAGTACTTCAGAGAGAAGAGCCTGGTTTGCTTTTGTTCTAAGGATCTTTTATTTTGTCCTGACAATACAAATTTTAAGACTGTGATATTTTCTGAGAAGGAAAAGGAGTCTTAAAATATAGAAAAATCAAACTTCCAAAAGGTAATGACATTGTGGTGTTTTGGTTTGGTTTGATTTGGTTTGTTTTGCTTTGTTTTGTCTTAAATTGTCTCCAATTAAATAATATATCAAAATATGACTAGCCTTACTTTAAATCACAAGCTACATTTTTTAACTTGGGAATTATCAGCAGATAATTACAGTCTCCCATTTTTATAATTCAGCTTTCTTTTTTTACAGGGAACTCTTGATTTTACTATTCGCTAGTTACTCAGGCTTCAAATCAGTCATATCAAAAATAGAACTTCCCTGCGAGGTAAAATAGATTTTTCACCCATTCTCTGTGACTTGGGGAACATAATTTTATGAGATGCCTCTGATCAGCTCTTATTCACCCGTTCCAGGAAGTTCAAATTTGTCTATAAAGCCTCAGTGTCATCTTCCATCAGCATTACAAATACTCTCAAAGGAAATATAAGTGTTGTCCCAGAGACTTGGCAGACAAGTGCATTAGTCAATCAGATCCTTTGCCATGAAAAATGATGGGACAAATTTTGATATTAGAGACAAGGTCAGACTTATGCTGACTTAGTACTGTGTGGTGGCAAGTTTCTACGCATTGACCAAAATAGTAAGAGATGTTTTCTCTCTTTCTCTCTCCCTTTCTCCCCCTCTCTCCTTCCTTCTCCTTCTCCTTATGTGTTTGAATATACATATATACAACTCAGGGAGAGAAAGTTTCTAGTTTCAGTCTAAGAAACTAGATATCTATAATTATAATATCTATCCTGTTAAAATTAGCAAAATTGTAGCTGATGTGAGTTTTTCAAAAGCTAAGCCATATCTGAGATACTTATCAAAGTCACTTTATTTTTCTATTAGAAAGTGGTACATGTGCCTAACATTAATGAAAATGGTCTACATAAGAGTCAGACATACTTGGGAAAATTAATTTTAGTCCATGTAAACTTCTCTACATGCATGATTTCCAATATATGAATACAAGTTAGCTACATAGAAGTGAGAAGAATGTCAGTTCTGATTTTCAGTGAGTTATATTATTATAGTAAGTGGAGTTACTAATTGGAAAAATGAAGTTCCCAAATCCTTCATTCTGACATTAATAAGAACCAACCAAGAATAAGAATTATCTGAAATTTACATATGAAATACAGGGTCCAGTTTAGACTTAATTCTGGACCTTTGCTTTGCCAGTGATGCCAGATCCGCATTTCACATGCCTCCCATAAAAACAGTACCTTTGACAAGCCTCTATCAGACTGCAAACCTCTCATTACTCAGCTTCTTCCTCCAAAACTAATTCTGGTGACACAGAAGTTTGATGGATAACAGATGCTACATGTCCTGCTGCAGAACCTGTATGCAATGAAAGAAAAACACTCCCAATCCATTATTACTTTAACAAGTATATTGCCCCTCTACCTTGTCCACATTTGGGCTTTTTTCAGACTGGAAAGAACTGGTAGAAGAATTGGCTTCTCCTCTATATGGAAGACAGCTAGCATTTTGTTGCATCAATAATAAATAAAGTAATTAAAGAAATAATAGCAATATAATTTTAATATGTATGACCTGATGACATCAGTTAATCTAACAGAAGCTTCTCTTCAGTTAGTCTTAAGAGATTATGCATTTCTAGGCAATTTTTACAACCTTTGATTAACAATTACCTTCTGAAGGTAGAACATTATTACAGTTCCTCAGTAGGTACGTTCATTCAGGAGACTGAATGTTTATAGGCAAAGCAGAATCACAGAGCACAGGAGATGACATATCTATTGATGAATGTACTGTTTTGTCAATAACCCTGAATTGAAGCTGTGTCATATTGAACCATTTTGTCAGGAAGATCTTGTGTGGTAAGCTTGCACAATTAGGTTTGTTTTGTTTTGTTGTGTTTCATATTTGAAAAAATAAAAATTCTTCTAAGGAGCATTATATAGTTAGCAGTAACAATTTTTATTGAGCATTTCTCCACATTCTGGGTGTTCCTGTTAGCCAGGTTATGACACTGGTTTAATATGTACCATTACAGGATGCGTATTCAGAGTTAGCATGGGTTTAGTGTTGCATATTACCTTTCACTTCACATGGAAGTTCTGAGTAGGAACTACACAAGATAATAAACTTACTGCAAACAAACAAGCAAAACATTCTTGTCATCCTTCTGCATTTTGGGCAAGACTGCAATACCTGAGAAACCTCTTTGTTTCAGTGCTGGATGGAGAAATTAAAGCTGCTTAGATGAAAATACCTGGGACACATGGAACACATAATATCATACATATACATATATATATATGCATATGCTTATATGTACACATATACATACCTAATAACTCTGACAGAGTTTATCCAGTAAAGGGCACATGAGAATGTCATGGCTCAAACTTGGCTGGAAAATATTATCTATAATCTCTGAATTCACTGACAGAGTGTGGAAGAAGCTATCCCACTTTCCTAAGTTATTTGGCTTCTAAGAAACATCTTTCTCTTATTTTGAGAGTTTTAGGGTAAATCAATGTATTTATTGGAAATAAATTTTTGTAACAAGGTTTGCTCTTAGTTCTCAGATCGGTCATCTGGAGGCACGGTGTAGCATTGCAGTGCGTTTTTAAAAGTGGCAGCAGAAATGAAAAAGTTCTTCTGACAAAACAGCATGGCCTTAATGAAAAAAATATGACGCGTTTTCAAGCTGGTGAGTTGAGTGTAAATTTTCAGTATTTGCTAAGCTGAAAGCCTTATTGTTTCATAGTTGGAATTTACAGGTAATCAAAAATGACTACATCCTAGTGTTGGGGATCTTCCACTCAAATTTCACTCAATAAGCTTTCAAACAGTCTTAAAGTCAAGCCAGACCTCAAACCATACTCTAAAAAGCCGTGAACCCTCTTCTACACGTGGACATATCTTTTTAATTATTATTAACCTGAATCACTTGACTTTACGGTGATTTATGGACCTTTATGAGATGGAGCCTTGCAGTGCAGTGTGGTCGCCACAGGGAGAGAACCAGTCACAGCAGGGAACATGGAGGTGCTGTAAAGCTCTGCTGAGCCCTGCCTTGAAAAAAGCAGGGTTCTGCATTTGCCAGCTTTACGGTGCTTTAAAGGACACCACAGAGATGTGGGATGTTCTCACCAATTCTCTGTTTGTAGACTACTCCCAAATTAGTAGTAGCCAGCTTTTGTCTGGGGTGGTGAATGCGGGAGCTGAGCTGAGACTGGGGTTTAAGACAGAAGGTAAGGATGTGAGCAGGAGTGGGTGGTGGGATGCAAGATAGGGGGTGTGCAAGGATGATCCATCAGTGAGATTCCTAGGAAAGCAGGAGGTGGCAAGCGCTGGCAGTTGCCTTCAACAGCTACTTCTACCCAGCCATGTTTAACTGCCTCCAGCCCTCATCAACCATTTGGCTCATGGTTGTGCACTGTACATTTAAGACACAGTCTAATTCTCTCTAAATTCTGGTGAGCCTTCCTACTGATTTCAGTGGCAAGACACTCCGCTGTGATAACATTTGGTACCATGTGTTTAAATACTGTTGCCCTCATATTCTCTTTCCTTTTCCTCTATAATTACTGTGTAACTATTTCAGTGGCAAATACTCTCTGGGCAAGCATGTCGTGTACACAGACACCCAGTTCTAGAAGGGGCATTTCTTTTGTGCAAATAAGTGATAAAAGTAATTTACTAAGAAACCTACCCATAAGTCTGGTGCTGAGATCTTCATTCTCGGAATAGTTTCACCAATGCAAGACTACCTATGGTTGTAGTGGTTTAGTCTGTTTTATGTAAATTATACAAAACAGAAGAAAATAACTTATTATTCTAGCACATTAGAATATGTGCATTGAAATTTTGTTCTTGCTTGGTAGGTACATACCTCTTTTGAAATGTTCTAAAAAAAAGGTCTTAAACAGTATCTTTACCACACTTAAAGAGTATCTATAATACTGAGGATTTTTGTCTTGTGTAAATGTCATTGCCACAGACTAATATAGCAAGATTACTACTTCTACAGAA
The DNA here is from genome assembly GCF_900496995.4 of Aquila chrysaetos chrysaetos. NCBI lineage: Eukaryota > Metazoa > Chordata > Aves > Accipitriformes > Accipitridae > Aquila > Aquila chrysaetos. The sequence continues at coordinate 70,021,732 of NC_044030.1, forward strand.
TTAAAGAAAACAGGAATGGATGTGGTATTTGGGGTTTTTTTGTGTTGGTTTTTGGTTTTTTTTTCAAGGTGTCTACAATGTACCATAAGGGTAATTTGAATTATATACTCTTTGCAATGATAAAAATGTCATATCATGTAATGGTCCAATATTTTGAGTGACATGGTATAAAAAGTTATATTTTAGTTTAAGTATCACCTCTTTTTGAAAGTTATGTACTAAATTAACAAATCCCATTTTTCGTTTGAATGCAATGTTTCCCTCCCAGCCCTAAATTCTAAAGTGATGTTTTGTAAGGGTTGTGGTTACTGTAATGCCATCACACAGTGAGTGATCACTCCTGTCTCTTAATGAGTGCAAATCACAAGAGACAAAATTCTTCTGCTGGGTGGGAGGTGGATGGGAAATTCAATTCTAAACCATAATGTTCTGGAGTAGATCATAAAAGTATGGAAACTTTCAAAGAAAATCTTCTTCAGGGATTAAAAGAAAAATCTCATTTGTTTGCAGATATAATGAGTTCTCAACATACTCTTAGTATAGTTCTGCAGTTAGTGGAATATTTCATAAAAAAACGGTGAGGAACAAGAATGCTCTCAATTTTCTACTTTCTGCTATTTGCAGTTACTTAGTGCACAATATGCTTTTAAAACAGCATCTTGAAAACAGAGTACATAGATGTTTTGTAGAAATCTACAACCACAGTATCCTGAAAGGAAGCACTCATAACAGTAATCCTTTTCTTTGACATCGAAGCCAAACAATAAATTTTATGAGCTAATTTATTCTTAAGTTGGAGAGGTTATAGTTTGCAAGGGCCAAATAGAAACTGGTCCTGAAATATGTGAAAATACACTTATGATCAACAAGAACAATACCACTATTCTTAACAGAAAGTTAACATGGAGATCAGCACTAATATTTTCTTCTTCATATGCAGAAACTTGTATTTAAGAGAGCACTGAAAGTTTTGACAAAAATTAATTGCTCCGTATACCTAGTTTTCTAAAGAGGAGGAAAAAGAAAACTATTAGGTGAATTATGTTATCTGCTGCTAATGGAAAATTCAATAAAGGGTCTGAATAAATTTTTAGGTGCATGCAGAGCTTATCTACACTCATATGAGCATTTGCAGAATTCTGCAGTTCAACATAGAAAAATTCTATCAGATTATCCATTTCATCTCCATGTTGGGGAAATACTGTTCACAACCCAATTCTTTGGATTGTTTAGTCCAACCTGTGTTTATTTCTTTTTGGGTGGAATCAGTGTTCAGCCAGATCAGCGTTTGCCCTAGCTCCCTATGTTCACCATAGATGTCCTACGGAGTCAGAGAAATGAGCGGCAGCCTGACTACATCAAAACATACCTTCTTCCCTTTATCATCTCTCCACATTTTCCCTGTTGAAACCTATGTTCTCCTGTATGTTTAGTTTTGGAGAAAAGGAGGATGGTTCAAACAGTAATAGAATGAAAACTCTTCCTATTTTATTTCATATTCTGACATCTCATCATCAATTCTCTAATTAGTCCTTTAGAGCATACACCTCTCAGTCTCAGAAGACTGTAAACTCTAATACGTTTGGACAAATATTCAATTTAGGGCTTGCAAGGTAGAGGAGACAAGGTACAGCTAAAACTATGTAAATTAATTTTCAATAATTTATCTTCAAGTACTCCCATTGAGGAGTGCGTATGGACTTATGCAAGTGCAGAGCACAGACACAAACAAGATCTTGTAGATAAATGGCAATTCCAATCTATTTATGATAACAGTCAGGACATGTCTTCACTCAAAACCACTTCTCATCAGAATCAGATATGATTGCCACTACAGTGCTCTACAATTGTGAAGATAAGAGGAAATTATTCCCTGGCATTTCATTCTTCTTCTCTAATTTTTTATTTTATTTTACCTCATACTTTATCCTCCAAATGCAAAACTCTAATAACTTGTCAGTCACATCTTACAGTGTAGCAAAATTGCAAATTAAATTGAGAAGGGAAGGCAAAGCATGTTGCCCATCTATTCTGTAATCAAATATCTCCCTAGGTCTAATCAGTAAAAGGACAAGCCAGCCGAAATGCTTGTGCACATCTTTACATGATATTCTCAGTGTCAGCTGAACCAAGCAAAAGATTGTGTGGAGATTCACTCCTCTGAGGCCTGCTGCAGTATTGATTCTTTATTAAGGTACTCAGTGGCGAAAAGAAATTCTGCATGATTATTCAAACATGCTCCTGAAAACACTATGAAATATCCTTTGCTTGACAATACCTTCTCAGACAAATTTTAATGCACACTTTAGAAAATAGTCCAGTAATAATTTTGAATCAGACAATTGACCTAAGAGTCAAAAAAGTCATATCCCTGTCAAAGAGCAGTACAAATTACTGAAAATTTCTTATTCTGCTGCTTCTTGGATATTGATTCATTTCTACCTAACAGGAAAGAAAGAAAACTGCAATTACAGCAGCGCTGTTCATGCTACAGGTCTATTACAGATCTATCAGGTTTTCCAGTATTAACCCCTATTGTCACAGTTTTCTAAAATCAGTAGTTGTCTGGCACCCACAAGCTCAGCTGTTCTTCAACATCTGAATCCTAACAAGAATTATACATTTAAAACACTGTGGGCCATATTCTGCTCTTAATTGTCCTGCTATATATCTGGACTCATACCATAGTACCTGAGCACAATCTTTCCATTCCACTTTTTGCCATCTTCTATGAAAAATTTTGTTCAAAAATAGTGCAAGAAATTGATGTTTCTAGTCTCCTAATACAGATTTACTAATCTGGAGATTTCAGAGAGGAAGAAAATATTCCAATGCCCCTTATTCTAATAATGATTGGATTATGTTTAAACACGATAGGGTGAACATATGCACTTGAAAAACTTTTTGATCATTATCAAATAATATAAGTGTATGAGAGAAGTTTCTATGACTCTTAAAAAAACTGCTAGGTATTTTATACTGCATCATCATATAGAAGAGAACTGAGTTCTCTAGATCAGCATTTCTTTATCTGCCAGATAATTTGTTCAAATGGCAGTGAAGAGCTAGCTCTTGTGGCGAGGCACTGATGATGTATGAAGTAGATGGAGCTTTAGCAACATATGGTACGGTTTCAGAGGGATGGGAGGAGGTGTATTTGGTTTCATTTCTCTAATTAGGAAATCATCTTTCAAAGTCCAGAAACCCCTATTTTAGAGAATGTTATAGTTCTAGGTCAGCCAGCCTAGAAAAAGCATTTTCAATATAAAGGGCAATAAATCTGAATTGACTGTTGAATCCCATATTCAGTTATTTGACATTTTTTCTGACCAGTGTGAAAAGAAAAAGTAAAACTTTATGTTAGCCTAGTGCTACCTTAAAAAAGGAGGATCAAGGTACACCTATTTATTTCAATACACTTTGAATCAGGATCTCAACTTGGAGGATAGCACTTTAACAGTTATTTAATTTTATTCTCATGAGACTGATGGTAAATAACTTCTTCCTAGCTATGATTTAAGTGCACACAAAGTTAAACTGACTTTAATGAAATTTTAACAGGTTCATCATTTAGCAGTTTTTAGTCCTTTGAAAGGGTAAGCAGTGGCAAAAAAATGAATATTCTGTTATACTATATCATCAGATACCATATTTTAGGTTTTCCTATCCTGCCTCAGTTAAATACTAGAAATAATGAGAGATCGATCCTAATAACACGTTGACTATTTTGAAGCTTTAAAAAATGGGTTTGTGTATTATTTTTAGATTCATTTCTGGAAAATTATGTTGGAAATTTTCTGAGGATCAGCCACAATTACAGAAAAACTAGAGGCAGGCCTGAAATAGAGAGCAGATGTAAGAGTCATTAGCTTGGAAAAACATGGGTGCACACTTCAGAAATGGGACCTCTGCTGAAAATAGTCCTACAATACATCATTGCTCCACAAACTGAAAAAGAAAAGCAACTCTCAAATAACTTCTGAGAGCTAATGCAGCCAGATGCTTCAGTCTAATTTTGTTTAATTAAGGAAAGAAAAAGCAGACTTTATCACAGCCATTAATAAAATCAATTGCTATAGAAATGAATCACAAGTGAGATTTGAAATATCACCTATTTGCAAATTACATGTGTATTTTACAAAGCATTTAAAGTATATTAAGTGACCTACAATGACCTATTTTTCCTTTCTTTCTTCTCAGGTACAGCTCTGAAATTAACATTGGATGACTTCCTTGTTTTAAAGCAACACACATGGCAACGCTTTCACTCATATTAACCCCACTGTGAAAAGGGTTCAGTTAACAGTGGGTTAACCACAGTTAGTGGGTTAAAGTGTACAGAGAGTGGGTTAAAGTGTACTGAACCAAGTTTATTGAGAGAGACATGACAGTGCTGTGTCTTGTGGAGCACGGTGTTGTGGAGGGATGCTGCTGTCTCTCTAGGTGATAGAGGAGTTGGTGACAAAATGAGGTAGTGACCCACTCAGAGATGTCTAACATATGCTGGCACAGATGCTACCAGACATCTCCCACAGGGAAGGAGACAGGGAGTGATTATTGAATATTAGGGAAATTTGTACCAGAGAGGATTAAAGCTTCTTTCTTTTCTTTTCCTGTTTTGGGGGAGGGGAGGGGAAAGGAGAGGGATCATGTCACTGCCCTGCTGCAATGAGAACAAAAGATAAGCAACTGAAGTTCAACTTCATGAGCTGCCCCCTTCTTGATATATGTAAAGCCACATGTTTGAGCAACAGTAGATTAATGTGGAGATCTTTCATCTCTGGATTTGGGTTTAAATCTAGATCAGATCTCTATGGTAGCATTTTGAGATGAAATAAAAAAATGCCCATGCTATTTTTGCTTCTAGAAGAGAATAAAATAGTTCACTGCCACATTTTGCATTTTATTTTGTAAATTTGTTGATTTCAGCAGGTTTAAAATTCACATACATGTTAAATGAATATGTTATTAGCAAATTTGTTTGTTGGACATTTGTTTTCCTCTGTTGCCCCTATTAATGAGACGCATAAAGCAAATGCAACATAGGGATACAAAAACACGGATCACTAAAAGAACAAAGGAATAAAGGGCCAAATTTTGCCTGAGTGAAATCACCCATAGGCAAATGCTAGTAGTTCAAACAGAACCTAATATCTCTAGAAATAATGAATGAAAAATAGCAAGCATTAATTTTGTGATACGTTGTGGAATTCGTATAGCAGGTTTCACTCAATGCATGCCTGGATTTATTAGTGTGCCAGAATATAATGCAACTCCTTGTATCAAAGGTTTGCATTGGTTCAAATTATTGACAGGGGTAAACTGTCTGGGTAATAAAAATGCTGTTCTGCCTACTCAGTTATGAATTTGACCAAAAGAAAAGCAAACTTGGGAGTATTTGTCTTACTGATGTATCTTTCTTATTATGATATTTCCTAGTAGTATGTCTGTGCATACAAATTAAGATGTTAGAAATACCATAATAAAAAGAATATTTCATTGAGCCTTCCTTTTTCCTTTGTGGCCTTTAAGAAATATGGATGTAGTAAGAGGCAAAAAAAGCCAGGTCTGAAGCTCTCCATCTGCCTGATGTACCCAGAAGACAGACACAGGCTCTGTGGGAAGGAAGAGCGTTGCTGGCTGTACTTTCCCCTGTTTTTGAAAACGTCTTTCCCAACAGAGCAGGGGGTGATTAAGTCTCCAGGGAGATTTTATTTTCAGAGCTATTATTTCAAAACTGATCTTGAAGAAAGAGTTTGTCTACAGAAATTTTATCTACAAGTTTTATGCCATGTTTTGTATATCTAATCTGTATTCACAAATAGTTCCTGATTTTGCCAACAACAGCCACAGTACCACTTGGCAGGCAGGCAGTGTTTTCAAAGAAAATAATTTCAAAAAGAAAAATTGTTACCAGAGGACCCTACTGAAGTACATTAACCAGCTTGCAAACTCAACTCCCGTTATGCTTAATCTTTCACACCATGGTTTCTCTTCTGCACTCCTTTCTCAAGTGTTAGTTGCCATGAAGACATATTTTTCTGAAGAGAAACTTCAGGTTTAGGACCAATAGACATGTTTTTCTTATCCAATATAGGACCCTTATCTACATATCATGTTCTGTCTGTGTATGGTCTATGGGATTAGCTGGATTTCCTATAGTTTATAGTTCCTAAAAATAGATTTTTAAAGTGTTTTTTAAAGGGAAGACAGTTTCGCCACTTTTATCCCCCCAAATCTTTGTTTTGGTAGGGAACAAACTCTGGCATCAGCAGATAAGCAAAATGTAAGCCTGTAAAAATTGATTTTAGGGCCTACTCATAAGACTACCCTATTTATGTGCATACATGTTCTCACAGGCAGGCGGCGATGGAAAAGATCCTTGGACAAACTAACAGATTTCCTACTTTTTTTTCTTATTTTGGAGTGTTACCTTCCATCTCTAGTGTTCCTCAAGTGCCCCAGGTGTAGCAGCCTGTGCCATGTGGCTGCTTTTCTTCTGCATCTTTGACTGAACTGTTTGATGATGTCTCCAGGCAGCAAATAGATCCCAGACATAAAAACATTTCCAAAGTAATTTTTTTCAGAAGAGAATTCAGGCAAACTCTGACTCTATTAGTATTTACATCCTTTCTGAAAGATTCTGAGGGAAAATAACAAGATTTTTTTTAGCTTCTGTGCAAAATGAAGTGGATTTTAGTTAAATTGTCAATGCCATCTATTAGTTTCTGTGAAGACTATTTTTAATATGAACCTGGGGGTATTCATGACACTTCAAAAATTGTTTTGCTCCTAGAAGCTTAAAAAATGAGGATTAGACTTTTTGCACCTTAGTTCAGCAATCTGGATGGATATATCATTTTTTGCATGACTAAAGCAAGCAAGATTGCCTGCTTAATTATACATCAAAGTAGAAAATATCTGAACAAAAGAAATGGGGGTCTGTGTGACAACAATGGTTACAAATCAGAAATACACATATTCATTTTTAAAAATGAGCCTTTAAAAATGAGCTTCTTTGTTCTCCCAGTTTTATTTGTATCATTCCAGGTTTAATAACATTTTCTCTGGAAGTAGGGAATGGAATAATGATTCAAAGAGATATGTTGTTGGGGGTTGTGAGATGGTTTGGCACACAGTATAAAAATGGATGCAAGAAAATATCATGGAGCTAAATCAGTGCCAGAAAATGATGCCATGTAAGGAGTGAAAGCAACATAGTCAGCTACATAACAGTATGACTTTGATATAACCCTACAGGCAGTTCTACACCCGCAAGCAGTCAGCACTGAACACAGCCACGTTGCTGGCAGTGAATCCATACAAAGGACTAGCCACAGGCCATGATGCCACTGCAGAAAGAATATATATTTCAACATTTGACATCTTGCTCTAACAGCTGCCAAGTTTGGCTGTAGCTATTGACCTGATTGCTCAAGGACAGAGAGGAAGAAGAAAAGAAGCAATGTAAGCAAGTGGTAGACAGAGATGTAAAGATCAGAAGCATCCTTCTAGATGCATGAACAGACACATTGCCCATAGATGCTAAAGATCCTCTTCTGGGAAATAAAAGCTGTATAATTATACAAACAAATACAACCATGTTTAAAGAGATTTAACATAGTGGAGATGAATGGGAAAAAATTACTACTTTTGGAAAGTACCTGGCCCTTGGTTATATTCTGCAGGGTTTCACTGTAGGCTTTCAGTGCTGCATGATTAAGAATATTCAGTATCTCAAGTGATTCCGAAAGAAAAATCATGCCCAGGTAACTGATGAGAAGTTTTGGACCATTGCATTGTCAATGTCTGATCAGTTTTAATGGTAATGAAAAGAATTAAAAGCTGTAATTTCCAGTGGGCTTCCCACCTCTTTACAATCAGAATCTCTGATTTAGCACAACCTTCACCGATACTGGCCCTGTTCACAACTTTCTCTTTCCCTTCTCTTTTGCTGTTCTGCCCAGCAGTGAAATCTCCATGGCAAGGATTGTAATTTACTCCAGGGCAGATTTATCAGGGAAGCTAATGGGGTTGTCATGTCCCCTTAAATTCCCATTAACACTTTCCCCTGTGATGCATATTATGTGTCACAACAAGCACGTATCTGAGAAGGTTCACTTTGCCATTGCCAGTCCACTGAGGCAAAATGCAATTTGTTTGTTTATTGGGGCAAGATATAATGAAACTGTTCATTTTTCTTGAGAGTAAACGTATGTATTTTATTTTCTATTTATTTCTAAAACCAATTATCAGAATGGCTTACCACCTCTATCCCAAGGTTGTGTTTAAAGGCACAGATGTGAAGAAAACACTCATATATTTGTTATTCCCTTTTGGAAGCAAGGCTTTAGCTCCCTAGTAATACATGCTCTGCTGCTTTGTGGTCTATGGCTGAACTATAGAGCTAAGAAGCTGTTACAAATGAAAACTGTGAATGCTTTAGCTAAAAGGTATGGACTAAAGCTATTCATTTTCTGTTCTCCTGATGTCATCTCTGTCCAAATTATTCCAATATTTGTCTCAATAACAGCAATGAGCAGTTATGTTTCTAATACAGAGGGATGCATAAAACTAAAGGAAAACAAGGTTTAGGAAATTATTTTAATACTATAGACTTCAAAATGTGCTTACAAGTGTAGGTTTGTTTCTCCAATTTTTCCCTGAAAGCCCTTTTTTTAAAAAATATATGTTCTGAAAAATGTATTTTTCCCTTTGCACTTAAGGGGTGAATTTATGCATTTGGTTCTGTATTTCAGAGGGTTTTTTACAATTATTTGAACTATGAAGAGTGGTAGGTAGGAGTCTATGTTCATATGTCCCAGTACCTTCTACAATTCTTATGAATTCTGTGTGTTCTGGCATATTACTTTATGAAAAGTAATTGCTGACTTGCCAGATGAGTCACACTTTGACAGCTGCTTTAAAAGTGTGTTCTCTCCAATTTGGGTAAAGCAAACAGACAAACAATGAATAACAAGGGAATTGTACAAACAGCTATAGCAATTCAGCATCACAAGTGACTTGTGAAATCTGTAATATGTGAGGAGATTAGTAAGCAAATATAAGCACAATTCAGTATAAAAGGCAGCCTGAAGTTTTAAAGATGACCTGCAAGGAATGTTGATTTGTTTATTTTCCCTGAAAGATGTCTTGAGGTCATTTATTTATTTATTTATTTATTTATTTATTTATTTATTTATTTTCTCCTTCTCTTTTTGAGAATGTGAAAAAAAAAAAAAGTTTGATTTTTCTCTCTCTTATTACTCCTTAAGATACAATGAATGTGAAGCCTGTTGCATATTTGTTTTTGTCTTGTTGGAGGGAGAGGAGGGTGCAGACAGGGTTTGCCAGCAACTGAGAGGAAGATATTGTGAAGGGAGAAGGATGTTAAGTGTTCAATGAAATAATCTTTTTAAAAAATGTTTAATTTGACCAGACAAATGCAGACAAAGAAGTTTGCCTGAAAACTCCCTTCTTTTTTTGCATTCATCTTTGGTTTTGCAATTTTGTTCCCCAGCCTTGTCCACACAAAGATTTTTCCTTGATGCTCCCCTCAGACGTTGTCACCTCTGGCCACTCAGTGGTGGGAGATGGGCCACTGGAATTGACCCCCAGTGTCCAGCTTGTCTTGACACAGGAGCAGTGCAGATCAGTGCAAATTCAGCCAGCCCAGTGGTGGGGTTTTTTCAATTTAGGGAGAAAAAAAGTATGTTGATTCCTGACATTTCCTGGTAGAACTCAACAGTTTCTCTAGAATGAAAAAAGAGTTTTTCTCATTTTATTATAAGGTAGAGCAATAATGTCAGAAACACAGTCTTACTTGCTCCCAGTATCCAAACTGTAGTCTTATACGGTTAGATAATGGCAAGGAGGGAACTGGAGCATGAGCTATAAAACAGCCAAGAATCATTGACAATACTGTGAAGAAATCATCACTGTTGCCTTCCCTTTCCTTACTATATGTCATTCTATTTCATCCTTTCATCCTACCTCAATCTCACACCCAGTGATAAGCAGAAGGGACTAAACACTTTACCTTTTTTAAGATGCTCTGACCATACATCTTCCTGCTTTCCTCTGGCCAGCCTGAGACTTTCATCTGCTTGCTCTAGTAAAGCACACTGGGTCCACTGTCAATTAGAAAAATGAATTCTGCTGTCCTCATAGATGCACACATTATGTGCCACAGTTTAGTGCTTCTGCCATGTGGATTCATCCCAGCTGAGGAGCTGATTCTAGAGGTACAGCAAGACACCAGTTCTTGAGTGTTTGTTTTTTAAATATTGGATTATGTTTACTTGTTCCTATTAATAGAGGCTGACATTTAGCTGACTACACACTGTGTCAGTTGCTTGAGATTCTTGGATGAGAATAAAACAAACATCATGATTCATTTACTGAAGCTGTAGAAAAAAGTCTTGCAAGAACTGAAAGATTTAAGCTGGAACGATTTCTCTTCCTCTTTTGCAGGCAGCATGTTAAAAGTAAACTATGATGTGCTTAGGAGAGGTAGATATGAGTGCAATATAAACATATAGACAGACAACTGTAGTAATAGTACAGTAGATGAGGCAAACAGTAAGTGCAAATAAATAACACTAACTTGAAAATACATATATGGGTAAGTAGCACACCACATTGCCCTTATCCAGTACATGAAATAAAAGGTTTCACTTTTCCTGGGCTAAATCCTTCTACCTTTACTTTGATGAAGCTCTCTCTGAGGTCAGTGACTAGTACAAGGGAAGACAAATTCCAAAATAGTCTACTGTTTGCTTTGCAGAAGTTAAAAATTGATGATCATGAGATAGGTATTAGTCAATGCATAGCAGGCTGATTCTGATTTCAAGCGAACGCAAATCAGAACTGACTGTCCTGAAGTGAGTGGAGCTGCTGAGATGTGAAACTCCTGTTAAATCACAGTGACACCTACGGATGCATTTTTAACCAGGCAGATTTCCTCTTTTTTATTCTGAAACATGGAAGAATAGACACTGAGAGCCACCTAGGAAGTATTATTTGAAGTGGAAATGACTAGGATCAGTTGAGTTATGGGAGCAGCAGCTAATGGTATCTACCATTAAACAGTGCCTAGGTATACTCATAGGCACAGGAACTCATCAGCACCCATGCTGTCAATGTGTTCCAGTAGTCCCTCCTAGATTTCTGCCCCATGGCAACAAAATGTCTCCCAACCATTTCCCTGATACATAAGCAATGGCCAGACATCTTTCCCAGAAGATAGTCTGGATGTTACCTTCCTATTCCGGTGAATAGGAGGATTGAACATTGTAGAGGCTAGCTATTCCATGTCAGTTGGTGTCAGTTCCAGAAAAAGATTCTGGACATATTTAAGTTACTAATATTGTTGTATCCTTCCTTACTGTACAGATCTAGCCATGGTATTTTATGCATGTATGAAGAATTTCAGGCATTTGTAAAAAAAGGAATAGGCATTAATAAATTTGCACACAGCACACAGAAAGTATTTAGCACAAACAGAAAATGTTAATATAACCTTTAAAACAATGATTTACTGATAGTCAAGATGATGTCTCTTCTTCCAAAGCCTGATGTTGTCTCTTTGCGTTATTGCATTCTTTTTCTCCTAAAAGCTTGTCAGAAAATACAAGACTGCTGCTCCTGCTGTGCCCCACCCTCCTGATTTGCTGAGGAAGAGCTAGCTCCTTGGCATCTCAGAAAGAGAGAACTGAGTGAGAGTTGCAGAGATTCTTGGCTTAGTCCTCTGGATGATATGGTTCTTGGTCCCACTTTACAGGCAGAAAACATGACTCTGTCCTATCTGAAGGGGGAGGCAGAGTTTGGAGTGATAGATTTTGTCAAAGACAGAGATAAAGTTTGTTGTGGGGATTTTTTTGTGTTTTGTTTTGGGTTTTTCGTGGTACAAAATCAGCTAAAGAAAAAGGGTCCAGTCTGTAGGGTTCTAGGGGAGGATGAGTCCATGAGGATGCACAAGTACAGGGCAGATATTGGGCAATGTCCTGGCAGCTATATAGTTTTAGCACATTAGCAGTGCAGGCTGACATCAGCAACACAGTGAGAAATAAAGACGGCTAAAGAAAGAATTTGGAATTGTAAATCTGGAAATCAGGATAGCACTAGTTACCCTGAAAGAATACCCCACTAGAGGAAAATCTTCAGGAAAAAGGTTAAGCAGTGAGTAAAGGGAGTGGTGGCAACCAATCCCTTATTGGCTTTATGTAATGAAGTGTACGTTAACATGCATGACTGGGAAGAAGTGATGCCAGGGCAACCCCTCCTCCTTTTGCTTTTCTTCCTTCCCTCCTTCCAGATCCTGGCAACCTCCAGTCCTGCACCTGTCAGGCTGCAAGCCTCAGAGCTGAGCTGCCCATAAACCCAGGTTTTCATTGGGCTGAAAAAAGCAGATGCAATTGTAAAACAAGGTTTTTAAAAGTAATTAGTCATTTTTGCCAGTAGAGGTGTCTTATTTGAGACACATACTTGCCATGCAACATTTGGTATACCCAACTTGAGGATTATTATATTTGTTTTTGTTAGTTGTCTAATGGGGGAAAAGAAGACATACCTGACTTACATAAAAGAGGATCCCATCACAAGATTCATCCATTGCTGCTCCTGATATGAAATCATGCTGCAGCTGTTAGCCTAACCTCTTTTTAAACGATTGCCATATACTGTAGGCTTTTTTTCCTAAAAGGAAAAAAATCTATGTCAGAGAAGTGTGGTACATATTAACAGTATTCTGTCTTAATGGCTTGGAGTTACAATGCAACCTATTGCTCTGCAAATATGGGCTTCATAAACATCATGTGAATATGGATATTATCATAAGATTAAGGGTAGTTCTTGCTTCATACAAATTTGTGTTCTATTTATCTCAGGAAAGAGTGCTCTGTCGCAGTGAAATATGGTATATTTCCTAATAAAAGGTTCTCTAAGTGTGGATTAGAGTTGGTGTAAATTGTAAAAGTTCTTTTGTGGGCTGCTGCTTTCTGGTAGCTGAGTATGTCACCCTGTGCTTTGGGGTCTTTGGGAGTGGGGATTGAGTCTGGTAATCTTGGGCTAGATAAAACTGCTAGAGGAATTGGAACAGCTAGTGTAATTTTGCTTCTGTTCTCAAGTTGAGTTGTCTGAAGTGGCCTGGATTTCTAACACAATGTGCTTTATCCCTTGTGTCTATATAGTAGTTCTATGTGAGAGAACAAGGTTTATGTGTTGAAAAATGCCGAAGTGCAGCAGAGGTCAAATGTACATACTGTACAACAAATACTAAGAGTAATTTGTGCACCTGTATTTTTGGAAAATGCTTCTTTGTGAGTTACAGTAAAGTGCTTTCTAAAGCTGGGAATGTCTCATTTTTTATTGACTTAAGTTTTCTTTCAGCTTGAAAACTTAAGATTTGAAGATTAGGTTTAGAAAATGACTTTGAGTAGGTATTTTTTAGTTTGTTAGTATGAGAAAGAAAATATAGATTATCTGAGTGCTTGCTTTTCATTTAAAAGGATAGGTCATTCTTTAAGAATAACATGAAAGCATGTAAATTACAAGAATTATGCCTTATTATGACATAATTACACCTTTAAAATGATGATAAAGTAAAGCTGTAGTGTCTATGTGTACCTGGATACAGTAACATGTAAGTATCTATTATGAGATAAATAGTTGTCATCTTCATTTATGTATGTCTCCTAAAGACTAAAATCTAAATCTATTACATAGATTTGGCCAACATAAAATGTATTAAATTGGTAAAGGTGTAAACCTAATTAAAATGACAGTGACTCTGAACAAATGAGTAATTCTTGCAGAGGTAGAGAAATACATATGATAATATTGCTTAAAGATGCAAGTCAATTAAGTCTGTCATTTCTCTATGAATAAGTCATCATTTTGAACAAGTGTAATGTCTGCAGATAAACTTTCAGATACAAATTAAGTTGCTCTTTATAGATTTTTATATATATATAGCACATGCTGAAAAGTATTTTTCTTTGCATAGTATGATCAATATCAACATAAATTCAGTTAAATTTCACAGCATAGGCACTTAGAAATTAAGTAAATGTGACTACAATTTTTGAATTGTAAAATACATGATGTTATTACAATATCCTTCATACCAAGAAATATGACTAAGACATAAATTTTTAATACTTTAAGATGAACTGTTTATATTTTTAAAAGGAAAGAATAATATTCAGATGTAACACAGCATTCATAGCCAGAACAGTCTGTTTAATTCTACACTGACATTTGAATCATGTAGGGATTTCAGCAGTGTGAAGGACAAACAAATTCACACAAGAAAATCTCTGCTCCTCTGATCCAGCTGTATTTTAATTTTACATTGGTATTCTTGCATTTCTGCATGTTTAGATTTTTCTTCCTCTGTGCAAAGATGACTTTTCTAACATTATGTTTTTAAATCTGACAAGGTCATAGAAGCTAAAAAAAAAGAAGAAGAAGAAGGGTCATCAAAAGGGGAAAAATAACAGAACTACGGTGAAATGGCTCTCTGTTGGCCTTTGTATCGATTCAGAGTGTGTCAAAAGGGTCTTTTGTCGTGCCCCTACCACAGCATACTAATTTGCTAGATCAAGTCTGTCAGAATATCGACTGGAAGTAAAGAACTACAGTGGCAGCTTTTGTGTTTCATACAGCAGGGAGCCTGTGTGTGAAACAGGATTATCAGGGGGTCATGAAGAGAGTCAAGGGATGTCCATCACTTCCCTTCTGGTAATGTAATGGGGCGGGTGCCTGGATGTGATTAAGATGTAGGACACAGGAGGCATAGCGGTGAACAAATCAGACACACACACATGCAAATCAGGTTGGCTGCTGTTAACCGCATATTTTTAATGAAAAATCCAGAGACAAACCAAACAAATATCTAAACAGCTGCATTCAGATTAAATATCAAACAGCCTATTCAATGCCTCGTGTGCCTGCATCCCTGTGTGCATGTGTAGAAAATGTACAACACATACAGGAAAGGGTTTAATTTTTTTTTTTTTTTTTTAATGCAACATTCTAATCTACAAGTGTTTCTTCTACTTTTTATTGTTGAAAACAGTATTGCTGGATGATTACAGCAAACATCCAGGGGATGTACAAAGATAAAATAGTGCTTTGTGCTATGGCTATACATGTACGCCACATTCAGATAGGATGCTCATCACTCTGCTGTGGGCTTAGCCTTGACTTAGATGTCATTGTCATTCTAATATAGCATGAACAAAATATCTTTCTGGAAACTGAGAAAAAAAGAGAAGTATTTGTGTGATCGAACAATGCTTAGCTTGATAAGTGCCCCTTTTTAAAATTGTGGCAGGGAACGTCTGCTTTCTGGAGATGCAGGTTGTATCTCTAGCTTATGTGAGAGCTGTGAGGAGCTTTCCAGCACACACTGACAGGATTTACAATCCTTGTCATCTGTACAATCTAATCTTCCTAATCTTCTATCCTCTATTTCTGAAAATTTGGTCCTAAGTAGAGAAACAACATAAGATGTCATAAAAACAATGTCTTTTATATGTGTCACATCTGAGGGCCGGATCCAAACCCCATGGACTGGGGAAGGAACCTGAACAGGGTCCAAGAGAGTTTGCACCAGACGCCAGATTCTTTAGTCCAGCAATAGTTATTTCAGTCAGCCTATAAAAATTCAGTTGCTCTGAAATGAATAATTGAAACTTGGAAAAGTCTAAATCTGTTTCTCATTCCCTTTCTACTATTTGCTACCAGGCATGACTAAAACAGTGTCAAGAGCCAATGATAGAAACTGGCTTCATTGAAGATCCCTCTTTTTTTCCTCTTTTCCCTTTCCTTTTCCCTTTCCCTTTTCCTTTTTCAAGCAGCAGGGAAAGTTTACAATTGTTTACACAGAAGGTGTTGCTGTGGATGCATAGATAGCATTTTGTCTTCTTTAAAGGGAAAAGCAAATCTCATGTTGGCTGTAATGTGAATAAAGTAGCACCCTGTTTTACATGTAACCACTGTAACTCTAAAAATGGACTCATTATCTGAGTGCTGTACAGCTGATTGATAACCCATTCAGAGCCAAAGAGCTTTGTGAGAGATAGCCAAAGACTGCTCTGCCTGAAGTTGGGTAACAAATGTTGTCTCAGAAACAGGTTTTGTGTGTGGGCATACGTAGAAATAATGATTTTGATTTTGTATTGCTCAGTGGCTTTAAGCACTGATGGTCAGCTGTTAGGCAGCCACTGCACACAGAGGAAAGGAAATTGCAGAATTCCATACCAGGTGAGCTTTTATTTGTTTTCAATGTCTTTGTTCAACAACATCAGTGCTGTGCAACACTCATTGCAATAGGAGCTCATGGCAGGAAGATGCGATAATTATTTATTAGAAAATAGCTTTTCTGTGCATATCTTGGGCTGAAACAGCTGCTGTCATAGTTATCATCTGTGCAGAGCTTCAAGGACAGAACTTATCACAAAGAATGAATATATGAAAGGAAGATGTGAGCCCTGAGAGCTGTTCTGACAGGAAAACCTGACTCACTTTCAAGACATGCCATATATCCTTGCTTTGCTGCTGGAAACAACCCTTATTCCTGGCAAGCAACAAATTCCACTTACCTGTTTCCTAGGACTTACAAGTTTTAGATCAGAGTCAGAGACCAGGCCTGAAGAAGGCAGAATGGTAAAGAGGACTATTCTTCTGAAAAAATCCAGTTCTGCCATGTGTTTTTCTAAACCTCAGATCTTCTTACCAGGGAGTAAAACTCACGATCCTGAAATGCCCAAATGAACAACAACCAGCAGAGGCTAAAAGACAAGTGTTGAAAAAGATACTATCTAATTATTTTAAGAAAGCAGAGCTATAGAAAACATGTAAGACATTTGTTTATTTCTTGGGCCTTACGAGAAAGGCAGTGTAATTGTAATGAGACATACAATACAGTTGTACAGGAGGACACATTGCACAGTATTTTGTTGCTTTGATGTGAGGTCTCCAAAGATGGAGGTGTGCATCACATGAAAAGGGGACCACAGAGTGCAAACCAGTAGGATTTCTGATCAGCATGACATAACCTATGTGTCATTCTGTGGAAATTGTGGTATATGTGGACATGGAAAATATTGGTACATACTACAGTCTTTGTCTGGGGAGGCAGAGCAATTCTTAGAAGTCTGACAGCTTTCATCTTCTGAAGTTAGAGCAGATGTCAGAGTAGGACAGGAACATGGCACATCACTGACTGCCAAGGACGTGTAATGTGAAGGTCAGAATGTGACCTGATGCAATTTCATGTTTAGTATTATCTCCTTCTGTCTCACCCAGTGAAATTTTAAATGTAACCCAAAAGTATTTGAAAAGCAACAGAAAGACGTCTTTTCACAAAATGAGAAAGCACAGTAGACAGTCATACCCAGGAAAAAATGTTTTCTTTATGATGTCAAATTAATACTTGACATTTTGCAATACAAAATTTGTTCCCTCCATCTTTTCCCAGTTCCCCAAGACTCAGAGTCCCAACTTGCAAATAACATAATGCTGGGTGTGATATTCCACAAATATTTTTTGCCTTTAAGGCTCTGTGCACCCTGCTAAAGCCCTGGATTAGAGCCTATTGCTTGTTGTCAAAGACAGTTACAAAATACCCGATAGGAAACAATGCTCTGTCACTAATAGTCAGGGTTTTTTTTTTCTTTGTTCATGCACAGTGCAACAAAATGCTGGCAACAAGTTAAAAATAAACCTATATAGAGTTCAAGGAGGTGGTAAAATATGACCCATCTGCCTGATCCATGAGTACTGGAAGTGGTATGCCTTAGCATTGAACCTGCAGTGTAGCTTTCTCTTTACGACACAGGCATCCCTACACACCCTCACTTAGGTCTGAGAGCAAAGTAGCTAACTCCTGTTTGCTGGCTGAACTCCAAAGCAAATAATTACATTCTGTCTACTTAAAAGTCCCCAGCACTTTTACATATATATGATATGTAATGATTTCCTATTGCTACATATAGCTGTATGTTGTCAGACAATTGTTTTACTCAGTTCTAGAGGTTGCTTTACTTCGCACACATGTGAAGCAACCCTTGTTTATCCTTTACTTATTTCCCAAATGGCTTAGTTTTCTGATAAACATCGGTAAAGTGCTTTGTTATATTTATTATAAATTTTTCAGTCATTACAGTACAAGATGCAAACTTGTACTGTATCTGATGGTATCTGATAATTCTTCTTGTACCCTTTTCACTGTTTTGGACACTATACTTACTTTCTGCATACTGGAAAAGTAGAAGAACACTAGATGTGTTTGGTTTTTTTTTTTTCCCCTACAATTTCTGAATATTGCATAAGGATTTGGTAAACCGATAGCAAGAAAGTTAAACTGCACATTTTAGAACAATTTCTGAAACAATAGAAAGTGAATCCTGTGACAACAGAGAGTTGCTGAGAACAGAGAAGTACTCAGATGTCATAATTAAGAGCTCTGTGTGTACCATAGTTTGACGTATCAGAAGATTTTAACTTGAAACAGACCAATACATTCTGATTTTATTGAATTTTACAGCCCTTGCCCTGTGACAAATGATGAAAAAAATTTTCTTAATTTTCCTCTAGTTACAGTCAATGTTTTTTTAAGTAGACACTTAAAGTAAGACATCCAAGTGTCTTAATTTAAGTACATTTAAGTACTCTAAGTAACGTATCTAAGTATCTAAATAAAAGGACTGTATTTTCACAGGGCTTTCAGTTCCCTTTAAATGTACTGGAAATTCGGTTCACTTACTCCAGCTCACAAAACACATGAGAGTGCAGCACCAACTCACAGAGCAGGGGTCTGGTTATGGCTTTGGCTAGAAAACATGTCTTCCAGCAGGGAACCTGGCATGGATGGCCCGAGGCAGCACCACAGGTTCTCTCCCAGATTTGTCCCGAGAACATGGTATGAGAGAACAGGAGATGGCCATAGTGCTGTGCTGTAAATACATATATTCACGTCCTGCCTGCGTGGAAGTACAACACAGAAGCCAATTTTACACTCAGAGGATTAGACCTGACTAAGCTGTGATGATTCAAAGACCAGCATTTGGACCACGTAATTATCAGTGCAACTTTCTATTTTATGTTAGCACACAGCAGTCTAAATGTAATAGAAGACCCTCAGTTCAGAACATGGACAGACTGGTACACTGTTAAGCAATTCAGTACTGTATATGACATTATTGCTGCCACACCGCAGGACAGACTGGTACACTGTTAAGCAATCCAGTACTGTATATGACTTTATTGCTGCCACAGTGCAAAGAGACTCAATAAAGCAAATATACTGGTAGGTGTTTAATAGGTAGTGCAAAATTACTGTGGTTATATAGACTAACTGCTCATTACTATACTCTGCTGTAACTATACCTTACCTTTGAAACACACATGCCCTATTCCTTTCCTTTCCTGTAACTTCCACGTGTGACTTGCTTCTGATAGAATTGGGTTTAGGATACTGAAGAAAGGGATGTATATTTATGACTAGATTCTCAGATCTGTCATATTTAGTACTAATACTAGTAATAATAGCTGTATCTGTAGAAATAGTAGTAGTACTATTAGGAGCTGTATTGCTAGTATAACATGTTACGTAGGTGAACCAGAACATAGGAATTGTGCAATCACAGAACGTAAAACTACCTCTTGGTCCACTTATACTCTGGGACAGGAGATAGGGAAGCAATAAAATCAATAATCTATACCACTAGCCTAGCTCTGAGACTGAGCCTGTGATCTGGAGTTGCATACAGAAAAGTAATTTCAGACCCATTGTGCTGGGAGTCATGATGCTGAACATCATAAAGTGTTTCCCCTGGAACAAAGGTGTAGGATCTACAAGAGACAGGTGGGGAGACACTGCAGAGGAATATCAGTCTCAGAGGGGGATCTACAAGAGTGAATAAAGATTGCTTAGAAGTAGCCAGAAAAGAAACTCTGTGAATAAGACTACATCCTAAATCCCACTTCTCTCCAGGACTTAGTCCCCCGACTATGAGATTCAAGTAAATCTCATTATCTGTTTCACTTCTCTGGCCCAGGACTGCCAAGAACAATCCCAAGGCTGTAGGGACATGTGTCTATTTCTTGCAGACATTAGAGCCTACACTTACTTTACAAAAAAAAAAAAAAAGGAACAAGGGTCATGCCACTTTTGATGATTCTGTTTTTTAAGTAACCTACAGCTCAGAAAGTCATTCTGTCTGCCTGAACAAATTAAAATTCATATCAACTACTTCCTGTTTTCAGGACACTGGAAGAATTAGCTAACTCTTATAAAATCCTTTGAAGAAGAAAAATACTCTCCAAGTGATGTGCTGAAGCACTGCTTGTGACATGGATCTACCCCAATATACTATCTCCCTGTTACCTTTTGCAAACAGCTATCAGTAATCAAGAGGCACACTTAGTGGCCTTCAGAGATGCCAGTCCTTCAGTGACGCTGAATTCTTCCTGCATCACTGTTTCAACATTTTTTAATAATCAGCTTACTTTGCTTACCAGCATCCATACACCTACAAGTACACACACTTGCCTACTGAATTATTTTCCATTGCTGTGTAATGCACCTACTCATCTACCCACCTGTTTATCCATGCATGCATCCATCCACCTATCCATCCATCCATCATTCATGCTTTGATATAAGTGGCATTACTGTAGCACTCAAGGGCTTTACAGGCCAGAGGATTTCTCCTGCCAGTATCCAGAATAGGGAAGCAGTCTTACCTACATTGTTGCAGTGTCACAGAAGTCACATAAGTGACTGAAGAAACAGCAAACTGTCTTGTCCAAAACTAGTGGAAATCTGTTGTAGAAGGGAGTTTCTTCAACTAATTCAAAATGTCTTTTCTCAAACTTGTGTTAAAACTTTTCTTAGAATTCTTTTGTGGCCCTTGTGGTCTTTCATTTCTTGTTTAACCTAAGAACCCTTCAGGCCCACCATGGGTATTTCTGTCTGATACCACATTCACAGGCATCCTGAATCAATACCTCTTCCTTGTCCTAAATCAGAAACTTGGAAATAATTTCCCGGCAGACGTTTATTCCAGGACTATTCTGGTTTCTGTTTTTAAATATTCTAGTACTGCCCATTTCAATTTCTTTAAACAATGTTTTTGATGAATGTCAGAGTTCAACTAGTGGCAACACCTGTTGCCAACTATTATTTTTCTGCTCTTCCTTTTAACTCTGCTTTGAAACACTCTCCTTAATTAACATTGTAATCTTTTGCTCTGAGATGATTTGTATCTTCTTGAAACATCAAAATGAATTCTTCCTAAGATGATAGTGTTTTAGGTATCTTTCCATCCATATGATTTTTATGTCAAGTCTACTAGTTAATTGAGACAATTTTTAAATCTGTCACCTTGAGTTTCCCCTCTCCCAATTTTTTCAGTAATGCTGGAATGGCTCCACCATTACACCACAGACCTTCTGCATCTCACTGAAGCTTATAAGAAGAAAAAACCTGTCAAATTACATTACTCCCATATCCAATCTCTCACTTCACCTGCCTGGATGACCATAATAACTGCATCACAGAAGTAATCCTTACACTTCTGGACTCCGACAACTGGGGAAGGCTTATTCACTTTCTGCTCAGGTGCAATCATTGTCATGTACAATAACAACTTAGAGATGAACTACAGCAGAATGAGACAAATGCTAAGAACATCAGCTGAGACCCTTCTTCTTGTCCAGAGCCTAATATTTCTATTACAATATTGAAAATATCAAGACATCTCTTACAATAGAGTCTTCATTTATGGATCCAAATTTAGTCTTTACTAGACAGACAAGCTCTCATTTTCTCCTTCTCTTAGGACAATTTAACCTACACCCAAACAAAAGCTACATTGCATGGAAGGAAATAAATATGAATCCAAGCTGCAAACAGTTGTTACTCTCCAGAAACAGATTTTTTTATATTGAAAAATGTTTAGATTAAACTCCATTAAAAAGTTATGGCCTATTTTTATTATTAATCTGGCCTGAAATTTCAAACCCAATTAGTTCAGGATTTTGGCACAAGTAATTTTTAGGTAGTTACATCTTTTGAATGTGTCTTCAAAATACAACAGTAACATTTATTAACAGCTTTATGATAACAGATAGAGGAGAGTGAGAAAAAAAGTAATGATTCTAACATTAGAAAATTAGAAAAGTTTCAGAATAATCTACCATTATGAGGGAGGCAGGATGGTGATACAATGTTTTTAAGTAAGTCAGGATTCAGCAGCAGCATTAAGAAATATTTTTCCTTTTTGTATGCACTGTCCACCTCACAAAGTCTGAATCACCCATAACATGAATTTTGAGATCAGAATTAGGCAAGCTGAATTCCTGTACAATTTTAGGTTTTAAGTTCTCAGATTTTCTGTTCAGTTTAGTAAGGTAAATTGAATTTCAAATTTTCTGTCAAGAAAAGTTTGTGTAAGCTGGGTAAAAAAATATGCATGAATGAAAGGGGTAGAGTTTGCTGAAGATACAAAAATGTAACCACGTACACAACAACAGTTACAGGTAATAAAAGGTAAGACCACTTTTCCCCCACCTCTTTATTTAAAAAAAAAAAAGTTTTAAAAAATAGTATGTATAGGATAACAAAGAACAATGAAAACATTGTATGATACTTGCAAAGCTGTAGTATCAAGAAATACACTGAACAATCTGCCGCTTGATAGAGAGCCTTTTAGAGAGAGAAAAACTGTAGTCCAGGAAATTTGGCCATAGCCAGATATTTTATGAAATTTACATTTAGAACAACCTGGCACAAATATACCCCAGGTAGCTAACCCAAGACCTGCTAGCACAACCTGTGGCTAGAAGTGGTATACAAGCTTAGGAAACCATACAAGTTTTACTAATAGGAACAGGATCTGGTCCAGTCAAAAGTAAAATGAAAGAATTAAATATCATAAATCATAAGAAATAAGCCTCTCTAAAATAAGAAAGAGCATGGAAATTTGCAAAAGAAAGAAAGTAAAGTTTTGAAAGAGAGTATAGAAGGCTAGTAGCCCTCTCCTATAAGGAATATGATATTTTATGTGACTGCTTCCACTGAAGTAGCAGTAAATTGAAGGATTCACACGTTCATATTTATTCACATGATTAAAATATTATTGATCCAATTCATGGTTTAAAAAAAAATTAAGTTCACAATGTTTTATTGTTCAAAGTTTTTTTTTAAATATACTACAGCTTTTGTAAAAACTAAATCACTGCTGGGCTTTGCAATTTCTAGTCTATGATTTCTTAATGAGCACAGCATGCAAACTACACACACACACACACACACACACACACACACACGCAGAGTCATATATACCCACAGGTTGGGTTTTTTTCTTTTCAGAAAATGGTAAAAATACATATTTTAATCCATCAAAATTCAACCATCCTCAAGTGTAAGTGAACATATGCTTTCATCTAAGAAACGCTTTAAACTTCTTGACAGTCACAAGAATTGTAATCCCTAGAGACTAACACTTTTCCTTTCAGAGAAAATTCATATCATGGATGGCTTTACGGTAGGAAACTGCAGTATGCTGTATGCAGTTGCAAGTGAACACACAGCACAGTCATCTCCATAAGCTCACTGAAACTTCAGCATTTGACTCAGTAGAAAAAATTAGCTGGAAAAGAGAATGAAAAATGCTACTAGAGTTTCTATAGCATCTCTAGGCAGATTATTAGCAGTATCTCCAAAAATCTCAAAGTGTGAAGTCAACTGCTCTCTTTATTTTTATGGATTTTCAATTACAGCCCTTATTTAATAGTGTTCTAAGTCAGCTTTCCCAGTTACTAGAGGGAAAATAAGATCAACTTATTAATGCAACTTACAAAAAACAGGAACATGTAAAATATTCTATCTAGCTTTTTAGCCGTTCTAAAAACTGTATGTTTAAATACCTATCTATAGGTTTGATTCTGCTGTCATTTAGCTTCTCACTTGAGTTACACTTTGTATTGTATTTTGAAATGAAACAGGTTATAAGGTGTGGGTTCACCCTTCTTCAGGGACCAGGACCGTGACCATTTGTTTTTCCCAAGAACTGACCAAACGTTCAGGGCAGTCCTCAGAGCCAGGAGCTCCCTCTGCCTCTGCCAACATGCCCTAACTAATCTTTTTAATATTGCTGTCAAATTACACTTTCTCTTTGTCCTACAATATATGAGTTTAAACTGCAGTGAAGGTCTATTGCAATATTACAAACTAAAAATACTTTAATATTCATTCACATGCTGTGAGACAGAACCTAAACGCAGAAGCCCTGAGTTAAAAGAATAACATTGCTTCATTGGCCTAAATGTTTGCTAGCTAAAGATGGATTCAAACAATAACATAATTGTTTTTATTTTTATAAATTCCCATGAGACAAGACCCTTAGCCACTGAGTTGCTGCGCTCCTTTTTAAAGGTGTTTGGTACCCCCATTTCTCATTGAGTTTAATGACAAGAGAGCTTGTTCAAATCCTACCAGTGTCTTACGTATCTTATGAAAAGTGCCAGTATAAATAAGAATTACTGAATGCAATTAAGTTTGCTTCTTTAAAACATGCAGTAAATCAGGGCAGCTATCTCCAGCAGGCAAGGAAATAAAAATTCTCTGGGACAAGTATATCGAAAATGTTATGTGTGAAACTTGTCCATGCCTGTTTAACTGCATCTTATTATCCTTAATACTAACAATTATCCTTATAACAATGATTATCCTTTAGGTATATCTTTGTATGTACAAGTATATTGGTGCATGACCAAATGAAATCCAAATGAAATATGACAGTCACACAAGGTACTACCCATCAGCTGAGCTGCTGTGATTCAGCTGACAAAGATCCTTGTGAATGATGTTAGGACTTTGACATTTAAACACTTACCAAACAGCTCTGGAAGTTTAAGATGCTACTTCCTCCAGCTTATTTGTCATCAGTCTCCTCCAGGAATTACTCAACATCAGAACTGCCAAAATGGAACTTGAGCACTTCAGTGCAATGTCTACCAGTTTGGTCCTGACAGTCAAAAAAAAAGTTAAACCAAGATACAACATGTTAGCTGCTGGTTCCTTTGCTTATTCGAATTTTAAGCTAAGGAATTTAATCTCACAGCTGGAATGGCTAGGAAAGTACATGTAGAGAGTCACGCAGGTGTGCTCAGCTTAAAAGCCATCTTTTAAGTCATTTGATTATGCAAGGTGGTGTTCTGACTGTCTGAGACAGTCACAATTTTTTACCTTAACTAAAATCTAGAGACATTTTTTGCAAGTTAGCAACTTAAATTAATGATTCTGCACAAGCAGTGTGATGGATTTTCCAGGTCTGTCAGACTCTTTCATTTTCTTCCTGCCTTCTTAGGTGTTAAAAATTATGTCATTTCAAACAACCTCCCTGGTGATGTAGAGAATTATTCTGGTGGGTTTTCTTTCCTTCCACTGTCATGTTCATAACAAATTGTTTTGCATGGGCAACTGGATCTTACAAAGCAAGAAAATGTAAATGTACAAGAACATTTCTAAAGAAAAATTAGATGATTTCCTGGAATTCCTCACCTTTCTTTCAACCTGTATTTTTTTTGCTTGTTTCATGTGAATGAAAAATTCAGAAATTATTCTTCAAATCCCCTTTTCAACTTTGAGTTTGTCATGATAGCTTTATATTCTATCATTTATTTTTAAGATTAAATTTCTGTTAATCTCTATAATTTTTTTCCCTCAGTACACACAGAGATAAGTCTCATTAAGGGAAAATTGCAAATGCCAGAATGAGAGAAATATCTCTCTCCTCATATGTTTTCTGTGACATGAAATGCAGGAAATATAGTTTACCATGTTTTGCAAAGGCACAAGGCTGTATACTGGGCATAGCTATTAATGAAAGACAGTGCAGAATGAATGACTAAGACCAAGATAAGGATAAGCTTAGATAACAGACAAATGCAAGTAGACAGTCTTTGCATCTTGCTAGTCCTGACTATCAAGAGTTCATTCTGTAAATAAAATTTGCCTGGTTCATTATCTACATCATTGCAAAAACATGTGCAAGAGGTCCCCAGTTTCATCTGTCTAAGTGTGGTGGTCTCTTGGTCTCTGTCCGAACTACAGCTTCCTTCTCCACTGTCTTGCTGAGTCTCTCCACAGCTCAAGCAGCATCAGTAGGGTGGAAGGTAAGGAAAGGTGTGCCTGCTGAGCTCCACATGAATACACGCCTGCATCCTCAGCAGGAATAAAGTAGGAAAAATTACAGCAAATTAAAAATAGTCTTAGAACAAGCCACCAAAATCAGCCAGAATTAGCGAAATGAGCAGCGGGTTCCCCATAGCTGTAGAATAACCTTGTACACCTATGGCTTCTTCTTCTGAAGAAGAGTGTTCATCCTCCACACACAATTTGCAAACAGTTATAATCCTCCATTCACCATAGCCAGGTTTCTGCCAAGTATTTGGCTTTCTTTCATTGCTGCCTTTAGTTCAGTGTTTTGTTTAAATAGTCCGTCATAGGAGTAATGTATTTGAAAATAATGTGTGCTGCATTATTATGCCACTTTTCCTTCCATTTCAAGAGTGGATTTTTTAAAGACAGTAGTTGCGTTTACCACCACCAGAAATCATATGAAATCTCTAGACTTTATCCTCCATTCATGGCTCTCTTCCCACCTCCCTGGACTATACCATAGTGTAACAACTGTTGTAGAACAAAAGAACCTGTCCTGCTCACTTAACAAGTTTAATTTGAGATTATCCACTCTTTTTTTTGACTCAATCAAGATAATGTCTGTGTGTGGTGCTAATGATATCTTTGGAGGTGGCTGAAGCCAAATTGTATTTGATTTTATCACTTAAACTGAAGTGGCATGTCCAATAAACCAGAAATTTCACAATCTATGGATTGAAATCTGGGTTTAACATCCTCAGCCCACTTTTTGATGAGATAATGACAACCACAGAGGGATGGGTTTAGCACTATTCTTTACTTCTCAATTTCACTACATAATCTGTAATTCCACACTGTACTCTACTCTACTCTACTCTAAAAACTCTCTATAAAAAAAATAGAAAGTACTATCTATCTATAAAAAGCTTGACTCTTCCTCACTAATCCAATAGACTCACTAAGTTCTTTTGCCAGAACTACGTGCTGGTGTGATCATCTACACAAAGGAGTGGTGATAATGTCTGCATTTCCAAGGCATGTATGAATACTCCATCACACACTAATTTTCCAACCACAGGGGTACCTCAGCACAGGCAGACTCAAGCTGTTCCTACAGCCAAGTTGCAGCATGCTCTGTGGTCCAGCTGGTAGCCTTAGGACCTCAAGATGCAAAGTAGCATACTCAGTAATACAGTGATTCACACAGTCCTTACAAACAGATGAGCCATAGTAGTTCTTGTTTTGGTTTTATATATATATTTTTTATCTAGTGTTGGCCTTACACTAGGAAAAGCCATAAGATGCAAAGGTCGCATAGCACTGCTTATTGCTTACCTGCCCTAATGTTACCTATACAACATCTCAGACTCAACTTAACAGGAACCAGCTGTGTCAGAGCATAGTGATAACTTGGCCCTCAGTAGTTCCCTGTGGAGCGCTGAGCCATTGATGTACTCCCAATCAATTCCTACACAGTTACAGTTCAGTGAGCTATTTAAAGAAAAAGATGACTGTGTAAAGCAAGAAGGATATTCAAAGAGAACAGATTGAAAAATAAAAGACTAAAAGCAAGGCAAAACCTGACATACTGGAGATAGACCTGGCACAGAGAAGGTGGGGAAAAACAGGGAAGAAAAAAAAAAAGTATGAAAGACACAAAACTTTGTGGTGGAAATCCTCAGACGAATGAGAAAGAGATTCAAATCAGCAGCATTATTTGATATTTCTAATGCTTTTAATGCTGAAAAGCACTTAAATTTTTTAGTATAATTTCTAATTTCTCTGCCTATGCCCATGTGTAAAACTTAACTCACCAGGATAAGCCAAGTAGTCAGGAAAACCATTGGAAGAAATACACAGTAAGTTTCAGTGATTAAAATAACATAGCTAATCTTTCCAGTGAGGACTTCTGGTATTACCTTAATGACTATATTATAAATGTAGAATGTTCTGGTGATTACTGAGCTTAAATATCCCAGTCAGTCAAAGAAATACAAAATGCAAGAGATATTCACATATAATATTATTAAAATCTTTATTAAAATCACATATAATATTATTAAAACCAAGGCCAGCCTTTTTTTGCTGAAACTTAATGCCCGAAAATAAAAATGTAATTTTTTCAAACAAAAATGGACATAATTTTATTTTTTCCTCATATAAACTGAAATTTATTTTCATTTGTTAAAAATATTCATGGGATAAGCTTTAGCTCTTCTTTCCTTCCCTCCTGATATTAACACTTAAAAGTGTTTAACTTAATTAACTACATCATTACAAATCCAAGCAGTTTAGCAACTTCTAACCAAACCAGTGAACAGCCACTTTCAGAAACTGCTCTTGCAGACCACAGTGAATTTCTAACTCCCTGGTGCCAGAATGTAATAATGCACAATATATATTTTTCTTGCCACAGAGAGAAAATGCATGAAGAGCTGAAGATGGAAAGCAAAAAAAATATTGTGGAATTGCAGTTGAAATGAACATGTCTTAAACATCCATAGGTTTTTGAACTGTTTTTTAAAATGTCCAAATGGTAACCCCTGTAAGTCACAGCCTTTTCAAAACATTCGGGTTCCAGTTTGACGAGGTTCTGACAGCAGTGCTAAAAGAAAGGATGTGAGTTCAAGGCTCTTAATACTGCTGCTTATGGGAAAAAAGCATTCTCTTCCAGAAATCTGTAGCTTAACAGAACCCATTCTATATACACTAAAATAGAGCCAAAGTTCAATTTAAAGTGCTGTTGCACACTTTACCAAAGCTCTTGACTTCAGAATTTTTTTCTCAACTGAGCTTACAAATCCTGTATCTGTTGACCTTCAGAACATGGTACAAGACCATTTATTCTCTCAGCTTTTTGCTTTTGTGTGTGTCTGAACGAGGTGAGGAAAGAGGAAGGACGAATCATCTGGGGAAGTCACTGGTGTTTAAGACAGACAACATGGACAAAAAACATTCAACTGAAACTGATGGAGAAAGACAGATAGGCAGAATGTAATTAGTCAAATGTTATTAGAAAGACTACCATAAAATGGGCTAATTTTTTCTGATTTACACTGCTTTATAGCAAGTACGCAATAACAATACTGCCTATATCTGGATGGAAGAAACAAATTTCCATTCCTGATTGCAGCTGGGATTTAAAGTCTTCAGTTTCCGTAGTTGGTTTGAATTGCTGCTCATGAAGTGAAATGCGTGTAAAGCATTTGGAAAAATATTAACCATTACAAATTGATTGACCCAGTATCTTGCTAATATAGTTAGACATAGCAGCATGACTGAAGCATTTAGTATTAGTATCAATTAGGATTTCTTTGCTTAAGTCAAATCCTCTGAAACCTCTGGAGAATATTCTTTATCTAATACATAGAACTTCCTCATAATCATGATCCTGAATTTTAATTATCTTTAAAATAAGAGATTAATAGCACAAAATTACTTCAAGAATACTAGAAGCATACAGTATAAAACCAAGAACCAAATTTCTGACAAGCTTTTGCCTTCAATGTAACTGCTGTTTGAAAGGGCCATAGACTTCTATATTGTGTTCAGTTATTTCAAATAGTGCTTTAAAAATTTGCTTTTATATCTGCTATGAAAATAGAATTAAAAATGAAATATTGATAATTATGCTAAATATATACAATTTATTTAAGTATATTCTGATATGCTGACAGAGAATATTCAATCTGATGCAAAGACTGACAGAGAAATACTTTATTGTCTTAAATTACAATAGCATTTTTACTTCTTGTCATTTGACTCTGATTGTCTCTTGAGATTCTTCCTGGAGGCTGTTACTCACGATTCAAAATAAAATCAAGCTTCCTATAGAGAACCTGCTTCTTTGTGATCCTATGGTTTTCAGAAGATAACATGAGGTGTCACACCTAGAATTTCACAGACTTAAACCACATTTTAAAAATAGGCAGATGTGTATTACATATACTTGGCTTTTTAGGGGGCAGTAGTTGAAATTGAATTGTTCCAAAGTGGCACCATCTATTGAGAAAGCTGTGTTCCTTTAAAGCACATAAACAATTAAGTAAGGAAAAGAGAAGCGATGTGAATTAGTAGCATTGCAGTTCTTTCATTGACATCATAAATGTCTCCTTTGAATGTTTTGATGTTGTTTTGACATAGAAATCTTACTGCACATTGACACATTTTTCTATTTGCAGTTGCTTTGTGTAGTATTCTTTGTGTGCCAAATCATGGTAAAAGGTTGACATTATAAAAGCTAAAACTTTGTATCTTCTCTTGCTCCTACCTATCCATATCCATTAGGGCCTGATCCTACAGATGCTTACAAATAAGAACAATTCTGTGTTATTCTTTGAGAATGTTTCACATATGTAAATTTAAGTGACTGGGAATTGAAACCAGAGCTTGTGTTAATGAAAAAATTAGCTTCAAATTTTTGAGATCTGGAATAATCCAAATGCTCTAAATGAATTATGATTTATTTTTCATATAAATTAGCTTTGTAGCTGAAAACATTTTTACCTGAGAAATTCATTCTCTTACATACGTATTATATGTAACAACACCATATTTCTGGATTGCTGAGGAAGGAATGATAATTTGGCAAAGTCTTGGTATTCAGTTTCCTTGAAATACTAAAACTTTGGGTGCAGATTTACTAGGGAGCTAACTGGACTGTAGCCCCCTTGATCATTTGTGCATATTCCCACAAAACCTGATACATTCATGGATGTACATCCCTTGTTTAGAGCAGTACTGCATTAGTCCCTGATAATTCACTCCACTGTTTATGGTGGAGTGGAGTGTTATCTGTAGCATCACGGATTTCCAAATATTGTCAAAGCAAATACCATGGAGTCACACAAACTTTGGCTGGAAAGAACCTCTGCAGATCCAGCCTCCCATGTGGAGCAGGACTACTGTCAATGGTAGTTCAGGTTAGTCATGGTTTTCTCTAGCTGAACCTCATACAAACTTCCAGATAGAGACTCTGCTATCTCTCTGGGTAAATTTCTTAGTGAAAAAGCCACAATTGCGCTTTTTTCTTGCTATTTGCCACTACAAGAAGAACTTGGTTCTGGCATTGGAAACCTTTTGTGTAGCAGTAAAAAGCTAATAGCTTTCTCCTTAGCCTTCTCTTCACTAGATTAAGCAAGCCCAGCTGCCTAAAACCCTCGCTCCACAGGCCCTTAGCCAAGTTGGGACCCAGCACTGGATTCCCTCCATTTTCCAAAACACTTCTCGAACTCGGAGCCCCAAAATTGGACATAGTATTCCAGGTGTGGCCTCATCAGTGCTGAACAGAGAACAACACCTACTTTCAGTCTGCTAGCTACACTCTTCCTGATACAGTCCAGTGTACAGTTTTCCTTATCCATGCAATTTGTCAGTGATTAC
Source organism: Aquila chrysaetos chrysaetos (assembly GCF_900496995.4). Classification (NCBI taxonomy): domain Eukaryota; kingdom Metazoa; phylum Chordata; class Aves; order Accipitriformes; family Accipitridae; genus Aquila; species Aquila chrysaetos. The sequence goes on from NC_044030.1 coordinate 70,053,290, forward strand.
CATACAAATCTTCCTTTCCTATTGGAGCTGTGGATGGGGGTCCAAAAAATATCTAATAATTTCTCTTGAATCCATATTGTAGGCCTACTTTAAATGAATCAATTGAATAACCCCCCCCCCCCCCGCCCTTGGAAAAGTATGGAAGATAGTGACTGAGGTTTATTTATAATTTGTGTTAAAGTAATAGACTTATAAAGCTTCAGTCCAAGGGGACTAATAGATCATTTGGACTGACCTCCTGTATGGCAAAGGCTAATAATTTTCACTCAGTGATATACTCTGGCCACTATTACAGAAGTCTCCTTGTTAACAGGGTTGCTCCCTTGCAAGTAAAAACAAGCCACACATGCATTCAGGAAGAGAAAAGAAAAAGAAAGAAAATAAAAAGAAGAAAAGCAGGGTTTGTCACTCGGGAAATGAACAGAAGCAGAGAGTAAAAACTCCTCCTGAGAGGAACTTGGAGACTTTTTCCTTTTCTGGCTCTTCCTTTGAGGAAAGAGGATCCAGCCTACCTCAAGAAACAGGATAAAGAGAGACCCACAAGGTCAGAAAGCTGAAAAACAGAAACTGTGAGTGGGAAGCTCAGCTGACTGCTGGAGAATGGAAAAGGAGTAATTATCCCTGTTTGCTGTGATACTAGGTATGAGCCTAAAAATTTTTATTCAGCTGAAGCATAAATTCTAATTATAATGAACAATTGCTTATACCACTGAAAAAAGAAGGAAGGAATTGTGTGTTATTTCATTAAAAATGCAGCAAGAAAACAGGGTCAAAAATCAAGGTGAAATTCTATAGAGAAGTAAAAAGAGAGATGGAATATTTCTAGAAACAACACCATTTTCCTTGTTCTTCCTAGAATAGTCTTATTTTGTTTCCAGAAATAGGTACCTTTCATCATCGCCATGTGGTAGAATGCCCTTGGGAAAAGGCCAATTGTAGAACTATAAAGCGTCAGGCCTAAACAGGAAGGCTCATTTAAACTGGACTCAGCTAAATTTCTAATAAAAGCTTGTACTTAGCTTGAAAATATAACTTTACATTCCTCTAAACGGAAACACCACTTGGTGCAAAAGAGAGAAAACCACATAGGATGGACCATCAGAGGTGACAAAGTAAATCTCTGATGTCTCCTTTTCCAAAGTCATTTTGTGAAATAAATTTTCATTATTATCTTAGATGACTAAATTTAATATAAGCACATTTTTTCCCTCTTTCAGGTGTGTGGTACATAACAACCTATAGCTGCTTTGTGTTATTATTAGTTGCTTGAGATCAAATCTCATAATAGCTAGGAACTGCACTGAGTATTTAAGATACTCTTACAGTCGGCACATTTTACAAACAATAAACAACACTAAAAGGTTGAATCTGTAATCTTTTAATAGATTCCAGTTTTGTTAGTATTTTGTTCTTAAACTATTCCTTCTTTCCATGGTCTAAGTATAGACATATTTGCTAAAGCATGTATCTGTCTCTGTTTATTTACAGATACACACAGCTTTAGGTGTGAAATCATAAAATAACTAGATGCACTTTCTGACTTATCATTTTCCTGCAGACTGATCAGTTTGGCTTTATGAAGAGACTGTCAGTCCTCACAACCAGTCCTGGTACTGCTTTGATTTTCAGTGGTGCACAGCTGCCTTAAAAAAGTGATCTTGATGCAATATGACAGGTATGAAAGCATGAAGGAAAAGGTTCCAGTAGTGATTTTCTGAAATTTTAAAGCTTAGAAGAGAGAAAGAGAGAGAGAACTCTATGATTCAGTGCTGACAGAGGCTGGATGTTGTCTCCTGTGACTGTACAGCTACATGTGAAAGTGGCTAATGATCAATGTTGGATTCCTGGTTGAGTGTTGTCCCCTGTTAATGAAATTATATACTGAAAACGAATAAAACCGCTTTGACTCAGAAAAGAATAGTTACAGACACTGAAAGACGTTCCAGATGTTTTGAACTGAAGAAAAACTACTTAGTGATTAAAAGAATGAATGTGTCAGGATCCCTTAAAGACTGGACTGAAGGATTGTGCACTCCAAACAAAATGAGATCATAAATATTTGAATGCTGTTATCACTCACAGAAGAATCAGTAAAGAAATGCAGGTATTCACTCCATTCATTTGTGTATAAAATGGTTGACAATCTGCATATCTAAATGAACTATGAGGTTCAGGGTCTAAGGTTTTCATATTGTATATATGGGTTTATGTCTAAAAAACGCTTCTTTTACATAGGTAAGTAAAAGAGTAGGGAGGCAGATGAACCCTCTAGGTTTTGCACAAGCAAATGAAATGTGCTTTTCTTCTTCTGCCACCTGTGTTTGTCTCAAGATGGTAAGCGGGTCATCTGTTTTGGGTTATAAGTAAATAATTCAGCACATTTTTTAATTGGTGTTAAGAGTGAATTTAAGGCAACTGACTGAAAAGATGTTCTATTTCTTTGTTACAGTGATTGGTAAAAAATGAGATTTCCAAACTTCTCTGGACTGTGCATTTAGATGACGGGCTATGTCTCTATTTAACTGTACATAATAGCTTGAAAGCTGATAATGTCTCATAACCTATAAGAGCATCAGAAAGTGTGTTCTGGTGGCCACAATCAGCCAGGAAATCTGCCTTGCATGAATCGTGCTAATGAGGATAAACTTGAATACTTATGGTTTCCATGTTTAGTGGTGTCAGATTAAACAACCAAACAACCCCCATCACCCTGCAAAGACTTTTTTCTTGTGTGTAAATGTATCACAGGTCTGTTTCAGAGCTCTGCTTATAAAGCACTGATTTGTGGGTTTTCAAAACTTTGAAAAATTCTTCCTGATAAATGCTGAAATGATATGTCAGACCAAACCTTTAAAAAATATATTTGCATATGCACTAAAGTCTGTTTCAGACCTGCTTCAGGCAAGAATGCATCAACTGTATTATGTATATCTTGAACTAATAAAAAATACTTTTATCCATCTCATTGTCACTATGGTATGTTGCTTCAAGGACTGCCTTTAAAAATCTGTAAGTACTGAGCAGCTTCAGAAGATTCCTGATTTCTTTGAACAAGCTTGAAAAATTAAGAAATCAATGTCTCTCCCTTTCTCTAGCCATGAAGTTTTCTCTTTTATTCCCTAATTAATAAAAAAAATTATGAAAGAAAAACTAACCTATCTCTTCCATTAACTCACTGGAGAGACTAACATTTCAGAGACAATCAAAAAGACCAGTAGCTAGACAATTTTTCAGGGCTTGTGAGTTATGATATGAAGTGAAATCACCAAAATTCCACAAAATTTGAAGTTTGGAAACATGGGCAAATAGCAATTATGATATAAAAATTTTCTTAGCCCTCAGAGTAACTGATCCCCAGCTTTGGCTCAGTCCCAGTGGCAGCAATGCTTTAATATTGCAGATCCCAGAAATGCTGGATTCTTAGTCTGAACTGACTGCTAGTAACACTGCTTGAGAACCGTGCTTGAGATTTGGAATGAAATCAGTGAACGTATGTCTAGGGCAAAGCATAAGTGAATCTCCTTTATTTAATTAACCATTGCACAGGAAAATTTCTGAGAAACTTTACATTTATATCTTTACAATGAACAATATCCCTGGCCTCAAGTATATAAACCTGTAGACCTGCAAAATCAAACCATAACACACCAGTTATGTTTTATGTATAGCAGAGCTATTTTTGGCCAAACATCTACTTTTAAACCTTTCTTCATTTTTTATTTTTCTCCTTCTTGATCTCTGCACAGTTGCATTCATGACAACTAATTCACTTGACATTACAGATGGAGACAAACAAAAATAGTCATTTTAACATTTTAGTATTTCCCTGAAATATTTCTGAGAGGATCACAATAACGTACGTCAATACATATACAAAATACATGATTGTGTGAGGTGCCAGAAAGGTTTTCCTGGCATGAGTATGTACTGACCTACATAATTCATGAACGGTGAAGAATAGGACCATTATATGCAGCAAAATGAAGACAGCATCGAATACTACCAAACTTCATAATGTGTCTGTAGCAAGCTTAGCTTTTCAGATAACCGAATAGATTTTATTCAAAGCTTAGAAAGTACAAGGTCAACCAGATTATTAAAATGAATATACAATAAACAGATAGATTCTTGCCCTGTGCTGAAATTCATACAGAACTTCATTGGGTTAAGTGGTAGGTCCAGCTGTGTGAAAAATGTCAGCATTTGGCCCCTTGCCACAAGTCATTTTAGAAACATCTCTATTATTTTTCCAAAGGCTGCCAGGGCAGTTCACAATACAGTGCCAAATGATCTACCTTTTCCACTTCATGTTGTGCACCAGATGTTGATACTTTTACAGACACTAAGTACCCTTTATTCCATAAGGATATAGTTTCACAGCAATGTGGCCCTTAGTGATCTTTCCTGTTGTGCATCTATTTACTCCAGATAATGTCTAAAGAATCGAACTTTCTAATTACCTTCTCAGATAACAAATTGCTGTATTTCAGTGGCTGCAACTAAAAAGTCTGCCTGTATTAAGGCATTAGTAACATATTAGTAAAAAACCTAAGTTGATTACTGTGCTTAAAAGAACATGGTCCAGCTTTATTTCTCCTTAATGTGTCTTTACATTGTAGTAGAATAAAAGTGGTTATTCGAAAATAGTTTGGGGATCAACCACGCCAATTCAGTTGTCACCACAAAGTGTTTGTCTGCCAACAGGTATGGGCCTAGTCAGTGCAAATAATAAACTGTATTAAATTAGGCTGTTTAGTAGTTTGACTTATGCATCATATTAATGTACAGATTATTGTTACAGGTATATATGTATAGATACAGCCACATGCTAGACTGAAGAATGGCAAATTGACACCACAGATGGGGGGAGTTTTACACTTTTTTTAAACAGAGTTGTTTACTAACTTGTCAAGTGCTGGGGGTGGGACGCTGGGAAGACAGACATCTACATAAATATGGAAAGGAAAGAATCTTATGCTAATAAAAAGCCAGTCTCCTAATAAAAGAGTGAATTCAGAGGGAGATGCAGAAAGAAAGATTAAACAGGTCTTAGATCTCCTAGAAAATCTGAAAAAAGAGTTTGGTTGTAAAAGCATCTTTGGCTAGGATGCTCTTGTAAGACCCTTTGCTAAGACAGGAGTGCCATGCAAAGGTTGTTGCCAGGGTGATGGAAAAGGAGACCTTCTGATACAATCTTTGTGTAAGTTACGTACAATATTCCTTTCCCTTCACTTACATCTTTTCTAAAAAAAATATAACTTTATTTTATTCTGCACATGACAAATGAATAGTTTTGTGTACTCTGCTTTTGTTAAGTTAACTGGAATTCAAGGTAACTGGGTAACAGTTACCAGCAAGCATTCCTTGACTTAAATGCAGCAAATTCAGGTACTGGGACACCTGAGACACCATAACAAGTGCCCTAGCACCTCTGCCTATCATCCACTCTAAGAGAGTGAGTACTTCTTTGAGGTACATGGGCCAAGTGCAGGGAAAGCAGTACCAGAGTTAACAGACAAAAGGCAGAAACATCTTGAAATGACTGTTGATTAAACTAAAAGCTCTCTGGCATGCAGTAAGATATTGGGGTACATGACTGAACTACAAAAGTCACAGAAAGAATGTCATAGTAACAGTCCTTGTGAAATTTTTTTCCCCACTATTTCTAAGGAATGCATGTCTTGTTTTACTAATAAGCTGATCAAGGTTCATTTAAAAGCTTCAGAAATCAATGGAGGGTTCTCCCTGGACTGTAGTGCACTTGAAATCCATATCATCAAAGTGGTAAAATATATGCAGCAAAGTTAGAGAGATACCATCTTCACAGGCAAGACCTGAAGGAGCAGAAATGTTATTTGATCTAATGTTCTACCATTCAATGATCCAGAGTTAAATTATGTTTGATGGAAGTGTACTTAGCAGAAAACCATATCTTCTGGATCTGAAAACACAAAAACATAGAGGTTTTGCCATGGCAATCAGTGAAGGCAATAATTTCCACTCTGAATTTGTCTAAATTAACATTCATGTACTCAGCAATTCTCAGAGTGTTCTGAGAAGGTCAGCATTTCTTCATCAGCAGTGTCAAAATCATCTTTAAGAAAGAAGCATTTATTTGAGAATTATGGATCTTAGTTCATAGACACGTGAGCAAGGTATATACTTCAGACCTCTGGAAACAGGAATTCCCAGCTTGTAAATATACTACACTTCTTAGCTTAAGCAAAATGAGAGTTAAGTACAGTCTATGGGTGCAAATAAAATGTTCCCTATTAATAAATAAAATACCTGGCACTGAAAGGTAAATGGTGTCTGTATTCATTAATAAAATGTTCTATTATAAATCGGTTGCATAAAGATGATTTTTTGTAGTGATGGGGTCAGAAGATCTGACATTCCAAAGATGATACATCTGTGGAAGCCTTTCAAGCTTTCAGATAAAGCATGTTCAACAAGCCTTCTAACATGATCACAAGACTATTTTCTTTCTGTCCCTAACTTGTTTTGTTTATTATCAGAGCAGGTGTTTTATAACAGTTAGAGGTTCTCATGCAACCTTATCTCAGAGAGGTAAGCAGATAGAGCAAGTACACTATCAATTCATAGACAATATTTTTTCTCTCTTAGAAGGACCATCTGGTAACTCAAAAGAAAATGTAGCTGAATGCTTCGTACTTTTCTCTGAATAGAGTGACAGAATTAGTGCCACCCCTCTGGAAGTATTAGTGTTATATTAAGTGGTTTTTCTGTACCTTTGTTTCTTTTGTGGGTCTGGAAGAGCACTTTGACATTTCACCATATGCACAGTGTATTATGTATCAAGGAAACAGTGGATATTACTAAAGGGTTTTAGCTGGTTTTGTTTTTCAAAAGGGAAGATAGTTTTGCTGATGCTGGTTCCTTTCGCACAGATTTACCAATATGTTCTTTTATTCCCCTTTTGCCTTGGAACAAAACCTTAATTTCATATCTCAGTCCAAATTAATTCTTTGGCATCACTAGCCTAGAAAGCCCTCTGGGGCCAGCTATTTACAGCACTGCCATTTTACAAGCATTGCAATCATGGATATATGACTAGGTAAACTGATAAATGGTAGTAGCTGTAAGAAGATTAAATATTTTTTGCTCTTTACATGGCACATATGTTTTGCACAAAAATTGCCTCATCTTTCTTTCTTTTTACTCTTCATCACTGCAGAACTGATTAATTAATTGGTTGATTGATTTGCTAATTCATAGCAATCTTTTTATTCACAGTAGACTGCACGGTCTTGCCAGGAACAGCAAAACTGCACTCTAAAAAGAAGGAATTCAGGCAGCCACTCCATATAGGATCCCTGAAATACCCCTGGATATCTTTGCAGGGTTTCTTTTGGGGCAGGTGCTAGAACTGTAAAATCACCAAAACTTGTGGTCCCAACTCCTGCCTAAAGCAGGGTCAACACTGAATTCAGACCAGGTTGTTTAGGGCTTTGTGTAGTCTGCTCTTAAAAGCTTCAGGGATGGAGGTTCCCCAGCCACTCTGGAGATCTTGGTCCAACATGTAAAATGGCAGGGCATGAACGTGATCCTCTGTGGAAGGATTCCACTGGAAATAAAAATTCATCCATTCAGACATCATTTGCTGGCTCTAGGAAATCCTCTTTTCCAGCAGACTGAGACCAGAAGCCTGTACTGTTATGGTTCTCAGTACTGAAGTTTGGAGGGATGATGAGGTCCATCATTAGAAATATACTGATTTTCTCTGATAATTCTCCTTCAGGATTAAAGAAGAGAAATAAGTTTTTTGCTTTCCGTACACGATTTTTTTTTCCCTACAGGCGATAGTATATATTTGCAAGATTATATTTACACAATCTAAAGAGTTTTGCTCCTTCCCTGCAAGAATATATGGTCTCCGAATTTACTCAGAGTGGATCAGCTCTTCTCTGTCTCTCTGAAATATGTGTGTGTAGGATAAAAAGGTAAGAATGCCACAGACTGAGTTTGAATGGATGTTATCATCCATGCCACAATCCAGATGATATTGGTAACCTTAGTTTTTATTTTGTTACAGGCAGAATGCAATTCAGCTGGAGATTACCTTGACTGGAGATAAAGTAAGATAGGAAGAGCTTCAGGATCTATTTCTCCAATCCTGATTCATTCTACATAACACTAGGAATTAACTGAGCAGTTTGACTGAATAACCTACACATCCTGATTTCCACCTATTGCCAATGGAAAGATATGAACACCACTAGAAAATTATTCAGATTTATGTAGGCTTAAAAATGACCTTTAGAAGGTAAGGGTGATTATTGTTCAAAACTATGGACCCCTGTCAAGTGTGATGAATGAACACTGTAGTTGAATCAGTTTGTCCTTTTTGCTGTCAAGTCAAAAGTTGTCTCCTATGATGCACAAGCAGTGATGTGAGCTGATAATGCATCATTATTCAGAAGAAAACTGCTTTTTGCAATGGAAAATATAACTCTTCAAGGAACTCAGCCTGTAAGCTCAGGCTATAATTTCCTCAGTACTATGTGCTCAGACAGAAAATACAGCTGGCTGGTTTATTGGAACAAAATGTTTGGCATCAGTGCAGTAAATAAACATGCCAATTTTGTTTGAGTTGATCCAAAACAAAATATTTGTTTTGAATTTGTTCATGGAGAAAACTGCCGAAATTGAGTTTAATCTGCAAAAGAAATCAAACAAAAATGATCAATTTAGACACCTGATTCAGCAAGCCTTCAGCCTGGTTCTTGGAGCACTGTTCGGTTTTCAGTTCTGTTGTAATCCCTCATCATTGTTATAAATCAGACCTGAGGCTCTACCTAGAAAATCTCAGGTTGTGTACACAGAAAAACAAGACTATGCCCAGCAGCCGTATATGACCATATGCCTGCTTCATCCACAGTACGGCTGTGTGCCAGAAATCGCAACTGGCTCTAGTTATCCAGGGGAGTGTTTCCGTCAAAATCTATCCTTTCTCTGCTGTATTTCTCTGTCTCCTTTACAACATAGCTTCCTATCTGTACAGCAGAAGCAGGGACTTAAAAGCAGCAGTTCTATTTCACTTAAACCCATCTTTTTTTCCCCAGAACACTGACATGTAGAATATATGTCAGACGTCTTTTGCAATAAGCACTTGGTATATGATCATATAAATTTGAAACTTAAGATCACCACAGATCTCAGTGTCAGAACGTTACCTCCCGTATCAAGACAAAAAGACTCCTTCTTTGGCATGTCATTGACAAAAGTAAGCATAAGCAGTATCTATGTGTTTTTAAAGAGCCACGTATCCATTCCTTTCCCAGAAAATAAATTAAAATCCAGCTAAACAAAACATAGTGAGTAGCCAGTTTACCCACTGAAGAAAGGTGACAATATTATTAAACTGGTAAATAGAATAGAATGGAGTAGAACAGAATAGAATAGTTTATTCTATTGGTGTCATTGTTATTTGTTTAATACTATGGGAAATCTCAGGAACATATTTAAACAATGGTAAGGCAGAAATTCACATGTATGTCCTAATACCTGGTACCTCTCCCAGAAGATAAACCAATAAAATAAAAATTGAGTTTACACACACATTCCAATTTGCAGCATTCCTCTCTGATTTTGTGTCCTTAATGGCCAAAACAATGCAAATTAATTTCTTATGCCTTTCTACAGCTGGAGAAGTGTTAAGTAGTAGTCTTTATTTTTCTCATAAATATATAGATTTCCCATTCTGAAATAGGCATTTAAAAGAGGAATACTCTGGATTTAACTAGAATAAAAAATAAATCTCTCACCATCTGCAATAAAAAAAAAAAAAAAAAAAGAAAGTGGGTCTTGTACTAGAAGCCCCAACCTAGTAAAATCCCTTTCTCTAACTATGATGCACTGCTGGTTTTCTCTATTGTGACCCTCCTGAAAATAGAAACTTTATGTTTAATTGATTTATTTGTAATGATTCTGGCTCAGGGAAGAGACTCTTTGAAGCTGATTGATTACTGCAACAAGCTTAAGATTTCATACCACAACAAACCTTTTTGTACTAATAAACAGTGGGACAATAAAGCTCTAGGGCATGGTGTTTCCCTTCACATTAAAGTGAGGATTTGCAACATAAGTATGTGAGGGACATAGTTTATGTGCTCTCAAGAAGCAGACATAATGAACTATTTCTTTTAATGGCAGATTATCCCTGTTTCTATTTCCTGGAGTGAAGACCTTGCAAATTGATGTATCTGTCCTCTGAGGTTTTCAGAGAGGCATTATGGCATTTTAAAATATTAATATGAGAGTACATTTAGCTGAAAGTAGCTAGTCTGGTAGTCTCTTGTGGCTGCCATACAGGTCACCAGAGACCTCCTGTCTCTCAAGGCAAATGATTTACTCTAAGTGTATCATTAAGATATACTTTTTGGGAATTTATGATAGTGCTTTCTTACAAAGTTATACCTTTTCTATAAAAATTTAAGCATTTTTATGCTGTTTTCTCCCTTCACTCACTGTTCCTTAAAAACCTGGTCAGTGTCATGGGCAAATTGAAAGTGCCACCCCCTGCACTGCAGTAGTGGGTCTGTGTTGAACACTGATTAGCTAGGACTGAATGTCACATCTTGTTATAACTTTACATAGCTGAAAAATTTCCTAGGAGATTTGAAAAGAGCTGCAATTATTCCTCCAATGGAAAAAAGAAGAATGAAAGAAAGGAAAAAGATAAACTCAAATGCAGTAAATGTCTGGATGCAAGAAATGGAAAAATATTAATCAAAAACATAGATACCAACAGATCAGCTCAAGAAGTTTCCTGTTATGGGAAACCTGATAGTTAATACATAGTAATGTTCATTTCACATTTTGGTCTAGATGACAGATGACACCAAGGGTGAGTCTGTGACCTTCAGAACTTCTAGAGGAGTGTCATCGCCTCAGCTTAGTGTTATTAAAAAAAGTCAAGAAAGTAGATCTCATTTCTGTTTGCTGATACAGTATTGAATCTGGTATTTTCACATTCATGTACAAACACACACACACACACACACACACACACACACACACTGTCTTTTGCCTTTTCACAGGTGGCAAAGAGCTTGTGATTCTTCCCACAGATCTGTTCTTTGGACATCATGGAGATAAGGAGATGAAGTCTTCACCATGAGCTTGTTTTCTAGAGGCCAGACCCATGGTCAGATAAAATCAGTGTTCAACTTCACAAGTGCGGGATCATGACCTGGAAGATTAGAGGAGCTACCTTAAATATTGGTCTTTGTTTTCTGTCTTGAATTATTTAAGCCTAAACTGATCTAAAACAAAGTAGTGCGGTAATATATTAGCTGAAGTGCAGTATTTCTATATTTATAGTACCACATTTGAAACATACCTAGCAGATTTCTCCTCCATTTCCTTAGTCTATTTTGGTTTAGTCATGTGCAGAAGGAGAGACATACAGAGTTTATACTGATCAAGAAACTGAAGGCTCAGAGAGGGTGTAATGAGTTCAGTGGTACAGCATAGTCCTTGCACATACAATGTATCTCCAAGCATATCATCAAACTGTCAATCAAACAATTTTTAAAAACCCTTCCATTTCTAGCATTGTTTGAAACCATGTTCATAACCTGGGACAGACCCTAAAAATGTTAAGAAAGAGCACAGTCCCCTCAGCTTCAAATGGTTTACATCAGCCAACGTTTTGGTCCCAGGTATGTGTGTCACGGTTTTACTGCCCATTTCTTTAAGCACTAGTATCCTCTCCAGCATGTGCAGTGGAGAGCAGCAGATGGGCCTGTGTTAAAAGCGGAAGACCCTGGGGTGTCTGCATGCAGGAGAAATGCATCCATGTGGCTTCATAGCAAGGCATTAGATAGCTGCCACCTGCTCCTTCGTACCACTGCAAGGGTTAGCAATCCGCTGCAGAAGAGGATGGAGAGGCAAGTGGGGAATAGTTACAGCCAGCCATCCTAGAAGATGCATTCCCTTTCCAAAGCTGTGGGATTTTAGCTAGCTGTACGGTTAATGCCAAGTCAACATTAACTTCAAATCCCTTGAACCGCACTGGGGGAACTCACCACGGGCACAGCTGTGGCCACATGCCCGCTGGCGTTTTGGTACCTGAGGCAGAGGTGGCACAGCGCAAGCAGCCCAAGTCTTGCAGAGGAGCAGCGTGTGGAGCCATGTGCGGGTTTCCCGATGGTTCTCCCCAGTGTAAAACCCACCTGTGCTTGGCCTCACATGCTTTCTCATCTGTACCTGAGGCAAATTGCATGGCCCCTCACAGCTGTGGGGGGAAACTGAATAAATTTTTAGAACCGCCTGTTTTGAGATCTGAAAGAAGGTCAATGTTAATTTTAAGCTAATCTACAGTAAATTGTTTCCTGTTTTCAGTTACAAACTTTACGTTCAAGTGTGTAAACAATGTGATACAATTCACACACTTAAAATAATTGACCAGGGAATTGTTTTTCTTAATACTTTTAGTTATTAATTCTGATATGGTGTGAAAATTCTTATGAAAAATAGAATAGTGTCTAAAAACCATGTCCACAAACTGAAGAGAAAAATTAATAGATATTGAAAAAATAGACTTTTGCCCCCAAATTTTAAATTTCTTAGATTTTTCAATTTTTTTTTAGAAATTGGATGGTCTTTTTTCGTTTTAGTTTTACATTATTCTGACCCTTCTAGCTTTTCAAGAAACAGAGACTTCCCATTTTTTTCAGTGACAAAACATATTAAATAAATAAAAAACATTTCACAGAAAAGGCGGGGGGCGGGGAGGAATGGGGAGAAAGACAAGGAAAATAAAAGGTGCAAGAAACCTCAAAAAAAGGCTGGAATACTGAATAATGACCAAACCCAAACTATTTATACAGTCAAAATTTTCACAAAAATTATCAGATAAAGCAAAAATAATGAACTCTAGACTTACACAAAATGATTTGCCAGCTTTCTAATTTTTGAGCGATTTCATTGATACATAAGTCTTTCAGATGGCTAAATAACATTTCAGAGAAGCATGCTTTATAACGACCTTTAGAGGAACTGTAAGAGACAAGAGTATTTCATTTCCGAGATTGTTTTATACATAAATTCATTTGCCTAGACACATCTGTATTTCTGTGTTAATTCAAATGGTTGGAATAGACCAGCAAGGACTGTAAGTGTAAAAGAAAGTCCTGAATAATACAGACAGCCCTACCCTTTCATTTACCTTTATTCAGTTGTTTGTCAGAAACATTTCTGAGAATGTTATTATTAAATATTTCTTAACTAGCTAAGTATAATTCTATTTTCTATAGCTACAGAATCCACATCATTAAAAGTGTAAAGGCTGCTAGATACTCTTTGTGATTCTTTTCATTCAGTTTTCATGTACATATTTTTTTGTAGTTTTTTTGATTAAGGGAAGAAATGGGCTGTTCCAAATTTGGCTAATGGCACATATATGTGTATTATAGATAAGTATATAAAACCTGATGATGTTATTGCTGCACAGCAAATCACAAAGAGTTCTAGTAGCAAATATTATAAATCATTTTATCTTTCTCTGTTTCAGCTATGTCAATCGTGAATACAAATAACCATCTTTAATTCCACATCTAAATTGGGGGAAGGAGAGGATATCTTAAGCAGTTTCCTTAAATATGATATGGGAAAAAGTAACAGTGACAGCTCCTGCAACGATAAGTGTGAGTGCTCCACTTACAGAACAGATAATACAGGGATCTTGTCAACTGTAGCATGTGGGGCAGCAACATCAGAGCACATCCAGCCTCTTCTTGGTATAGTGAGGGAGCACTTTTATCTTCTCCTGCCCGTCAAGTGTTTAGAGTGCATACTAAGTGATATTGAAGGGATTTTTATCAGCAATCAGTTCAAATAAGTCAAGCACTTTACTCTCCTAAAAACTAATCTTAAATGCATCTTTAAATAAAAAAAAAAGTAAATATGAGAGCAATGAGAATTAAAGGGACTCTTAAAACTTCTTTTTGTTGTTTATTCTCCTCATATTTCCTAATACTAGCAATAAAAGTAGTTATGTCTGAGGATAGTGGTCTTTTCTTAAGGAGCATATTTGATATTCAAGAGGAAAAAGCAAACAAGTTTTTATTCACCTATAATGGAAACTGTGCCTATGTACATATCAAAACCACTTAGTCTTCATTAAATCCTTATCAGTGGCTATTGTTTATCAAAGGAATGGACATGTTCAATATTTTTAAGCATCTACTCCTTCAATATCAGTCTTGTTTTGCATCTGTCCATGCAAGTCTGCTACTAGTTCAGTCTATAAGTGATGGTGCTGTTGCAGGACTGGGGCTGCTCGTGCCATTCCTCAGGTGGAGCAGCCAGCTTCTTCTGGGCTTGCAGGCAGCTCTGCATGTCCACCTAAGAGCTAAACCTCGTCCTTAGATGAGATCAGTCAAGTCTTTACTTATAGGCTTGGAGAATTATAATGGAAATATTGTATGTTTGACAAGTCATCTTTAGCTCAACCATATGTTACTGGTTAGCGTTCCCTCACTAACAGAATAATTCCCTCTATTGGAATACTGTGTAGAGCTCCAGAGCTTTCAATACTCAAGGGGTCAGGGTCAGGGCTGGATTCATCACCTAGTTTCAGTTACCTTAAACCAATATAACCAGTATAAAATGTCTGATTGTGCTCTTTGATAGTCAATGGGGAGACTCAAGCATCCCAAATGCAATCTTATCCATGTATCTTTGACACTGATGTTATGAAAGATGAACCTCTGCCCAGGTATACTGATGTCTATGGTGACTGTAGAAGAAAGCTGAAGAACTACCTTAGACCAACTTGCAGCAACTAAAATTAGGTGGGATGAAGCTCAGCCTTGGCTATCGTAAAGATGTCTTTTGACCTTAAACCTATGCTTGCGGATTTTTGCCAGTATGTTTCAGTTGCCAGTTTTACCTTCCTTAGAATATCCCTGCAGAATATAGGTCAACACTCCATGTTGAAGTCAGACTCCCATTAACTTCAACAAAGAATATGACTATATGTTTTACTGCTGCAATAATCAATGGCTGATTTTTAAAAAATATATGTATATTTAAAGTTTCTTTAAGTATAAAGAGATACTAAATACATGGCCTATGAGACAGACATATACCTACTCCCAAAGTTATATCGGGTCTTGGGAATTCATTTTCAAGCCTTGAGTCTACCTTTTCAAATACATCAGTCAAAATCTGTTCTAGATCTTGTTATGGTCAGTGCAATTGCTCTTATTTTGCACCAAGGCATGACAGAAGAATCAGTTAATCTCTCTGTTACACACTTGCATATTCTCACATTGTGCAAAACAGAATTTCCCAATACAGCTACTTACAGTTTGTTCTTACTTATAACATAAGCACTGCTCTCATTATATATCTAAAATTAATTTTTAATATTGTGAGATAGTGAAAATTGTGATATGGGTGTATTGAATATAGGATCTGTTGCACTTATGCACTTGACATATCTTTTCTATGCAAATTGTCTGAGAGGGACATAAGTCATTTTTAATAAATGTGGGGAAAAGGTCTGAGGTGAAATGAGGTTGGTGGTTGGGGCTCAGCTTCTAATAAGATAAATTAAGGCTACTCACTCAGCTAACACTCAGTGCAGTTGTCAGCAGTCTTGGTTTTAAAAAGAAAAGAAGATCGAAGAAAAGATTTAAAGATGAATGAGCCATGTAGGCTAAAAAACCCTCTCCTTTCAGTAGATAGTGATTCTGTAGGGTCAAAGTTGAGGAGTGATGGGAAGAGTATTAAGAAATCTAGCAATTTAGAATGGAGATATATTCTCACAGACATTAATTACAACTTCAGAAGGTATAAATTTGGATTCAAAAGGGCTACTTTTTCTGGACATTAGCAGAGAATCTGGCCTGATCCTTGAACCTAACTGGATTTTCAAGTTTCCAATAAGTTTCCAAATTTCTGTGGACAGCAATTATCCTGTACAGTCCTGTAACCTATTCTCATGCAGATGTCCACATCACTTGAGAGAGTTACATACATGAAAGGACCATAGAATAGGGCCTTTAATTTTCAGATAGTGTATTTGATAAATTATGCTGCTGAATCCATAGTGTTAATTCTCTACAGTGATGTTTATAGAGTAGCTGGTATAACATACATCGAGCACTGTAAATAGGTCAGGTTTTATTGTTTATTTTAACAAATGGATAGGGTTGCATTAGCATTGGGGAAAATGTATAAATATTGATTTGAAAAACTGGCATGCACAATAAAAGAGCAACCCTTGTAACCCTTTTAGAGAAACCCAGCCATAAATAAAGTTCATCTCCATTTTTTCAACAAAACAATTAATACATAATTCATCCTGAAAGTATTGTCATTCCTATTGTTACCAATAGCAACTGAAGTATCTAACACTGCTAACACTACTTTGTGAAGATTATATTTATCTGTATATCAAAAGAAGGGAGGTAATGGTATATACTGCAGCAACATTTTATTTGTGATGGAATCTATAAGGGTGACTGGTAATAGTTCTGCCTGGGCTGAGTGCTAAAGGATGCAGCTGACAAATGTTTGTGTTATTCTGACTATGGTAAAAACAAAATCAATAAATGCATTTTTGGAACTAAGGAAACAGTCATGTATCGTCTTAGGTCATGTCTTGTTCATTTACTTTATATCTTCCTGTATGCAGAAAGCTCTGTCCAATAATATTAATGGTATACAGCTGTATATAATTAAAGCCTTTTTTTATTAAGTAAACTTTGTTTAAGTAGGATAGTAACTGGTTGACTACAGCACATTTATATTCACAATGAACAAAACTATCCAAAAGTTTAGGAGATTCATTTTGGTTTGGATGGACACCAGAAGTTTTCTAAGCCTTCTGCTCTGGGTACTGGGTTTGAAATCTCACAAGGCTTCTAGTTATATTACCAGTACTGTCCTGCTCTACCAGGACAGAATGCAAGTAAAATATAGCTAACACCTCATTATACACTGTGGAAAATGACGGAAAGAATACAGGGAATTTTTTTCAAAGCTCCTTCCCAGCCGTGAGTAGCAAATTGTTTAGATGGGTCTCAGATACCTGACATATCACAGCCCAGGGGAGAATGACAAAGAGAACAGCAACCACATTTAGTAAATCTTCAGGGCTGCCAACTGGTTACTACATATGGATGGCAGCATGTGTTGGTTGGAAGACAAAAAGCCAACAGAGAGATACCAAAAGTTAAACATTAGATACAGATAGGGCTAAAAGCAAAACTTTGTAATGATTAGATGCCCTAGAATCATTTGACATAATTTGACGTTTTCGTTGATAACATTTTTAAAATAGTAAATTGTGATGCAAAAATTGCTACTAAAGTTTGAAAAAGAAAAATTTCTTCACTGAAAGGCTGCTTTGTTGTAACGAAATATATTTGGGAAATAGTTCTTTAGCAAAGTCTTTTTGGCTTTTTTGAGCAAAGGCTTCAGTACATCACTGAAGTTCCATTTATTTTATAAATAAAAAGTTCAAATTCAGACCAAGCAAATCAGAATTTGCTCTTCAGCTATCACGAAACAGGTGAGAACAACATTTGCTGCTCAGTGAACCTCAAAGTGTCAAACTGGGTATAATAGGAGGTTTTTCATCTCTGCATTCACCAAACTCTAAAAAACTGCATGTTCTGGTTTAATGGATCCTTGTAGTACTTTCATACCAGACACAGAAACAGAAGGACATGTCAAAAGGACAGATGATTCCCTCAGGAAAAGCTTTACATTTAATAAAACAAGTACCATTTTGACATTTTTAGGGTGAGGCGATCTTAGCACTCTTCTATGCAAACGCATATTGAAAATCTCACATTCTGGATAGTTAACTAAAGTGCAAGTAACAATTAAGTGTGTTAACAACAGAATGTGATAAAGTTACAGCTTTAGATTAAATCTCTTAAAAGTTTAGCATGACTGAAATGTTGAAATATTGACACAGAAATGTACATTAGTGTTTGGAACTGAATCTTGACTGTATCCTTTTCAGCTTATACCTTGAGAAAATATCCTTAAAAATAGTAAATATTTAAAAGTATGGTTGGACTGCAACCCCTTTCATTTGTTTAGAAATATAAACATTAGACTTGGCTTGATTTTATGGAGATTTACAAACCTTAGGACTGAAGAAGAATTAGACAAGAATACTGTTTCTGTATGGAGAACTGTGTGAACATTTGAAATATGGTTGTCTGGAGTCTGAGATAATTCCAATCCTAGGGTAACAAAAACTTTTCAGTGACACATGGGATTTTATTTTATATTAGTTTATTTATTCTTATCTTTAATACTTGAACTTGAGTGGTTTGTAGTGTAAAAATAAACAGTGCAATTTCCGGTATATGTAGCCCATATCCTAAGTAATGATTTAAAAAAATCCTGAATGTTCTACTCTTATCCATGAAATAACTTAATTTTTTGAGCTATTTTTAAGCAGAACACTGAACGGAATATGTAAACCAAATACATTTGTATCTAAGACCAGATGCAAATTATGGAGCTAGCTATTCATGCCTTGAAAATCACCTCTGGGGTGGGATGAGGTTGCTTGCTTTTAGCCTATGTGGAAATGAAAAATCTTTTTGAAATGGGATAGTTTCTTTTTATACATAAACAAAGGTTGAAGAATTTCACCCAAGATTACTTTATTTTAGAGAGGAATTAAGTTGATTAAGAGGGAACTGAAGATAAATATAAAAAACAAAATTGTGTTTCAGTTTTAAATAGTGTTAAAAATGCCTATAAAACCCTGTACAAAATGGAGTACTTGATTCAAAATGAATGAATTTCAAGAGTTTGAAAGATTCATTTTATCTAAAGTATCTAAAGAAAACTCCTCCTAGACATGAGAGCTTTTCTCAGAGAGATACCTGAACCCTCACCACATCATATGCTTCTTGGTTTTGGAAGAGTTCCTGTGGTCATATTTCCAAAGGAGAGTTATATAAGTAAAATACAATAACCTTCTTCTCACCACCAGATGGTCTTTCCTCTAAAAAGCATTCCGTTCATTACCAGTACAATTCTCCCCTCTTTTTAAATTAATTTTAAAAATTGCTTCTACCTTCCATTAAAACAATATAATCCTCCGTGAGGTGTTGTACTTACAGTCTTCTGACCTATGCTGCCTAAATGGTGATATGAGAGACAAATACCTTTAAAAACAGTCTTCCTTCTCTACCAGAAAAGGAGTTATGTCTGAAATCCTTCTGCACCCTCATATCTAGAGCTCCCTTATATCTAGAGCAGTTCAGTAACTTCATGTTCTCTGTCCTTGTTTTGGTGGTATAGAAGGAACTTCAAGGCTCCAAAAGAGCCCAGTTCAGGCAACCTGATCCCCTAGACAAAGTACAGAACATGTGCTCTCCATTAAAGCTTTGATTTTATAGTTGTGCACCATGATTTTTCCTGTTCTTGAAGCAGTGACTGGATAATCCCCTTCTCCTTGAGAAAGGCACAGAAGTATGATTCCTCTGTCACCATTACAGAAACTGTCACTGGATTTTCCTCTAGGAGAAATTTCAGAGTACTGCATTTACCTTCCCATAAACATTTTATTTCTCTGAAAGTTCACTGGATTTTTAGTACCTAAACTTTTAGGAAGAAGCCAGATATTCACAGTTGCTTTTTCTTCCTTGCAGGGCTGCCATACTGGGCACATATCTCCAAAATGTCCTGCAAGTCGTTATTGCCTAGTCTTCTGTGTTTGAATTATATGCACAGTTTGTAACAGAACGAAAATGATCCTCTCCCTGTTTTGATAACAGTTATATTAAGTTAAAATTCAGTCTAGAAGTATAAAATTGAGAAAACATATAATTCAAACACAGAGATATTCTCAAGATGTAAGGTCTGTCAGATATAAAAAAGTCTCTCTCTAGTGATGTGATGGAATGATTTCAATCATTTAAAACTCATCTTGAGGGAACATAGGAAGAAGAATGATACAAAGAGATAGCTAAATGACATTATAGGTCTTTCCATCTCAGATTTCTCTTTGTTTAATTGGTCAATTCTTATTCAGCCATTTCTGTGAGAGTTTTGCATGCTTAAAGTCAAAATTTAGCCCCGTATTTCAACGTGGTCATTCACAATGACAGCATGTTACCACTAAACGTTATATAGTTTCCATGAACCCATTGTGATGGAAATGATAGAAAAAAATTTACTTAACCTGTAAGCTTAGGTTAAAACTTAAACTGAAAGTTACCTAGAAATTTTCAGAAGAAAATATTTCTGATCCAGCACATGGCAGAGTCAGAACTAAATGTGGATACTGTAATAACTGGGCATCTAATTATTATTAGATGTCAGGTCTTCAGGTGGAATGAAATCTCGTAGTATGATTTGACTTAAATTGTTGAGATTTTTACAAGCAAAGGAAATTTTTTTTTAGTGTATGTGTGCAGTTCTCATATAGCAATCAGTAATAACAACTATTTTTAATGTGACTGTATTTATATATGTCAATATGGGATTTTTGTCAGTAATCTAGCTTCTCCTGAACAGGAAATAGAAATAAATCAACCAAAAAAATCCTGAAGCTGCAATGGTTAAAAATATCACATTAAACCATCAAACATTAAGGAATATTAATCTTGTTGCTTTAGGGTTCCAGTTCAGTCACATATTTTTTAACAGAGGGCAGAAGACATATTTAAATAGTAAGCTTCTTCCTCAAAACGCATCTTGAATTGGGTTTTAAGCAACAGATTGTTCCAGTACCATTTGAAATCTGTGTTATCTAATGTCCAGATCCCCTATATAAGGACAACTAATACAGGTTTTTGTTATTATTTTTATAAAATTCTTATATATTTGCTACATCTATCATATAGATATCACATAAGAGGATGTATGCACTTTTAGAGGTAGATCCTTTTTTTAATATATTTAATCTCTGAACAGTTTCTGAATTTTCACTGTCTGTGTTCTTTCATAATTGAAAGGTTCCTAAAGATTTAGCCTGTCACCTTCAATCTTCCTTTTGGAAGCATTACCATCATAACTTAAGATAACATTTCCTCAGTGATTTTTCTCTAGTAAGAGCCTATGTGCGTGTCGAATCAAGCATGTCAAAGCAGGTTTCCATAGGATAAATTTCAGTTGTTTTCAGCTTCTCAAAAAAGGTGCTCACACAGACTTTGCTTTTACTAATGCACTTCAATAATGAAAACAGAGATATGGCCATAAAGATCTTTTATATGTTTCACAAAACATAAACTAGAGGACTGAGTACTATTTCCTTCATCTACTGGGAATAAACAGAGAAGAGTAGTGGGTGCAGTGACTACATACTGATTTAGAAAACAACATTAATAGCTTGCATGCATAAAAGTTTGCGTAAATAAACAAATAAGTAGCAAAAGAGTGGATGGCAGAATTTGGAAGACAAAACAGTTATTGCTGCTTTAGGGAAGATTTGGATGAATACATTAATTCAGTCCTGCTGCAGCTGAAGTAAACAGGAGTTTCACCATTGACTTTCAGACTGACTTTCAAATTACCCTGAAGCTTAAAAACATAAATGAAGAAAATGGAAATGGGTTAATGAGACAAATACAAATGAATAAATTTTAAAAGTAATTCTGAAGTTTAGCATAAACTATTCTAATTTCAGTTGAAACTCTAATAATGTTAGAGTATACATCCAAGCAGGAAAACCATTTTCACATTTTACTGCAAGCCCTCACGTTGCAAGGAGAGCAACACAGACACTGTTCCCTTATGCATTCCCAATGCTTTGCTGTACTCCACTGAATGCATCTTAGATTGGGTTTCCTAAATCATGACTATTCCATGTAGGAGTCAATATGCCACAAGGCCTCGCTTCATATCCTGTAACATAATTTGAAATGATCATAAACTGAAAATGGGTAGTATATACTTGAAAGTGTTGAGAAACAGTAGTGAAAAAGTATTAGCTGAAGGGTCTTATGTATACGTAGTAAGTTAAATGTATGATGGTGGAAGAACCTTCCCAGCTGTTCCTGTTTCACAATGTGAATATTGAATAATCCCACTCTTTGTTTGGGTCATGAAGTTTGAATAATTAAACAATAGGTCATTTGAGCTCTGTTGTGTCATCAACTAATTACTACATTTGTGTTTGTCAATAGCAAAACTGCAGTAGTATTTTAAATTCCATTTATTGTGCTTTAGCTTAATGCTTACTGTTACTTTTCCTCCACATTTCTTCCCGTCATGAAAATTAACCCACAATATATCTTTCTGGAAGGAAAATAAACAGCTCCCTTGCCAAGCCTTTCATTATACTGCTTCTTTCCATCATGAATTGTGATCTAACAGTAGCCTAGTAAAAAGCCAGGGCCTTTGAAGTGTTGTGCTAATTTGATTAATACGTAGTTACATCCTGTTATGATGCACTTTGCCTTATGCATTTTAAATGGAAAATGCAGAGTGGGTTACATTTGTGTTAAAAACACAGCATACTAAATGAACAGCATTGAAAGTGGGCTATAATAACAAGCACTGCAACCACTTTAAACATGTAAAAGGTTATTGCTTGCAGGTTAATGATAATTGTACCAAAATACATGTTTTTATAACAATTAAGAGGTCAATATAAATACTAGTGAGATTCACACAGCTGCCGTGGGAAATACCTGATTTAAATTCCTTGATTAAAACCAAAACAAAATATTCAAAAGAATCCTCTGCACTGGTGTCCTTCTATTCATCCCCACAAGTACTCTGGGGCTTGAAGTTGCTTCTAACTCAGCTTCCATCCAAAGTGAAAAGAATTTAATGTGCTTTTCCCTTCTGTTTAGATGAAGAGTTAAATTCAATTTCTGTGTTGGTATTAAGTATAAGGTTTCCTGTGCCTAGCAGGATGCACTATTATGTGACACTAATGCATATAGAAACATTTTGGTTTGTTTTTTTCCCTTATCTTTTAAAAAATAAAATACACTGGTTTATCATAATAGCTTGAGATACCAATAATCACCGCAGAATAAGAAATACATCACCATACAATATTATGGTTCAAGTCTACTGTAAGCAAAAGATGTATCAAATCTAACTTTGTGCTTCAAGTGTGCATCAATATGCTTTAAATAGTTACATAATTATTGCACCTACTGAATTTGCTAACTATACAATACAGCAACGTTTTTTCCATAGACTTGAGTAAGAACCTCATCAGAACACAGTCCTTTTATCTACTTGTGCTAAAACAGATAAAATGTCACACTATCAATGATGACCCCAAAAGCTAAGTATACATTTAAAAATTACAGATATTGATTATGATTTGCACAGGAACAGCACACAGATTGTGTTTCATTTTTTAAGCTCTGCTTGAACGCAGAAACGTGCCATTCTATTAACTCATCATGTTTTCATATCTTTCAGTCTGTAGTGTCATTATATTTCTAGCTTGCTTGCTCTTAGAAGCTTATCTGACACCCCTCTTTTTTCATTTTAGGTGAAAAAAGATGTATTGTGGAAAGTAGCATCATATTATTGAAGGAGAAGTGCAGCAAAGGACAAAGAATTAGGTAAAAAAACATTAAATCACTAAATAGTACAATGAAATGTGGGGTCTATTTCTGCCTATTGCATGGATTTGTTGCCAAATTCAAGGTGGCAGACATTTGTTATTCCATCTACCTCCCTCCAGGGAGAGACAGCATGTCTGCATTTGTTTCTAATTTATTTTTAAACAGTTGAATTAATGTTGCTTACCTATTTGTTTGCAAAACTATAGTAATAGGCTTTATTTTCATTTGTATGCTTGAAATCAAGTTTAATTGCTTTCTTTCCTCAGTAGAGACATGTCAGTTCTGCTTTTATTTATTTGTTAAATAATGCATTCCAAACTTTTTTCATAAAGTTTTCATATGTTTGCAGTTTACTTATAGGTCATCCCCACGCTTTTGCTGGTCAATAATTATAATATTAACTATTACCTAATCTCAGAAGGCATCTTCACCATCATGTGTTAAACCTTTTTTTAAATTTTCTACTTTTTTTGGTATTTCCTAGTAATAAATTATCCAATGGTGATGGAAACGATCTATGGAGTTGACTGAGGGCATACTTTAAAAAAATTGTGTGATTCCAATGATTTGTATCAGGACACCATAATCTGATCAGACTGCAACATCTGCAACAACTGCAGTAGAACTGCAATGAAGTCAGCTGCAAGATCTTTCCCTTGGCCTACATGGGGTTTTGGATCAGAATCGCCTAGTCCTATTATCTCCTTCCCTGGCATTTACCGTACAACACTGCACTGATGGTATATGGAGGAAAAAAAACCTCACTTATCTTCTGAAAAAGTTCAGATCCAGTTCTACACCAAGAAACTGAAATATGTCCTTTTTTCTAGTTCTTCTTGTCATATTACATCGCACACTTATAAATTATGTAATGCCCTTGTATGATACTTTAGAGCATTTCTCCTCAGGGTTCCTTTATTCACAAATGTTTGTATCAATAATTCTAATGTCTAATCATAAAATTTCTTATAGATTTTCTGATTAATATATATACGATATGCTCTGTACAATCCTTGGTATTTGCATGTTTAAACATAGCTAGTCCTTCAAATATGGTCAGGTTTTAACCTGTGCATTTGCATTTATGTAGTTCTACGCTTTCTGAGGTTTTAAGAATAAGCTAAATCTGTCTTCCTAGTATACATCATAGTTATGCTGGCATCATAGTTAAGTCTTTACTTCATCATCACTTAATAGCATCACCTAAAGCTAATAAGAGTTACTGAAAATAATGTGTCTCTGTCTCAGATGCCAATACTTGATGACTAATTTCAAAGAGTAATACTCAGTGAAAACTTTGGTTCACAGTTTGAATGAATAGCACACTTTTATAATAGATTAACATAGTATAAATCCTTGTAAGCCAGAACAAATGCACTTTAGAATTTAACTGGTATTTTAATATTTCATAAGATTCTTTGAAAGTAATTTCAAGCAAGTCATTAAGCATCATCATTCTGAATAGATGAATTGCATTTTTAATTATGATTATCACCAGCAGAGATCTGAACAGCAAAAGTTTATTCTTTTATGTAGTCTAGTCTTTATAATAGGATTTTAGCTTACCAAAGTCACACAGATATCTGACCTTGAACCAGAGAAGATAATGAGCTGAGTGTGACTAATAACCTGAAAAAAGACTCTTCTCCTCACACCCTTCTGTTCTGTCTCCAAAGAAGATTTGGAATATGCCTGAAGAAATAGAGCTGGACTTGGAAACCATCAAGAGTATTCCAGAATCGTTACTGATAGCCTTGATAATATGAATTAAAGGAGCATGACACCTTGCTGGTCAATGAAATCTCCTGGACAATGATCCTCTTCCACCTGAAAACTGTGAATATTCACCGAGGAAACACTAGGTGTATTCTCTATTATTTACATTATAAGTCTAAACACAAGATCAATCTTACTTTAAAGACACTTGGAAGCCCACACAGAGTAGTACAATAATATTTCTTGGCATCTGCTCACGTTCGATGCTCAACTCCCATTGCAGTTTTCAATTTTCCTCAGTTTCTGAAAGACTTGAAAACCAGGTGAGTCACAATATTTTGTGCATCGTCAGTGAATGGATGTGATCGCAGTTGCTTACATCTCAGAATTTCCCAAGCCAAAGGCTTTAAGCTTACCTCTCCAGCATTTCACCAATGAAGTCTTTTTGAAGAGAAATAAGAAATTCATTCTGAGGCCAAACAAACTTGCTGTAACCAGATAAGATCTCTAAGGTAAGTTAATAATCGTTCATAATCAAAGACGGTGTGATCCATCTATAATGGAACTTCTATTCGGAACTATTGAAATGGAAATATAGACAGTCCACAAATACATTACACTCATTAAACATTTATCGGATCAACGAGATCTGTCACCATACTATCCATATATCTGAAGAGAAACTAAAGCAAACATGCATAGATTAAAGTTTGCACATCAGATAGGTCTGATGTATTGCTTGTTTTGTATGTAATTGAGTTAGACCCTATTGCTTACATCCAGAGAAAGACATTCTTGTATCCACTGTGAGTTGAGCTGCTTCAGTAAAGCTCTCCAGAGGTGTTGCAAAGCTGTGAAACAGAGGTCTTATCTGTTTCATCATTGATTTGGGTTGACAGTGCCCTATATAAAATGCTCAGTACCAAATAACACAGCTAATCTACAACTTCTAACAGAAAGCATTAGAAAGGTAGGAATGAAGAGGAAAGGATTTTCAAACCTATCCAAAGAAAAGAACATTCTTCATTTTTTAAGATGTATATGAGCTATAAGTGAATATGAAAATTAGTACTGAACATTTTCTGATTAGTTAAAAAGATAAATACTGAATGTTTTTTATTAACCTGTCACTATAAGTACAAGCTTAATTATAGTTACAGCTGGCATTGGTAACAGGAAGGGTGTAAAAAAAACAAAGAACCAATCCTTCCTCTTGGTTATTTTATAAAGAAACTTTGAATAAGAAATAGAATGTACCACTTGGCCCTCTAGTTCTTAATTAGCCCATAGCAATAGTTTTCTGCAGAGGTCTACTGGACTAAGAGTCTCCTCCTCCATGATGTGAAACCAGAAAAAGAAACATAACCTTATTTCTGGAAGTACCTCAGCATTCAGATAAGCTTCAGGGAGAACACCATGACATAAGATTTAAAAACAAATTAATAAAATCTGGGGGCTCAGTCACATGTTCTTGGTGCCTGCATTTCTCGGTTTGATTCAAATAGCAAACAATGCAAGATCTGGATCCTTACATTTTACAGATGAATATTTGTAAAGCATTAGACACATGCTGTTTACTTACATATCGCAATAAATATAGGAAAGCTTTACACTGAAAGTAAATTCAAATACAAATACAGGGCCTTAAATAATCAAACGTTTTAAATAACTGATTAATCACTAAGATATATTGAAAGATACGGTTTCAGCATATATTGCACAGAAAATGTCTTTTAGTCAAACTCTAGTTTCTTTCTTTCTATCTGGTCCATGTGTAATTCATGAACCCTTAAACATTATGGGATTATAGAGAGCTAAGCTGACATTTTTACTTTCACTTAGCAGCCTGAATAATTGGTACACTCCAAGTATTTTAAATACTAAAGTAATCATTGCTTTGAATTCATCTTGTGATGTCATAGACAATTGACATAATAAATTTTAAGAATATGATATCTCAAAAAGAATGTTAGAAATATCTTATTTTTAATACATAACAGTTAAATGATCTATAACTAGCAATATATTCTGATGTTATCTTTAATGAAATGCTTTTTAAATGTATGATGTATTGTTATTGGTTTTCCACTTCTGGGCAAGAAGAGAACTCATTACATTTTTTAGTGTGTTTTCCTCAAACTCAGACAGAAATGTATAGACAAAAATACCACATCTATTTAATATCTTGAATAAAAGTGGAAGTCCAGTGATGAAAATCAAAATTTGACTTTCAGCATGAGAAACTGCCAGCAACTGTGTTGTCTTTTCCTCCTCAGGAGTTGCTCTGGAATCCAGTCACAACCAAGTAAGAAAGCACTACGGCTTGAATCAACTATAAGTTAACATAGGTGCTGGCTGTAAACTACATCAAACCCCAGATGGTAATTGATTTCCTAGGAGAGGCTGGAGGACCTGTAGCCCCCCAACAACCAGTGCATGGTGCAGATCCCGGTCCCACAGTTCAGAAATGTCCACGTGGCCATGTTGCCTTCCTCAAAGACTTAGATGGGATTTGTCCCAAGCTACGCAATTTTTGGAATGAAAGCCCATGATTTGGAGTACTGCAAATCAGTCAGTGCTTTCCTAAAGGAGACTTTCTCTAGTTAGTGTGATTTGAATGGATTGACTATCTATATTCAATAGATATTGAATATGAGGAGAAAACATCCATCTAAACAGAAGACCAAAAGCTGAGTATCGCCTTTGGTGGGAAATAATGCGGGAAATGCTGTTGTCAGTTAAAAGGACATCAGCAAAATAGGAATTAAGGAAAAAAGTAATTTTTTACTTAATTAAATAACCCTTCAAGATCTCATATTTTTATTTATATCCCATACAGAGGTACACATTTCAGTATAAAGTTAGTGACTACAGAAATGAGCACAGTGACATTTTATGTAACATTGTATTTCTATAGCACCTATCCTTATTATTTAATAATTATCTTCTTTAATAATAATAACAGAATAAATGTTGCATTTACCACTGTGCTTGCCAAGACGCACAGTCTTGCAGTATATAAACTAATACTTCGAAAATAATCACCATGAAGATGATAGTATGTATAATCTCTAGGCACCTATGCAATTCAGTTTCTTTACCCAGATATTATGCTGCCCTCCATAGGCAGCTAGATACGTACTGAATACCAACACATTGGGATGGAAGGAAAGAAGTCCTGTTGGCCTTCTCAATAAATCTTTAATTATTTTAGGGAAAAGACAGTAGCTTAAAAAGGAAAGAGTGAGAGAGGTTGCTTTCCCCAGCCACACAACCACACAGAGGCATGGACTGTATGCAAAAGTAATAATTAAGACACTTCTTTTGGACTGAGTCCCATCTGCTATTCCAGGTCAGTGATCTCTCCTGTTGGTCATTTAGGTAAATGTCAGAAACAGCAATGGGGAGAGGTTTTGTTTGGCTTGGGTTTTTTTTTTGGAAGGAAGGCAGAAATGAGGATGGGCTACTTTGGCTTAGTCTTTCCCCAAAAGAGGGTCCATGGCTCATAAAGCCTCACAAGTTTTCTCTTTCACCTCCAAACTCAGCTGCCTTCTTGTTCATGTCTCCTCTCTGGCTTTTGTGGATTTGTATACTAGGACAAGAGTTCAATATGATTACAAAGAATCTAAAAAGTAAGTGGTAAAATATTTAGGATTGCAATGTCAAAAACCTTTGTAATGGAATGAAACTAGCATATCATTGACAATACATAAACAGCAATGGTACAAGCTGATCAGATCTAATAACTGTTTCAAGATAAACATGTGTGAGCAACAGAACATGCATTAATATGAAATTTTATTTACATTACAGTAGCATCAAGCATTCACAAGGAAGGCTGGCACACTATTGCTTTGGAGTCACCATAATAATTGATAACAGAAACCATTTTATTTTTTAAATAGCATATTCCATCTCAGAGAAAATATCTTTTAGTTATTAATTTATAGTATACGTAAGGCTGAAGCTAAGTCAATCAGTTAAGCTTTTGAAGCTGTATTACAGTAAGTATTGTAATTTTTTATTATGTCATGTTCACAGAATTTAAGTTGAAAAAACTAAGGTTGGTATTCCTCATATCAAAGTCTGCCCATCCAAACGTGAGGAGTCTCTCTACACTAGCTGTCTAACACCCTCTACAGTCAATGGGAAAAAGAAAACTTCACAGAACAATTCAATCTGTCCCTAGGACAGGTAGGATAAATCTTGCTAGGGATCTCTCTCTCTCTCTTTATTAACTGTAGGACAAACTTAGACAACTAGCTTTGGTGGAAAAGGTTCTTTTCAGGTTGTATCAACACCTCATGCAAAGGCATTGCAATTTTTGACTTTCAGTTATTAAAATAAGTGTTGACCCAAAAGTTTGTTATTTAACTTGTTACCTAGATGAGGAAAAGTCACATATGAAAACAGAAGAATTCAATGTCTGAATAAGTAATTAGTGTCCATGTTCACAACAAATACTTGCCAAATGGACAGGTGTATATCTTACTGCAAAACCTCCATAAGTGTGATGCATAGGCTCAGGCTTTAAAAATTAGTAGCTGTAGTAGTGAAAGGTAAAGATGCCAGAACAATTCAATGAGATATGGTAAATATTCATGCCCACAGACAGACTTCAAGGAAGTAAATTTAAGCTTATTTTGCTGAAGGAATTTTCTCTAAGACATCTGGCTGGTTGACATCTCGAATAATAATTATTGTTTAAACAGCCCATAAAACAGAAGAACCTGGTTTCACAGAAATTCCTTAAACTAGCAATGAAATGAAAAATATAATTCCGGAATTCATTTTCAGAATTCTTTTAGTCTGCCTAAAAGGATTGCAATGAGGATTTCTCTTCATACACAGCTACCTGGTATTTAAAGATTGTTTTAGTCCACATTTCTCTTCAGTTTGATAATGGATTACATAGGAAGCAGATCTGGGAAACACATACCCACCACACAAGTGCCAAGCAGTGATCATGATACAAGCATGATTAAGCTGCAGTCCTGCATAAATCATGGTAGTGACAAAAACTCCCATGATAACAGTCCATAAACAAGATAAGTTCTCTACTGCAGAAGAAGTGGGTTTACATTTTCTAAAAAGAGTGAACAAAGATTTCTGTATGGATAATTACCATAATACTGACTGGTGTGTATGCAAAACAAATTACTCAAAAATTCCTGTCACTTCAGATGAAAGGCAATATGAAAATTGAATTAATCATAAAGATAATTCTATCACAGCATCTAAGAACAAAAGTACTGAATTGTTTTTAATGTCTAATTGTTTTGTTGACTCTTTTAATTGCTAAGAAATTCAGAGATCAGCAAGATGGCTTCTGCAGAAGCAACAGTGTGCAATCTCATTAACTACAACAGCAAATTGAAGTGTTGTTTCCCAAGTTTCACTTGTAGCTAAAATGACTCATCATATCAAAGTTTTCTGTATTGCCATCAGTGTATTCATTCTTTCTATAACTGAGGAAACAAAGAGTTGATTGAAGAAGACATACTTATTTCCTGTCATCACTGATGCTTGAAACCATAGAAATATAAAAATATTGAAGAAAGTCCTTTGTTACAAAGCCAAAAGGGCAATAATCCATTTCTGCTTCATTATTTTAAAGACATGAACTGCGTTAAAAATATTTGTAAATGTAAAATGTATACTACAATTAAAAAGTTTGAACTTTATTTAATCTTCGCAAACTATAATGTCAACTTTAGGAGATAGCACTTTCTTTACAAACTAATGGAAAATGAGAATTACTTCCTGCTAATTGTTCAATTATGTCATTCTTTCAATTTCAAATATTTCAGTTATTTTAATTTCAAATACTTTTTTCCATCTGTCAAGAAGTTTCAGATTCCTAGAAGGCATATAATTATGTCAGCCTTAAATACATGAAAATTCTGAGGTATAGCCCCGAACTTTCAATTAAAAGAAACCAGAGGAACAAAACTTTGACATGTTTTCCAACATATTAAAACGTACTTTAGTACTTTAGCTGCATATTTGCCTGTTGAAAAAACTTAATTCTTTGAGGGTGAATGCAAAGGCTCTTCTCACGGACGAATATTGTATCTATCTCAGTAAAAAGGGTTTTTTTATGATACAGTCTTAAAATTAGAATAGTCTGATCTGGTGTGTGACTAAATTTATAACATAATGCATTTTGCTGAAGAGTAAATTATTGATGACACTATCCTTAGTCACAAATGTAAATCTTTTCCAAAAATATATCACGGCAAAGCTGAAAAAGGGAATGAAATTTGTTTTATTTATTACCTCTCATATACTTTAAAATTATTTTCCAGCAAACAAATTACTGAAGGCCAATTCTGCCACTTCATCTAAAAGAATCTGGACTTTCCAGAAAACAGTAACATTAATGAAGGCTTGAAACATGACAAAAATCTAGATGCAGACTGAGGAATTTTAAGAGGAATATCATGTATTGTTAAATTCCATGGAGTGTTTGATCTTGCTCCCACCATTGAGTATGAAAGCGTTACATTGGCCTTTCATGCTGTAGTTTTCAAAGTTTCTTAAAACTTACAGGGTATGTTATGTACACTCCTGACTCAGCTGTATCAAGAAACTGGGTATTTTCCTTTTGCAGACATGCCAGGATAGGTTAGAGACCTGCTGAATAGCAATTTGGTTGTGAGTTTCCAAATAAATTTAGTTTCAATTCAACATGCAAATACTTTCATTAATTCATTTCTGAAAGCAAACCTTAAATGTATAGAAACTGCTCAACACAATTTAAAATAGCAAACTGTGGAATCTCACACCTGGATTGTACATTTCAAAGATGGTAGAAATGTACTTTTAGAGTAGAAATACATGAAGTTTTGCTAACACCTCCTTTAAAGTATTGTACCTGGGTTTTACGTGCTGTCTTTCTGATGAAAGAGAAAAGATGACTGCTTTGTACTTTTCTACCTCCCATTCACAATCTGCATGGAAAACATCACAAAAATGATTAATAATAATTAGATTTTAAAAACAATAGTTAATTACTTTATTTGTCTTTTGGAGTCAGCATGAACAGTGATCCTGCCTACTGTTCCATGGGCTGGACACCTATTTTTTTGCTGCTTGTTTGTGAAAAATGAGATGCTTAGGTAGCAACCTTACTCCAGGATCAGCTATTTAAAGTTTTGCTGTAAAATAGCGAGAGCTGGCAACAATGCAGTACAAACACAGCATGAGGTTTTATGAGAGCTCAATCTTGATGGGGGAAGATATACAAGTCGTGAAAGATGTCCCAAAGGACTGAAAGTTTTTCTGTGTTTTTTTCCCAAATGTGGAATGAAATCCTGAAGTATTTGTTTCTAAAATCTCTGCTATAAACTCTCCCTTCCCTATAATCTTGTCAGCTCTGGGGCAACAGAATCTCTAAGGTCAGCCTTGCTGTTAACTACAATGCTTATATTTCTCCTCTATTTCATGGCAGTAGAAAGGAATGGATGATTTATTTTTAGTGAGTTGCTCAACCCTACACAAGGAACTCAGTAAGTGACTTTTTTTTTAAAAAACTGACAGGATTGCCAGCAATAGCACTGCTCACAGTAGTATTAACTACATCTATAAACCCCAGCACCACTTCTCTTGGCTCAGCCACAGTCATATGTTCTTCAATTTTTCTTTCTGATATTTCAGGCTCTTTTTTCCACATGTTGAGTAATGTGCAAGAGAAACTGGCATGTGTTATGAGACCGGTACAGCATGCATGGGTGAATTAGCTACATTATCAGTATAAACGACAAAAAAGTTTTCTGACCCATAGCATATGTTTGGGTGAGAAGAGAGAGATGCAAGAGAAAGCAGTAATTATATGATACTGCTATTCTGTCTTAAAACAGATGTTTCTTTTAATAAAACAAGAATAGTAATAACAACAACAAAAAGTTGTTTAGTGTTCAGTATTCTTTTCTTAAAGAAAAAAAAAAAAGTTTGTTTCTTAGGGAAATTGAAACATTTTAAGGGAGGAGTCTCTTCTCCATTCCCAGACTAAGAATTTAAACTTTCATGTCCCTTACCGTTAGTGGAATTTACTTACTTAAATCTGTCTGGCACTGATTGAAGAATCAATACTACAGTATTCATATCAGAAGTCTCACTTTCCACAAATAAATCTTCAAACACAAAATAAAAATCTGTAAACCCAGAAACAATATTAAAGCAGAACCCAGAAGATGGTGTCGTGGATACTTTAAGCGATGTTACAGTAAGGATGCCATTAAAAAGTTTTCTGGATATACAGATGATTTTTAACATGCAGTTGTCTCAAATAATATTCCATAAAAAGGAAATAGAAAGTAAGCTTTATTGTGTGTGGAAATGACTCTTTAAAAGGTTCTTTCAATTACAATATATCGAAGCACGTCTGTAAATGCTGACTGCAGTAGTAAGTTCATTTTACAGCCAGTACATGAGAGCTGGAATTGTTGATCCCAGGCAGCTGAGAATGGCAACGCCATTCATTAAATCATCAGGCAGGCACCTTTGAGGTTTCTCTCTTCCTGTCTTGCAGATTTGCAGGAAGGTTTACATAAACAGTCCAGAAACCGTTTCATTATCTTTCCTCAGAACTCTCTGTCAAATGGCCTTTTGCCACAATGCCTCCACAGGGCAGGGTGGAAATCAAGCTCCTGTTCCACGGGGCTGCCCTGGCCGCAGGGCTGCTGGTGGGGGGGGTGCAGGGCACGGGGGCCACGGCACCCTCCCTCTGCACGTGGGACGTGTGGTACCCCACAGCAGCCGCTCCGTCCCCAGATGGAGGGCAGAGGGGGTGGCTTGGATGGGAAGGTAGGTGCCTCAGTTAGAAGTGTAACAGCCCGTCCCCCAACCCTCCCTCTGTCCCTCTGCTCTGTCCCCTCTGTGTCCCTGTGCCATCTTTTGTTTGCTGCTTGAGCTAAGAGTCGCTTGGGATGGGCTTTTCTCTTCAGGGTCCTGCACGCTTTGTCCTCAGCTACTGTTCTTCTGCACTCTGGTAGTAATGAGTATGACAAACAGAGGTGTTCTCTTGGCTTTGCTATCACTACAAGACGGGACCTCTCCAAAAACAGCACCCTGGGCTCACTGGGAGCCCACTCACCTCTCCCGCCCTGGGGTCCCCGCTCGTGGCACTGCAGGAGCCGTGGCTGTGGCACTGCGGTAGGGCAGGGTTGCACATGGAGCAAGGTATTGCGAAAGATGAGGAAAGCGATGTTTCACTGGGGGCAGAGGTTTTCAGCAGGTGGTTCTGGGGTTGCTTGTTATTGGCAAGAGATTTGCAGAGTCTGCATGGGATTCCTGACATGTCCTCATTTCCTCCCACCAGGTTTGAGGTTTAAGTAAATAAATAAACTATAAATGACAAAGGAAAAGGCCAGGAGAGTGTTCCGGCTGTCATGATGCAAATCCAGAATGCTTTCGACTCCAGCGGTGTTCCGTTTATATTAACAAAGGAAAATACAAAGCCATATTTATGCAAAAAATACTAAAGAGCTGCTGTGTCAGAAAATTATTCTCATAACCATCATTGTTTATATTACTTTCTTTCTCTACATAATTTACAACATAATCTCAGCAGAATGTTTCCTGTATGAGGTAAAGCATTTATTTTTTAATTATTTTTATGGCACCAACTAAAGGAAAAAAGGAAGGTACATAGCTGTCATCAGCTATTATTCCATTGCCTCCCGATCTCTTTGAACAGCAATACAGTCTAGTCACATATTAATTATTTATATTGAAAGACTCCATTGTGTACAAACAATAACTTTTGAATAAAGTAGGCTGAAAAATGTTATTTATATTTTGGCATCAAAATAACTGGCCTAATTTTTAGATATGAGAAATATCTCCACTATTACTGACATGAAGAGTGCAAACAAACTCTCCAGCTGGTAGATCTAAATGTTGGACAAGATCTGATTCTGATACAGCAGGCTAAAATCAGCTTCAGCCTCCAGTTCAAAAAAACAGCTTTTTGGTTAACTGGACAGTAAAATTCAATAATACACATACACCAAAGCTGGGTTATTTATTCTGATATTCAGTTCAGTTCAATATCTATCCCCATGTGGGGTTTTTTTTGGTGTAAGTTGTATTGTTTGAATGTGTGTTGTGTTATTACAGAGACAAATTTTAAAATCAGAATTTTTGGAGCTAAGAAGACACCTGAAAGGCTTTCGTGAAACACTCCATTATCTGGGTATTCCTGTTGCCATCTTAGCCATAGAACAGCACCTTCCTATCTAAATTGCTGTTGTAAGACTTCAGAATTAGTATCTGTGATGAAAAAGTGGTGACTTAATGAATCCAGTTCACATCCCAGAACTTCTGCTTGCAGCTTTGAGGTCTGTAATGCAGGTTTTCATGACTGAACCATTCCTGTGGGCTCCCATGTAGACAAGAGTTCACCCTCTGTTTTTGTTTCAGGCACAATGATAAGCACCAGGCAGTTTAGGTAACCTGCCATTTGCAGGCTTGATCTAAGCAGAGCCCAATTTTTCCTCTGGATGTATAATGTTCATTTGCCTTAAGGTACTTTCCGTGAAAAAGAATAGCTTGCGTAGGCCATATATGTTTAATGTTGACTGCATTTAATATACAGTAACTATCCTTCAAAAACAACAGAAAAAAATTACCCCAAGCTGAAAGCCCTCCGCATTTCAAAATAACACTAAGCTAGTTTACATAGAGACTTTACAATCACATTATTTTTCAATAACTTATTTTCATTGATTGGTCTAATAGTTTGACATGTTATTTATGGGCTACTGTGATGAATCACATCCGTTTCCAAGGTAAAGTAAGCAAATTCTCTGTTTATAGGATTAAAGTTGAAGGTCAAACTTTGATTATATTTTCTATTCTACTACAGCAATATAAAGCAAGGCCTTTAGACTTCAGAATTGGCAACCAGTCATATGAGATGCTTTTATACTTAAAAATTGACCACAAATCTTGAGTAAATCATAATTAACATCCAAGAGGCAGGAAACCTAGCAGATAGACTGAGGTAGACTTTAAGAGAAATTAGTGTTTTGAATATGCATTTAAATATTTTTTTTTTACCTTGCAAAGAGGATTTATTTATTTTTAATCTGTTTTAAGAAAAGAGTTTATGTCTACCAGAGTGTGAGAGCTGGGAAAACACTAACCTTCAATGCTTACGGTGTCATGTGGTATTTATCTAACTCACTGGCCCACTGCTGTTGAACTTCTACCAGTGTATATTTATCAGTGAGCCATTGGCAGGTGCAAGTGAAATTTGCCTCGTCCAGAAATGTAATGTATAAACAACATTTAACCCCTTTTTTAGCAACACATTATTAAAATCTGAGTTGGGATCTTGGAGCTGTTGAAGCACTAGCGACCTTAAATTGTAAAGGATGTTGTTGTGCAATGTAGTAAAAGTAATTACCAGAATGCCCTCCACTCCAACTACACACAATGCCCAGCACGCTTACATAGCCGAAGGGAGGGGGAGGAGATGGGGGAACCATTTGTGTTAAAAGATAAATGTGTGCCGGTGAGAATCTCATCCAAAATATCCCCACTAAATTATTTAACAAAAGAAGCATGAAAGGGAAGATTGTGAAGTGTATGAAAGGTTGCTTAGGAGGCTTCTTGTGATGCAACACAGGGATTGTTGCATTTAGATGAGAGGTACTGACCTTGCTTCATCACCCAGCTTTATAAACCTGTCTCTACTGTGCATGCTTTTTTTGTCTTGCAAGGATTTATGTCAAATCATTTGTTATCACATACATTGTTGTGCCAAGAATTTGCAAACCCTGGCTTGCAACTGCAGCCATCATTTTAGGTCAGGATTAGGGAATATTTCTGGAGCATCCAAGGGAAACAGGCAGGATTCTTCCTTCATACTAGAACTCTTCTTTAGAGAGGTCTGACTCATGCTTGAAGATTTTTGCACAGGGGTGCTTTGCTATCAGCAGACTCCCTCCCTTACAAGCATGGGAGGGGGAAGAAGCACCCATTCACACAGGAGCATCTCCAGTCCATAGGACTTTGTGGTGCTGGGTATGTCCAGGGACCTGTCCTGGAGCTAAAAGGGAAATGGTTGATCTTAAGAAGAAGGGGTTAGCGCAGAAAGACAGAAATATAGACCACGCTGTGGCCTCATAAGGAAAAAGATGGTGCTAGAAATGAGTGAGGCTCTGGGAACTTTGCTGTCTCTAACTGTTACTGACATAAATCTAGGAATCTCTCTAGTCCCAATTCTGGAACCCATATTGGCCCTTTTTAGCTGTCCCGGCACACTCTGATGGTTGAAAAGGATTGAGTCAACTGAGGAAACTGAGCTACCTCCTGGGTGTTATAGCTTTAGCTGTATTGAGGTAGGGTTGAGGAAGAGCTGAAAGCATGCTAGGGAAGTCTGGCAGAGCTGACTGCCCTCAGGAGATCTGGACCGGACATAGAGCTCTCACACAGTCCTGGAGAGCCAGCTAGTGACACAGGATCAAAGCTCTGGAGCCCCAGAGTGTGCCTTTGAGCTGAGCTCTGGACAAAAGGAGATACATAAATGCCCCGGTCCAGGAATAGCCTCAGGAAGCACAAACTCTGGAGCAGTTTATCTCAGAGACACAATTTGTGCCATAGCCCATACCCACAAGTTGCTGCATCCCTCTGTGCAAATGACCTGGCTGCAAAGGCATGTTTACCATAAAGACAGAATGAAGATTATATCTGTTTCCTTCCCTGAGTACTTGCTGCTTTAGACAGGGGCAAATTAACACCCTGTAGTGAAGCCAAAAGTGAATTTTGTAGTAAGGGAGCAGCTGGACCCCACGCAGCTCCTGCCAACCACCCTGTGGATGCGTCCTGCCATCAGCTATGCACTCAGTTTAGCAAGGCTTGACCCAGAGTTTACGCAGCTTGAACAAGATGCAAAGTGGAGGCCTTGCTCTCTTTTATTCACAGGCAGAGATACAGAGTGTCACACACAGCCTTGTCCTTCCTGAATAAAATTTTGCATTCTCTTCAGCAGTTCTCTCTTTATCTCTGAGTTACAGCACCCACACCAATTAAATAATTCCATCTTTGATTTAGCACACAAAAGCATTTCTCTTGTAAAGTAGGTCTTCAACTTTGAAGTTTAGTGCAACTAAAACTAAATGCTCGTAATTATGAACCCAGTGCCTCAGCTATTACTCAAATGAATACTGTCATCATGATTTAGGACTACTCACATGAGCAAGGATTTTCAGGACTGGACTCTGTATTCATTGAAGAGAAGACTGCTTTTTTTCCTACGTTGCAAACAGCAGATGGATCACAACAGGACCCTTAAGCAGCACAAAGGTGAGCAAATAGATAATGATTTACAGGATCAGAATCCTCCTGAATGCATTGCTTGCACTTCACTGATTTCTGCTAACAAGGATTAAACTGTGCACAGTTTTCTTGTGTGCTGTGACTTTTGACAACAATAAAATGTTCCCTATTGCCATATGACACAGCCAAGTCCAGATGTGCTATTTTGGTTTGAGATGGTTAAACTTTTTTTGTTACTATGGAGATTATCTACTGAATGGTTTACTTACCACCCCAAAGCTGTCATCGCGTACTGTTTAATTTATAAAGCTGGTCCAAATCTCAGTGGAAAAAAAAGTCACCAATATTTCTCACAACTTTCTTTGATTTATTTTTCAGTGTCAGCCAAGACATAACATTTATTATGATTCACCTTAGCATGATGACATTTCATTTTTCTTACTGAAGAAGATGTTCCTGAAAAAGGAGATCAAAATCTCCTTAGCCTTCTGGATATCACATAATAAATGAGGGGGTCTGTTTTTCCTCAGTGCCTCAATAGGAAGAAGTGTTTATGTTTCAGGACCAAGCCCCCACAGAATATTTACAAAATTTCTTGCAAGGTGTTGAGCCATAAATCTGAAGTTCGAAACCTACATCAAATAGAAATGAAGGCCTATAAAACACAGTGTAAAACAAAAAGTCAGAAGAAAAAAATGTAAATATTTTTAAGAATTATTGAAATCCTTAAGTGTCTTCCTCATAAATAACACATAAAATTAATTTTATCAAATGGAGTTTGGTGCTAACTTTCTAAATATTATAAATTAATTCAATATTTTCATTGCACTGTGCTAAAATAAAAAAGTCAAACATTCTAGGGTTGCTATAGATAGCCAACCAAAGCCCATTCCACTCTTCCTTGAGAGAGAAAGAGAGAGACTTAAAATAGCATCTGCTTTACATAAGAAATTGTTATCGGGAGCTAAAACCCTAAACTGAAAGTTACTTTGAATTTCATTATAGTAAATGAATATGAATTTATTTTATTAAGGAGAAAAATGTCTTTCAGAAAGCTCATGGAAAACAATCCACAGTAGGATATGACGCCAGATGATCTTGCCATTCAGTAATTAGACTATAGTTCCTTAGAAAACAGCATCACTCTCATGATCATTTCATAATAGCACTTGCTTTATCTCATCCCACGATCTGTAAAGCATACTAGGATTTTATTGCCTCTGGAAAGACTAAGAAAAATGTCCTGATATGTTTATATATAACTGATATTTGTTGAAGCATGCATATTTACTTTTCTGTATTTTTTTATTTATTAGGATTAAGAAATTGATATTATTTAAATTTATACTGAAACAGAATAAATATCATCTTATGTTAAGCACTGTATCCACAGGGAAACAGAATTTCGGAGGCATTTCTATTCTGGGGCTCAGATCACTTCTCAAGTCATACAAAGGCAGATGTCATAGGGGTCATATAAAGGTCTCTACTCTGATACTAGATTTAAGGAGACACTCTGTGGGAACACCCATGTTGGAAGACCGTGGGCTTTAAAAACATGTAGCCTAACATGACTGCGAGGACATGAGTAGTTAGACAATATCAAGTTCTTACAGAATAGTTTCTGGTTGTCGTGGAAATGTATTCTACAAAACAGACATTTCATTGGTGCAACCATGTTCATGCATGAGTGTGAGGTGTCAGTGCATCATGTGCCTTAGAAGCATAAAGCTGTTTCATTTACCCAACCTTATATTTTCTTAGTGAGTTCAGCATCTGAAAACCTCCATCCCTTGCTTCTACTCAGAGTCATATTCCTATCTCTTACTTCTTCCTTTCCCTCCCGCACGTCAAACAACTACTTATTCCCCTGGATTTTAGACTAGTGCCAGGGAAGCTCGCT
The DNA here is from genome assembly GCF_900496995.4 of Aquila chrysaetos chrysaetos. Classification (NCBI taxonomy): domain Eukaryota; kingdom Metazoa; phylum Chordata; class Aves; order Accipitriformes; family Accipitridae; genus Aquila; species Aquila chrysaetos. The sequence continues at coordinate 70,093,742 of NC_044030.1, forward strand.
AGCTGTGGCTTCACAGTACTGGCTATTCAGTGACTTTATGCAACTTATTCTAGCTGCCAGTGCCATTGCACAAACACATATGCCAGCACAGAGCAGAGGAGAGGTGTGAAGGTGGGAATAAGAGACTGGAAGAATGGAGAGGCCGGGACGTTGTACAGCAGCAGCTTCAGTTCGTGTCCCATTCCTCACTCAATCTTCCTTGCACAGTACTTTACTCACATCTATACATCTCCAGATGCAGCTTCTATTGGTCCCAGCTATTTCACAACTAGACACTTAATTGTCCCTTTCATTTCAAGTGAAGGAAGGAGATTTAACACATCTGTTGGTCTTAATCTATTCCGTGGTTTGCCCACAGTTCAAAGGTTCATGTGGTGGCTGTCTTAACCACTGCTAGGGGAGCAATACAGAAGCTCTACAGTGAATGAAGGGGTTGTTTTTAATTAAATAAATATGTACTTCATTGTCTCAGCTGATCCTGATGTTCTGTATCAGAAGACAACATCTAACACATCCAGAACACATACATTCCGCTTCTGCCGTGTAAGGTACAAGTTGGAGCCACCAAATGGGAACCGCCTTGTGCTTGCTCCACACCAGGACTGCACAGGTGGGAACAGGGAAGCCCTGGGCTCATCAGGTAGCTGGGGTAGACAGCCAGGTCAGGCTTGGAGCACTGATGGGTTAGGAGGTTTACAACAATACAGGAACAGAAAATAGAAAATTAGCATTTGAAGGCTATAATTCAAGCCTGAAAGTAGAAGAAAGAAACTGGTCAGGGGGTTGAAATAGTGAGGCACTGATGGCAAAAGGAAGAAGGGATGCCTGCTTGCAGGCAGGTGGTGGAAGGGCTGGTGTGTGGGTGGCACTGGACACCCCCCCCCACAGCCTGGGGGGGCTCCAACAACCAGCTAAACAAAATGGTGCTGGAGCCAAGGGGCTTCCCCAGTGGGGTGCCTCCCCTCCGTAAGGCTGACTTGCTTTCTGAGTTCTCTGGCTCTCAGCACATGGATCTCTGCACCTGACTCCCTTGTGCAGTGAAGATTGGCCCTAAAACTCTCTTACGTCACTCTGAGAATGAAATACAAATAAATCCAGATTAAGGCTTGTTCCTACTGCCAGCGTGGGATAAAGCTTTACTTTCCCTGATACGTGCACACTCACACACCACATATGCACACATGGTTGTTCCACCAGCTCGAGTTACCCTCACCGTACGCATGGAAGGCCAGCCTCATACAAGTGACCCTGCTGTAACCATGTATGCTTCATCACTCTGCCTCTGATCAACATATATCCTGCATGTAACTTGTGCCGCCACTTATCTCACAGCTGAATTTGGCCCAGAAATGTCATTAGTATTAGGCTGGTTTTTTTTACATTCCACATTTGTCCAAAGGTCTTTGGTAACAGCATAAATCGCAGCCAAAGCTTAATGCTAATCTCCTGAATTTTGAAAGCACAACAGGCAAAGTCAACCCCTGAATACATCCGAAACACAAGCACTTGGGATACAAACATTCACAGGGAATAACAAAGAAAGCCCTGCCATTTCTACAGTCAAATAATAGCACTAGTGCTGAACAGAATAATTTTAGAGAGCAAAAAGGTAGCAAGATTAAACATATACCTGATTAAAAGGGACTCTTTGTTTTGCCAAATGCTTGGGCTTTTGTTAGAAACAGAGAAATCCTTTCAATTGTGTGGGTCAAAATTTATGGGCACAGAACCAGCAGAAAGTGTAGGACATGATTTTCTGCAATAGGTGGCTAAGCAGTTATTTATCTGCAGTGCTTCGACAATGGAGAGTTGGTTTCTATTTGTTGATGTGTGAATTACAAGCTGGGGAAAAAAAAACCTGCAAAGATCTCACTTGGGTGCACCTCAGTCTGCTGCCAAAACTGAGGAATACCTAAACCAGAATTTATTTACAAATAGGTCCTTCCTTTTTGCACAGTTCATGCTGTTCAGAGTGAATGGCTGTGTCCTACTGCTAAGTATGATGTCACATCTCTAGTCATCCTTTCCTCATTTAGTCACATGGTGAAATTAAAATTGCATCTAGACCAGTGTACACAAAACCAGACCTATTTCCAGAATTACACTGCAGAATTAAGACTTTAATTGCTTGGCAAGGCAAGCTTCTCACTCTTTTATTTATTTGTCTTTTTAGTCAATGAGGGTACATTCTCCTGCAAGTAATTAAAAAAATATATCCAAACAATGATCACTCCCAGGAGACAGAAATGAAAAGTTGTCCCTGGTGACAAGTGATAGTAAGCAGGGAAAGGGGATTCAGACAAGATGGGAAAGACCATATTTTCATCTAATCTGACCATCACAAAACACTGATATACCTTTTCACTTGGTAAATGTCAGAAATCTTGCCATTGGTTTTACATGGCCTGCCTAGCACAGGATAGAGAAACACTGCCCAGGGTCCCAGACCACTGCTCTAGCCTCAGAGCTGTCCTCCACCTGCACCGTGCCAGAATCTGCGAGGGACGCCCGCTCACTGCCTGGTGTGCACAGGAATACCAAAGCCCGCTCCAGCCCCCTTCTTGCCTCTGCGTGTGGCACAAGAGGCAATAGTTCCCAAGCATCATGGGCCCAGGCCAAGCATCGTGGCAGTTGAACAGCCCAAATCACAAATTAGCCCTTTGCAATGACTGATGCAATAGGGCTTGATTCTCACTTCACTTACACCAGGCTTGCACCAAGTAAAGCTGCATGGACTTTTACTGAGGTAAATTTGATTTACCCTGGTGTAATCAGGAAGCAGCTTTTCTCAGTTACCTTCCAAGTTAGGGGATTGCCCTGGCAGAGCAATATGAGAAAGGATGCATCAGCTACCTGAGAGTACCCTGCTCACAGTAGTGCTAAAAGCTAAACAGTGTCATCTGTTTCATATTCTTCCTGAGTCTTCAAATCATATTTTAGAAAGGATACAAAAAACTACTGTTAAGAATCCAGCCCTGCCAGCTGTTCAGTCCTTTTCTAATGCTTACCAGTCATGATCACAAACAGTTGCATGGCGTGGAGCATAAAGGCAACACTGTTGAGGTTTATCTGGCTGATCTACAGGCGATCAAATGTAGACATCAATGATCCCCCTCCATCTCGGTCCTTCACTCTTCTGTCCTAGCACTGGCAGAGCTAATAATATGTTGGCATAACATGCTGTTTAATCAAGATTTGCTGAGAAGCAGTTCGAAGTGTGTGTGTGTGGTGTGTATGTGTGTATACACAGATGAGACTGAGAGAAAGATGATTTTACAGAGGTAAGAATATGGACCAGTTCACTTTTACTTGAAACTGTACTCTTGCCTCTGTGCACTGAGACTTTCTTAGGTCTCCCAGTCCTTTTCTTCCTTGGGGCAGCTGGCCACGGCAGCCTGGGGAACCCATAAAGATTTAAAGGACAAGAGGAGGTGGTGGGACAAAGAATGACATTTTCCAAAGCACTGCTGGAGAATATTGCTTGGTAAAAGAATAATATGTTATGTCAAGATCCCCTGCCTTCTTTTGGATCAGTGTTTTTCATCATAGCCATTTTTTTCCTCTAACACTTGTTTTCCTCTCTTTATTTTGTCTCCCATTTCTCTATTTTTTTCTGAGGTTTACCTCAGAAGTTTTATCTAATCTGTGAAGTTCTAGCTAATTCTGCTGCGCTTAAAGCGCGGGTGCAGCGGTGCTCCTAGCACTAGAGTCGCAACCAAAAAAAAATGAAACAGGAGGCAGGGTTTCCTGCTTATGAAAGAAACACCAAGCAGGGACCAGCTTTCTGGTTCCAGGTTTGAATAGTGTCTGGCAGAAGGGGGTTTGGCCTCTGACAGAATCAGCAGGAACAGCTGCAATAATATTGAAAACACAATCTGCCAGTTAATTATTCTCTAAAAGCCACTCCACTTGTCCATAACCACTCTGGAATCCATGCGCTGTATGGGGCTGGTCTTCAGCTAACATGAGCAAAAGTAGCTCCTCTTTCATGATGACAAATTCATATCGGTAAAGGACCCTGCAGCACAACTTTGTCCCATCTACAGACAATTGCACCCAGATGTTCCCTGTGTTGGTAATTTAAAATTACCCTTATAGAGCAGCTGATTCTGCTCTTTATATTTTGACGTTCAATATCATATTAATTTTCTCAGCCCCAGAGTTGCCAATACAAGGCATGTGCCATCCTGAAGTCTCATGGATGTAAAGCAGGAATTCAAGCACTTCACTGAAGACACAAAAGAGCTTTAAAATGAGTTTTAGTCCACATCAGAGTGGACACATTCTGAAATCTACTGCACACCTGTCTGGAGTGTCTTGGAGGCATTTTTCAAAGATTGAGATACACAAGTAAAGCATAAAAAATAATGAAAAAGACTAGAAAAAGTGGTTTGAGTTTATGAAGTTTTGCTCTGAAAATAACCTCTGAAGACTGTGGAAAAGAAGCATTGCTGGGAACGGGGGGAAGATTTTGCATAAATTGCTTGTTCACCTGTTTGAATGATGTAGGTTCGGAGGGGATAGGGTAGCAAACCAAGAAGACTTTATACAGGTCTTCAGCAGTCTATTTCCTAATTCTACCCTCAAGTCTTTGCCCCAACTATATCTAATTAAGAGGCTGATGCAGACTAGACTATTACCATTAAAATCAGTGATTTTTTGATGTAGTAACAATTTCAGTGCCTGATAATGCAGAGATGAAAGATTAATAAAATTAGCCCACCTAGCACTATAAGAAGAAGGGGGTTAATACCTGTTAAAAAAACCCCAGCCAATCAAAGAAACAAAACCCACCAGTGTAGTTTCTCAGAGACATGCTATACTGATGTGCTACAAATCATGGAACTGCTGCACAATACTGTGGTGTGTGCTCTGTGTGTGTGAACGAGAGACAGAGAGACTTCTTGGCCTTTGCCGTGTTATTCCCACACTGTTACAAGGGGGAAACTCAGGAGCTGTTAGACATTATCTCCCTGTAAGATGACTGTCACATAAAAATGTGAACGTTACAAATTCACTGCTGTGAATTTTAAGCAGGGCGTCAATTTTCTGTAATTCATGAGCTGGATGCTAGTCAGCCTTTGAGTCACGCTTCGGGTAGCTGCTACCGGGTGGTAAAACAGCTTGTGAAGAGGGAAAGCACAAGGCTGAACCTGATAGTACTCGAGAGCCCCACGGCAGCCCCTGGCAGTGTCCCTGGCAGAGCTGAAGGCAGTGACACTCCTCTGCGGCCGACTGCGCTCAAGCTGCAGTGTTGCTCTCAGCAGGGCTGAGGCATGTTGTAATGCCTGGAGGTACAAACTGCAGGCATTTTCCCGGCGCTGGAGAGCTACGGAGATGCGCTTTGCTTTAAAGGCTACAGTCGCAGTCAAGCAGGGATTGTAAGGCATATGGTGCGTGTGGGCAGGAGATATTTGCTTTGGTGCAAGGAGCTCATAAAGGTGTGTTTCTGTGTAACTTGCCTGCCATTAATCAAGGAAAGATTTTAGATTAATCGACCCGGTAAGCAAAGTGGAGGGAGAATATCTGCCCAGAGATCCAAAACCAGAGATCAGCCCGGCACCGTGGCCCCGGCAGCTGCCTGCCCGCCCGCTCGGCGAGGAGGAGCTCGGCGCTGTACGAGCCCTGCCCGGCGCAGCGCGGCGCATCCAGCCGCCCTCCCCCCCCCCGCCCCCACCTCCGGCGGGAGATACAACCCATTGATGCATTTTGGCCCACGCTCAGAGGCGTGGGTGTGATGTCTAAAATTATGCAGACTGGGATCTTTTTTTGATACTAGTTTAAATGACTGGTAAAATGGGGAGGAGGGAACAATAGGATTTTGCCGTGCGGGGTGATATGCGGTGGAATAGGATTAAGGAGGCCAATAATTACGTGGAAGAAGCTTGTTTCCTAACCTCCTACGTGATGGAGTGTAAAGTGTAATTGTAAATTACAATTAGCCGGAGAATAAAGGTGTCCCCGGGAGCGGGGTGGAATTTCATCGCGGTGTATCGATGAATATTAAACCCCAGCGGCTTGATCGGCACCACCGTGCTACGGCTCTGCCCCTCCGGAGGCGTTTTGCGGTGGGGCTGAGCCGCGGCTGCCGGGGGGGTCGCGGGGAGAGGGCGAGCCGCGCCAGAGGGTCGGCGCAGCGCCGGCCGCGGGGCGGCGCGGCGCGGCGCGGAGCGGAGCGAGGCGCGGAGCGGAGCGCGGAGCGGGGCGCGGAGCGGGGCGGGGCGCGGAGTGGGGCGCGGAGCGGGCCCCGGAGCGGGGGGCGGAGCGGGGCCGCCTCCGTGGCGTCCGGGCGCCCGCGGCTCGGGCTCCGCCGCTGGCAGGAGAGGGTCAGCGGCTAATCGGATTGGGAAGGCTCCCGTAATCCCAGCCGGATCGGCGGCGGTGCCTCCCTCTCTCCAATATCACTAATGTCACTTCTATTGGCTGCATTAGGCAGATGTTCAAAAGCTCCCTCTCCCTCGCTCGCTAAATCTGATCCCCCCGTAATACTTTCACTGCTATTAAATCCACATGCACCCACTCTTCCCGCCCCCCCCCGCCCCCCCTCCTCCACCCGCCATCCCTTTTACTTTCCTGAGTGGACCCTGGCTGCGTTTGATCGCCTTTTCCAGGGCAAAACGAGATCTTCTGGCGAATAGACAATGGGATTGCCCTCCCTGCCCATCTGGTTGTCTCCCACTGAACCCTGTCTCCTCCACAACCAAAAAAAAAGTAACAAAAACAAACACACACGAAGTCCAGCCAAACTAATACCCCCTGGGATGTGACTGTTTGCTGGTTATTCAAGGGATTTAGTTCTTCGTTCATAAAAGAGAGAATTTTGAGCTTACCTCTTCGACGCACGGTTGCAGTTAGAGTGTTGGGATGCTCTAGATACCCCTATATAAATGTCTAGATGGATAAGCATACACACATCTGTGTAGACAGATCAGATACACATTTTCGGCAGGTGCGTCTTCCCCTTTTGTTTATCCGGACCGAGCTGTCTTTTCCCTAACTGTCCTTTTAGAGAAGGTTAGGGAACATCCAGCCGCACTGGCTTTTAACTTCTTATTCTTGATCAGTTTTCCCTGACACTCTTTCCCGCTTCACTTCTACTCTTCTTCCTCACTTTTTGCAGTCTTTTTTCGTTGTACTCGCCTTTCCCCCTTACAGGGTCACAATCCCCTTTGTAAGTGTGTGTTTTATCCACCCCCCCCCCCCCCCCCCCAGCTGTCCTTTTGTTGTTTTCCTTGACTAACCCGCAGAAATGAAACACATATGCAACTCTGTCTCCTTGCATTTTCAGATGTTTCTCTCACTATTGTCTGCTACAACTCATTGAAAGTGCAAAGTGAAAACAGATGTATAAAAGATAAAAAATATACACATACACGCACCAAGTCCATGGCGCAGAGAATAAATCTGGTAAATCCCATCAGAGAAAGAAAGAGAGAGAGGGAAAAAGAAAGGGGCGAAGAGAAAGGGGGGGGAGGAAGAGAGGAAGAGAGGGAGAGAGAGAGAAAGAAAGAAAGAAAAAGAAAGAAAGAAAGAAAGAAAGAAAGAAAGAGAATGAAAAAAATTAATAAATAATGTGCATCTTGGGTTCCTAATTAGCACAAAAGGGCATTTTCATGAGATTTGATCATTTCCCTCTGCCCGGACAAGAAGAAATCAATGGGGTAGGAATCTATAAATCAGCCATCATGTCAGGACAAATCAAAATAATGCTTCTATTATTTCAATCAATAAACCATTTTTATACCTAACATCTGATCTACACAATGTGTTTGTGTTGGAAATTTGCAGAGCCGCTTTGCACAAAAACAAACCATTAACATACGTGTCAATCACATTTGAAACTGCTTGAAATGGCCGGAGATTTCAGCGCGGGGCTGACTTGAAAAATGCCGGAGAAACAGAAATGCACGGGGCGGGGGAGTGCGGCTCGCGCTGAAAACACTTCTGAAAGTTTGTCGCTTCTTTATACCGCTCCCCCCTCCCCGCCCCCGCCAAGCCCTGAACTTTGCAAGCGGCCGAGTCGAGCGGGCGAGGTGGGGGGCAGGCAGGACCCCGCCAGGTCCATGCCCTCTGAGACGAGTCACCCAGAGCCTACAGAGGTCCGGCTGTGAGGAGGCCGGCACCCCTCCGGCACCCCCCGCCCGCAGGTGCAGCCCCCAGCCCAGCCCCAAGCCCCGCCGGGACCGCGGCCGCGGCCCCGGCGGGGCTTGGGGCTGGGCTGGGGGCTACGGGTTGTCGGGGGTCTGATGCTCGGGGGTCCTCTCCCTTCGGGCCAGGTCTGTCAGCGCCTCTGCCGCTACCTGTCTGGAAACTACTCCAGCCTCAGACAGGGACTGCGAACGTGCCAGATGGGTTTCCCCTACATCTTGCTGTACAGTGCTTCGCCTTGCTTGTTTGCAAATCCACCAAATAATTCATGCCAAACAACCATTTAGAAACCATTTTCTTTGTTTCTTTGAGACCCTACTGTACAGCCCCATCTGTCTGATATAAATGAATAATCCTTCTCGATACCATTCTTAATCCATTTCTTTACAGTCGAACTGGAAAGGGGGTAGAGGTGGGATTAACCATCTTTAAAAATGGACGCCCCCCAAGCAGCCACAGATCCGGCGTATTTATTATTTCAAATTAAACAGATGTCCCCCCACTCAACCCCCTCCCTTGTGGTTGGATTTAGGACAAACAGAGGCATGTCTCAGAACTAAAATCACAAGCAAAATTCTTTGGAGTTTAGAGCCTGGATTCGTTTTTTCAAGGGCTAAGTAGCATCGGGCATAACTCGTATGCCTCAAACAATCCTTCATTAGATAAGAAGAGGAAGAAGAAAAAGAAGAAAAAGAAGAAAAAGAGGAGGGAGGAGGAGATTTTGGCCCTGGGGGAGGGGGCCCCGTCCCGCGCTGCCTTGGGTATCCCTCCAGCGCTTCCCTTCCCGCCCGTGCCCGGTCCCTCCCGGTTTGTCCCGTGTCGCCGCGTTACAGCGGGCACGGGGCGATCATTTGTAATTCATTGTTTGTTTGGGAGGGAGCGAGGGGGAGAGCGAGCGAGTAGCAACTGGAAAGGTTGCAGGTTCCTCCCCCCCGCCCCCCCAGGAATGACAAACAGGGTGGGGAGGCTGTTTAGCTAGTAGTATACATCCCCCAAGGTTTCAGCTTTGCTAGCTTTTTTTTTTCTTTTTTCTTTTCTTCCTCTAAGTGGTAATATTTTTTGACGATAATGATGATTTTCGTGAGCCTCTGGCAAGGCACCTAGGAACAAAGAACATTTGCACCTCTTCTCTTGGACAATCAGCGCCTGTTCACACCAGGCACCTTTGCTCTGCCCCTCTCCCAGCGCCCCTCGGGCTTTTTCTTCTTCTTCTTCTTTTTATATTTAAAATTCCTAATCGAATTGCTTCTTTCCCTCCCTGCTATTTTCATAGACGGTTTATTTCCCGCCTCTCCTCCCACCTCCAGATTAAACGAAAGCTTCCCTGTCTTCCCGGGGTGACGGTGGTGGTGGTGAGATTAGGATATTATTAGATAGCCAGATTCCCACAGTCAAAAAGGAAGAGAAAGGGGAAAATCTGAGGCTTTAACAGAGCCGGGACTCTTCCGCAGAAGGCGGAGGAAGCCGGCGGACACCGGTGTACAGCCCCGGGCGGCGCAGCGCGGCCTCGGCCACGCACGGGCGGCCCGCAGGCAGCCGCGGCTCCGGGGGGGCCCGCCGCCCCTCCAGCCTTTCTTCACCCACCCTCCCTCCCCAGCCCGGTCCCACTCGGGGTCACTGGGCGCCCGGGTCGGGCGGGGCTGGGAGCGGCGGGAGCTGCGAGCGCGCGCGGAGCTCCCCCCCCGGGCACGCGTGGGTTGCCCCCCACCGCCGGTGGGGCCGTGGGCTTCCTCCTCCGCGTCCGCCCGCGCGTTCGGGCAGCACACGTGTAGTTCCTCGCCTTCACCCCCAGCAACAAAGGGGGAGAGAGAAGACACTCAGCAGATGCTTACTTGTTTTTTAACTCACAGAGGATGCGAGCACATTTTCGGCCGAAAAAATGACCAGCTACGATGAATGGATTAACTAAACATTGATACTATTATTATTATTGTTATTATTATTTATTATTATTATTACTACTACTACTATTACCCTCGGGCTGGGCTGTCCGGTTCCGAGCCGAGACCTAAACATTTCTTTCCGTTTCATAATTTCAAACCGACTTAAGTGCTGGATCATCAGTTTTTCCCTTTGTCTGCCCCAGTTGTAAATAATGGCTTTGAGATTAGCTAATTACCGTGCATTAATCACTGATAGAAAGGAAATAAATCAAAGCCGGGTTCGAATTTTCAAACTCACTAGTAGAGACGTGCATAGCAACTCTATCTGCAGCAGATAGGTGCTGTTTAAATTACCGAGGCTACAGAGTAAACCACATCCACGTCACTTTAAAAAATGAAGATTTTATTTATACATACCAGTTGTGCCGTTAAGTGGAGGTTTGGGGGAATTTTTTCAGTCTAGTTTTGTAAAAAAGAGTTCCTACAATGGTGCAGTCTGAAGCCAGCAACGTTGAAATGCCGAATTAACAAACTTCTTGTAATAAAAGCAGAATATGGAGGAGACAAACAGAAAGACGTAAAAGAGAGAGAGAGAGGCACATAAAAGTCTTGTCAAAAAGACCCATTACAGTATTTCTCCTGCGACTAGATTACACAGAAACTCTGCTAACAACATTCATGTTAGATGCCGTATTTTTAAGGCTTTCACTAGCCCTCACATCCTTCCTGCTGTCCTCCCCACAGCACAGTGCATTTTGTAGCCAGGTCCTCTCAGTATTTTGAAACATTCATCTTCGGGGGTGGGGGTTAGATCAGTACATGCTAGAAAGCAACAAGCCAGCTTCTAGGGGAAGAAATCATGTAGGTCTTCAAAAAAAGTAGAGCCTGCAGGCGAAAATTCGGAGCCCCAGCCAGGAGACCTACAGCCCCCCCGCGGACACAGGCGGGCGGACACACGGACAGCCCCCCCCCAAAAAAAAGCACTCCTCCACCTGGAAGGAGGCAGCGCCCACCCCCGCCCGGGCGCTCCCCAGCCCCCAGACAGCCTTTGCCCCCCGTCCCGTCCCCCCCCGCCTTGCCCGCCCCGGGGACCGTACCTTCGCCGGGCTCCGCAGCCGCTGCCCGCGGCGGCAGCCGGGCTCTGCGAGCCGCACAGCTGCCCAAAAAGTGGAGGACCCGGAGCCCGCACAGCCCGGTTGCTACCGCCGGCACCCTTAGCCGGGCACCGCTGCCAGGCGCAGGTGGCCGAGGCTCTGCATACCCAGCCCGCCTAATGACACCGCCTCCCCCCCTCCTTTTAGTCAAGAACCCGGTAATTAATTTTAAGTTACTCCGCGTACCGTATCATTAAAAACGGGCTGGGAAACAGCGTCAGACCCCGGCAGCGGGGGATGGGGAAGGGGAGGGCGATTTGCATAAAGCTTTGTCTTTAGTGCGGGTTGAGCTGGCACGGGTTATAACGCTAATTGCACCAGATTAATGCGCAGATTGCTCTCCTCCGCGCTACAGAGCCCGGTTTAAACCCGGAGCCGCCCCCCCCCCCCCCCCCTCCTCCGACGGCCGCCGAGCCCACCCCGAGGTCAGACCTGCCGCGGCGGCCGCGCTGCCTCTGCGGGGGGAGCGCTGTGCCCCGACACCCCACACCCCCCCTTCCCTTTCCCCGGGGCGGGCGCGGGGCAGCGGCCCCTTCCCCCGCCGCAGCCGCGGCGGGCAGAGCCGTCCCGCGGGGTCCTGCTGCCACCTGGCGGGCCGCCGCCGCCGCCGGGCCGGGCCGGGCCGAGCCGAGCCGAGCCGAGCCGGGCCGGGCTGCCCCCCGCCCGCTCCCCGCCGCGCCCCCCGGCCAGGCCGCGGGTGCCCTGCTGCAAACGGACCACGACCTCAGCCGTGTAAGGGGGTCCGCGGTGTGAGCCTCCCCTTGTGCGCGGGGGGTGATGGGGCGCTGCCGCCATATGCCCCCGCCGCCCCCCGTGGCTCTAAAGCGGGGGCGCGATTTTACCAGTCCGGGTAAACGGGCCGTGAAGCCCGCCCGGCTTTCAGAGGCGGAGGAGACCTTTCAGACTGCCCTAAGCAGCAGCAGCAGTAGTATGAGTAAAAGGCTGGTGAAAGAGGGGAACCGAGGGGCCTGGTCAACACATCCATGTTGCTTTCTGACTCGGGGAGCAGAGTGGATGCAATTTTCTTCTGCCTCCTTTTTGGTGACCGTGTTCGCCACACCACTACTGCTAAGTGGTGCCTTCATCCAAGACTGCATTTCCTCCTTCATGGTGTCGCGGGAGCATGCGGCATCGCGTTACGAAATACAGCCGTGATGAGGGTCAGGGATGGGGAGAGGGACGAGGGCAGGGGAAGCAGCACCCTCGCTTCCTCAACACCCCATATAGTTCTCGCTTGAGGAACCTGACATATGATGCTTGCAGGTTAAGAGGACTAAAAAGACCTGAATTTTCAGTAGAATAGTCCTTCCTTAAGAAATTCTGCATCAGTCTTGTGCTGAGTGAGTTGAGACGATCTTCAACATTGCTAATATCTAGAATGAAAAAAATACTATTTTACTTCTAAGGTAATGAGGTTCTTCATACCTTCAGTACCTGGATTACTCTGAGACTAGCTAATTTTGCTTCTTACCTCTTTCCCTGAGCTGGCTGTTTTGGTAGAGCCAGTTGTAGACTGTAGCCAGGCCAGGCACCTAGCTGTGTGTAAGCTCATCCCACTCTGTCCTGCCAAAGGAGTGCCAGAATACAATGCCTCAGCAACTGACAATCCAGAATCTGAACACAAGCCCATTTTATGAGCCATTTAAGCTAATGAGGACGCAATGGTAATTTCTAGCAGGGGCCGAGGTGGGTAAGTGGTAAATCACTGCAGTCAAACCAGGGCTCTCCTGTCAGATATGTTACTGTGCAGCTGTGCAGATCCTGATGGCAGCCAGTTCTCAGTGGGTTCCAGATCACAACAGGTTTTCTAAATACACTTGCAGCACAAGTTAATGATCATTTTACCTAATTATTATTTGGTATAGTTAGTTACTATTAGCTTGGCATAATCAGTTATGATTAGCTTTGTTCTACGGCAGAAAAAAAAGCCGTACTTCTTCCTTCTATTACTGTGTAAGCAAATGGCACAACCAGTCCTAACTAATGGTACATTACACACTTTGAAGTACTCACTAGCCGTAAATCCCATTACAGGTGTCCAGTGGACTTTAAGTTTAGCTTGTCTCTTCCTCTGCTTGCTGCACACATTTGTGTTCTTTCATTAACTCTTTCCTAAAATCTTAAGAGTTGGATTCGTACATAAGTAGGGATAGACCATGCTCAGAATTTTTACATTTATTTCCAGATACTATTAGAAATCCACAGGTCACAGGCACTTATGGATCAAATATTCTTACATTAAAGTACTTCAAAATTCGTGTCTGATTTGTGTGTAAATTGCACACAGAGCCATACTGCCTGTCAATACGTTATCAAGCTGAGAGCAAATGGCATTCTGTGCTTTGAAGACTGATAGCTCTTGTATCCCTTCTGTTACATCCCCCATCATCCCATTTCAATTAAGACCTTTATTGACCCCTAGGAACTCCACAACAGATTCTTTCCCCAGGCAAGACAAGGGACCCCGCTGACCAAACAATGATGTGAATGTTTTCTTCATTATTATTGTAGAAGTCTAAAAAATCCTGAGTGTGTTCCTTGATTCTTAGAACATATCACTGCAGGAATTGCTCCTAATCACCTTTAACTAGGAGTCATTTATTAGACTCATTGAGGACTAGTAACTTGGAAGTCAATGGCACTATGGCAATTGCCCCTGCTTAGGATGTGGCTCTACCAACTAGAAACATCTGTAACAAAATAAATTAGCTACAGGAATTTCACTTCTTGTTTTCCAGCAATCAAATAAAATGGCAAATAGACCCTTAATTTTTTTTTTTCTTCCATCACTACCTCTCTGTTTCCTTTTATTGAAGCTGGTGGAAATAAAATTAAATTATGAAACTCTTTGCACGATCATTTCATCACCTCCCTAGGAGAAAAACTATATATATCCCTATACACACATGTAGCACATATATATATCTATATAGAGTCTTTCTTTCCTTAAGAAAAAACCTTCCCCACTACTCTTGTGTGTAACTGTATAAAAGTTATACAGTATATTATAATCTATTTAGGCTATGGGTAAGATGTTTATTACAGGTGAGCAGATTATTAAACTATTAGTAATGATAACAGATACACAATTAATAATATCAACAGTAGAGGCTATTAGTACCATGTCTACCACAACTACAATAGAAATAACAACCACTTTCTCCCATGCTTTACATTATATACCTTTGTTTTATTCATTAATTCACAAATTAAATATTAATAAGAATCTCTCAAAAGTGTCTTTCAAATATATGCTGACATATGACTAATAACCATTCATATGTCTGTCTTTACCCCTTTTATCTGTTGTGATCCAAAATACCAGACAAATTCAGTAGCTGCTGGGCTGGTATTCTTTATATGACTATACCAGAAATGCATTTGGCCCACACACCTGCTTAATTCAACAAGTCCAAGCTGGTGCCTCACCTGCTTTCTTTATACTTTGATCACCCCATATCACTGACATTTCCACTCTGCAACATGTGTCTTTCAGCCACTAATTTTTACCAAGATGACTTAAAGACCCACTAATGTGTTTGCCTTTTCAACGTTACATCCGTGTCCCCCAGGGTTTAGTTACATCTGCTCTGTGGCAGGAAAGGCTATTACATCATTTACTTTTGTCCATGTTCTTTTTTCCAGGGAAAGAAGGTTGTGGGAGGATCCTCACATGGGTTCATACTCTCCTTCCATCGCTGCCTCATCAGTTCTTCTCCTGAGACAATTCCCTGGGCAAAACTCAGAGACAGCAGCTCAGGAAGAGGCAGCCTTTCCACAGGTGAGGACAGGACCTAAGTGCAGCAGGCTAGCCAGTGCTGAACAGGGGAAGAAGTGAGAAGAGCACTCTTGTGATGGAGACACTGGGAAGGATGTGGTTTCATAAAAATCAAGAGTGCTTGGGATCAGGCCAGTTAGAAAGAAGCAGTGCACACTAAAGCCCAGAATATTTGCCCTCTGTGAAAAGTGCAAAGATGAGAAAAAAGAAGAAGATTCCCTTTAACAAGAAGCAAACCTATTCAGGGCAATACAGCAAACCTAACCTTAATACCTTGCCATGTCTACATTTGTATCTATGGACAGTACTATGAACATACGTTTTGTTACATTATAAATTTTCCAGGGCAAGTACCATCTGTATTTGCACAGGCTTGGAGGCTGGGGACTGCAGGAGTTACCAAAACAGGCAAGCCAGGCACCTGTCTTAGTCCATTCAGGACACAAGAAATGATATCCAACAAATCTGTGAAAGTCTTCGGCCTTATGCATAGCATCACGATTACATGAATAATAGCTTCAATGAGAACCACTGCAACTGATTCTTGTAATTGAAATATAAAGTCTCTTGTATCTTAAGGGAAATTCTGCTCTTCTGCTTTTTTGTGCTTTCTCTTTCTGACAGAGTTGGGATAGATCTGGGCATTTCCTGCAATTCCAAATCCAGAGTCAAGAGCTAAGGAGGGCTGTGAAGAGGGGAGATCCAGCAGATAATAGGGTTCCCTATCATTTGGCATTTGCTCAGGAAGAGTATTACTACAGACACAGTGATTACATCAGGAAAACTCTACTTTTATGTTCCGTATGGAATTTATGTAAACCTAAACAAAATCAACACATTGTCCATATGAACCAATAACAAGACAAAAACCAACACATTACAAGATGACAATCTTCTAGAAAAGCCTAAATATTCCTGCTCTGTTATTGTGCACCCAGTGACATACTTCTCAACTGGCAGGACAAGTGAGACACAGGTAGAATAAAATGAGAAAAAAACACTGGAAAGTTTAACAGTTTGTCGTCTAGATGTTTCCACACAAAAGAGAATTATTGATGTACCTCTAAAATTGCATATGACTTAACAGCCAAATAATTGCAAAAAATGCATGTGATGGAGATTACTGCTGTACAAAAACTGTAGCTGTGCAAAGAAGGAAGCCCACGGTACCTCCACAGATTGTAGCTAGTTCACAGACAGTTTTAACACTGGAGACCTGCAAGGTAAGGCTTGATTTCTCCTGGGCATATGTAATCAGGAGCTTGTGAAACCCGAGAAAAAATTCAGTTACTGCAAATCTGTCTTGAGGAACGAAGACAGAAGCACAGCTGGCAGCACCCCACTTTGGAGACCACTGCTCTAAAATAACTTATTCGAATGTTGTATACTATCCTAAGAAATATTTTGCAGTATCTTATACAAGAAAGACCCAAGAGAAAAACAACACAGTTTGGGCTAAGGAGAAACATCTTTAACATCAGCATGTTAAAATATTCAGAGACTGTGAAGTACCATATATATTCCAGATAAGAGCTTTTTATGAACACAGACAGAAGACTTTTGCTAAGATTTAACCACAGGACTAGACCAAGTTTAGCTGTGAATGGTAGGCAGCTGATGAGTGTGTTTGGAAGTGGTGTATGCTGGACAACCTCCAGAGTATCTGGAAGAACAGAGCCCCCCATCATCATTTCTACCATTAATAGAAATGCAAACAGTTATAGTGCTTTCTTTCTGCTTTCCTAGAAATCCACATTCTGTTAGTTAACTCAGTCTCCCTTACACCTCGAGACTTGATATAGAGAGCATCAACATTATCTTCTCCATACAAACAGCCACCATTGAAATGTAATCAAATTGTAGTTACCCTGCTTTAAGAATTTGTCTCACTGCTGAGAATGCTAAGGACATCTTCTTTAATGACAATTACATTTCTTTTGTCCCTTTTGAAGTACAAAAGTGATGTTCTCGCACAAAATGATGTTCTGAGAAACTGCAGAAGGAATAGTGTGTGGCTTAGCGTTTTAGCTTGCGACCATCCCAGAGTTGAGTGCTGAAGCTTTTGCATTAGACATAAAACACCCCTGATATCAGCATTTCACATTGATCCTCCACCCATCCCTGTGGCATGTGTGAGGCTTATTATAAGGCACCTAGTGTTCCTGGCTTTAGCATTAGACCAAGCTGGTCTGTGCTGAAAAGGCTGATAGACCTTAGGGCATGCAAAGAAACAGAGAGAGAGTGAGAATTATCCTCCTAAATCTGAGGATCAGGATCACTTTCCTTTGTGACTTTCCCAAGGTTACAAAAGAGGCAGGTGAGGAAACAGGGAACTGAGCCCTGGCAGTAAGCCCTGGTGAGCTGAGGGGTGATTGCAGAAACAAGCAGCCTGCAGGGATCATGGGGAGATATTTAAACCTCCGCCTCTGCTGGAGGTGGAGTATATGAGGACCTGGATGTGAGTCAGTAACAGGCAGGAGGAGTGCCAGGGTTTGGCTGGAAGCAGAACTGGGTTTCTCTTTCCCTTGCTGTTTGGCTCTAGTCTGGAAGACCCCATCCTGTATATCCAATCTCCGATTGCTCCATCCCATCCCTCCACCTCTGATCCACCCACCCTCTCATCTGGGCACTGGCACCAGCTGAAATCCCCTTTCCTGCCTTCCCCTGAGCAGAATCTTAATTCTGAGTGACATGCAACCTGCCTGCATATGGGCTTGGCAGACCTGACCCAGCCAGTGGATTCCTGTCCCAATTTCTGCTTCACCTTTTTGTGAAAAGGAAAAAAAAAAAAAAAAAAAAAACCAAACACAAAACCCACCACTAATAGAATGGCAATTATATTAGTCTAAAATCCTACAGAGTTTGCTAAAGCATATCATCCTCAGAATGATTTGTAAACACTAGACTGTATAATTCATAGAAATCACCAACTCATCTATAACATACATCTGTCAGAATAAAACATCTATGGAAAAGTTATTCTCTGTTAAAAGCTGCAAGCTTTTTCATTAGGAACTGACACTTTATATATTTCTCATAAAAAATCTGGCAGTTCCCACCTTTTTGGCACTAGTTTCTCTCTTTCATAATATTCTTGTGTGCTACAGATGATAAAAGAGATGGCTGAGTTTCAGCCGGATGCTTTTGAAGCACCGGTGGGTGATCCACAAGGAGATGATTACCTGTCAAACAGTTGATCCAATTTGTCATGCCTATTGGGATTTTAATAAATGTGGAGGAGGCAAAAAAGTGATTTGCACAGAGTCAGAAATTGATCCAAACTTTCCTTCCTCCAACACACTGCAGAGAACTCTGAACACTTCAGCTTTTTTAAAAAATTCTTTTTTAATGAGAGAAGACCAAGCTATAAATCTCAAAACAAGATTCGTATCCAGGTTTGAACCATGATGAAGCTCAGTCAGGATATTTGGCTCTAGGTTTTGGGTCATCCAATTACAGGAGTAGTAAGTTCACAGTAACATTTAAGGCTCAGATTATTTTAATGTTTTCTAACATGGAAAGACATTTTGATTTGGGGTTTTGACTACAGAACAAGTTGCGTTTACTTTTCTCTATGTTTTTGTAAGTGCACTTTCTTCCCAAAGCAGTTTGAACTCAAAGCTCTGCCTGGGGACTGGAGCCTTGCTCCTGCAAGATTTCAAAGAGAGAGAAGGAATGGAGTTTCTCTCTAACTAATCTAGCATGGTGAGAGGGAATGGGTTGGTAAAGTTTCACATACATTTGGACAAGCATCTGCATTTTTTGACGATTATCTGAAACACTGAAACAAACTTCTGGAAAGATGTTTGGTACTTATTAACATCCATGAAATACTGTTCCCTATTGTGTGAGAATCTGGATTAAAATAATTGCACAAAATCCAATGGTATCATGACACAGTTGTTAGATTTTCTGTAAGAACTAGAAAAATGTCCTCACAACATAATATTGACCTAAAGCATAGTCTTCCTGATTATTTAACTCTCTTTCCTATTGTCAATTACTTTCTGAAAATTATTCTTTTGAAGTCAATCTGAAGCTGACTGCACAAAATCTGAGTACTTGGCATGGTTGCCTTGTTTACATTTCCCCTGCATGAGAGCTGTGAATAATCTTATTGTCAATCTGCTCCACCAAACCAAGCATTTCTCAAACATCTGGAATCCTTCAATTTCTTCTTGACAAACTTAACAGCCTTCTGCGGGGCAGCTTTCTAGAGGCCATCAAAACCAGCAGCATCTCCTAACCTCCTGGAGAGAGTAATTTCCACAAATGGGACAGGTACCTGTGTTCAGAAACCACCTGCCTTAGGAGACGTTGGTTACATCCACCGTGTCCAAAATTTTCCATGGCTAACAATTTTTTATTATCTGCTAATGAGTGATGTTGGCAGCGCTTTCTTGTGATGTCACTAGAAGAGCAGTAGGAATGATTTAAAAGCCAGGAGCTTTGACTTATTGTTTAAGGTACTTGGTTAGCTAGGTACTGTATTCTCCTCACATTTGTCTACGAGAAAAGATGCATTTATGGGAAGTTTTCCAGATCTCTCTTCATTAAAGTGAAGAGGTCACATTTTATTTGCTGCTAAATAAAATAGTATATTACATTTCAGATTACTGTACCTAAGTGTGTGTGCTTGGACGGTACTTCACAGAAAGCAAGTCAAGTGCAGAGCTATAATTTGTTTCTTCTTGAGAGCCATCTTGGCTCAGAAAAGACCTTTTCTCTCCAAATGTTAAAGGTTTTGTGGAACACTTCTAATCTTGCATTCTCTGTATCATAATTTCAAATGCTTTCTGTTGACTATTTAAACATAAATCAAAGTATAGCAGGGCAAATTTTGCCTAAGAGAGGGCTGGAAACCAAGTCCTACTGAATTAGAGCTTTGAAGGAGACATATTTGGCTTTGAATATTCGACTTTCATGGGTACTTTTGCCTCTTGAGTTTAACAGCTCCAGCTGTGTGTCCAGAGTGCAGTTAGACAGTCTAAAAGGGGTTGTGACTTAAGCATTGGTCTTACACTTTGGGAGTTAAAAAAATGAGTTCTCTCCTTTGACACAAAAAGTCATATAAGAAACACCCCTGTCCTATCTTTTAGGAATATTAGACAGCATAGCTTCACTTTGTATAAATAACTAAAGATTACAGGGTAGGTAGCAATCAGAAAAACTGTTGAACTGCAGGAGGAATGGTACCATCACCCATAGGTAAAGGTGGAACAGGTTGGTGAAACAGTAACTTGCCTGACCATATCTGCAGGACCTCAAATATTTCAGCTAACCACAGCATTTTTCTTCATGTTATACTCCAAGGGGTTTGAGGCCAGACCACAAAGAATACTCTACATCCACCTTGCATTTGGAAGTGGTGCCACATGTATACTGCACAGGTCCTGATGCTTGTTTGGTAATTCATTTATAACCATCTTGTTTCTGTGGCACTGATAACTTGTATTTGATTTATTTTTGCAGTTAACTTGCAGTTGTCTTGAAAGTTCCAGCACAGAAATCAGTTTCATTCCCTGTAGTTCTTACATCTGATCTAATATTGCCTAGAGTACTTGTAAAAAATGATTGCTTTCCTTGCTAGATAGAATGGAACAATGAGGCGTGTTTTAAAAATAGCAGCTTCATACAATTACAGAGGCATAGGGATGAGAAGGCCTTGAAAGGTCAACTAGTCACTTATGTGCCCCACAGTAAAATCAATTATACCCACATTATTTTTGATAGATGTTTAGCTAACTTATTTTTTCCAGCCTCTGAGGATGGAAACTCCACAGGCTCCAGTGCTTCACAGCATATACAGTTGGAGATATATATTATATATACAGTTAGAAAGTTTCCATAATGTCCGATCTAATCTTTCCTATTGCAATCAGAGCTCACTAGCACTTGCCTTCTCCTCAAAAGTTACAGAATACAGATCTTTCTCTTCACAACACTGTTTGTGTAAATTTTTGTGTTTCCCTTCATGCACCTCTTCTTTGACAAAACAACATAAAAAGCAAATACACATGCTGTTTAATCAAAACAGGTTTTTTTTTTTAGGCTAGGTTTATATGCCAAAAGGAAGAGAAAGGATCAGAGTGATGGAGAGATTACATTAAACATTCAAGTGATAACTTATTTGCTATGAATTACTACCTCAGCCATACCTTGACATAGAGGTCTGCAACTCACTGCATGTGGGATATTATTTAATTTAGTGTCAATCCAACATGCAGCAGCATGCTTACAGACATGAATGAGATTGCCAGCTTGGTAGCACTGGAAAAATGTGGTTCCTCACAGGTTTGTGTCTAAGTTACAAACAAGAAGTCTCTTAGGTCTCTTCCTTATTGCTGATAGCAGAGTCATGGTGTTTCTGTAATTCTGTCCACTTACTAATGTTATTTAGCCTGCAAATAACTAACTAGATAATGCAATTCACTGTATTTTTTTTCCAGCAGCTGTAATTATTAGTTGAGATTATTTTGGAAATCCTACAAACTTATCAGGTGAAGTGAAATGGTGGCAAGGCGCAGGATCTGCTGGTGACCCAGGGTTTATCTTCCAAAAGGGAACCAGCTGCCAGACTTGCGCTCTTGGGACTGCTAATGCGCAAGTCAAGGCTAAAACATACCTGAACTACTTGGTACTGTGGGACTTCATAATCCTTCGGAAAATCAGTTATGCAATCATGTCTTTTGTGAGTTTGGGTATTTGGGGGGTTTTAAAATGTTATTTATACTAGAGACTACAGACATTGTTATTTCATATATAGATCTTCTCTTACGTATGCAGCTGGAAGTTTTAGCAGCTGCCAAGGTCCAGATTGCACCCACTTAACTTCAATTCTGGGTACCCAAAAATACGTGCTTACACTATCTGTATCATGCACTATAGTTCTCATGAGCCTAATCACAATACCTCTCGTTACTTCTTTCTTTTCCTTTCTCTCCAGCATGCACCTTCGCCCACATGTCAAGTTCACTCTACAGTCTCACATTTCAATTGCCCTGGTTTGAGGAAAAGTCATGTTGTGTTGGAGTCTAAGAATAGAACGTGCTCATTAGTCAACATTTTTATAGTGTGCTAATCGTCACCGCAGTGAGCTGATTTGGTACTCTGGATTTTGACCACTGCCTTGGTCAATCACTGAGCAGCTCTATTCATCATCTACCTATTCTTATGGACTTGTTTCTGTCATGGTCACCTAGATTAAAAAGAGAGAAGGGAAAAGAGGACAAAAATCATCAAAATTCATGTCTTCAGTGAAAAGTATTCAACACAATCTGAATTTAATAAATGCTGAAAATAACTTATGTTTAAAAAGAACACAGATTCCCCCTGCAAAATTTCAGTCTGGACTATGAATAAATATATGCTATGACTAGATGAGGGAATCGAATTTTATCAAATAGAAGTTTTGTTTCTAAAAAAAAGTCCCTACTTATTAGAAGAATGGTTTTCTTGCCTCAAAGGCATTCATGGAATGAAAAGTTATATTTTCTATGTATTGACATCCTCCACAAAAATGAACTTTGGATACAGAACTTTAGTGCTTACCCCTGTTCATTGTTACTGTAATTAAGAACCAGCAGTGTTACTCTGATTATAGCTTAAGTTACTGCCATAGTCAAAGGACACCTATCCCATTTGTATTATGAAAAATAATGTAATAAATATGTTGGACAAAACCATTAAGATTCTGATACACTAATGCTCTTACATTCTTTTATGAATGTCTCAGCTACTTTTGACAGGAAAGAGTAAGTATACTTAACAAATAAGTACATATCAGGCAAGAATATATATAGCCATATATAGGTATGAAGTTTATATAAGAAAAGTAAGAACACAGATTCAGAGACTGTGTTCCAACACATTTCTCCACAGTTACAACCTCCCGCAAAGTATCTTTTTTTTCTAGTTAACCTTGGTTTCCTAGCTGCACTGAGGAGATCTGACGTGCACGCCACATGAAAAAGCTTTCCCTTCCTGAGTGCCAAAATTTTGTTCTATCTTATCAGACTATGTAATGATTATTGGGAGCATCCAGTAACAGGGGTATTTTCCTCCCTAGTGGATTGCTGTCAGTAAATCATTTCTTTCTCACTGGCCTCTACATCCCAGCCACATTTGACAGGAAAAAAAGTTGATCAGATTCCAACAGGAAATAATGTTGATCAGATTCCAAAGAATTTGCTCAGTTCTAAGAAAAATCCTTGCCGGTCCTTTTCTGGGATCTTGGGCAATAGTACAAGTATATTTCAGTTCTGAGTGAGCTGTCTTACCAGTCTGAGGGTGAGTCTGCCCAAGCCAGCGTTAGGGTCCATAAAGTCAAGGCTACTGTCCCACAGGACAATATCTGAGTAAGGAAAATTCTACATTTTAAAGGAATAAGGGCATATTCACAAATGAAAGTACATCCTTTGTGAAGGGGGTAGATTTATGTCCAAGATTTAACTGAAGAATATGGGAAAAGGAAGACAATGACCCTAGAGAAGAAAGTAAGAGGAGAAAAAATCAGAGTGTGACCTAGTCAGGCCTAGCTCTATTACGAGACATAAAACATTGTGCCCCATTCACAGAATCATAATACAAGTCTGGCTCGAAAGGGATGTCTGGAGGTGATAGTCCATGTCCTGCCTGAGGCCAGAATAACTTTGAAGTGCGATGAGGTTTCTCAGGGCCTTGTCCAGCCAAGTACTGAAACTCTTCACAGATGAAGATTCCTATGAGAGACTCACCTTTCTAGTTTACTTTCTTTTTTACCTCAATTTAAAAGATTATTTATTGAAATTTTTTGCCATTGAGCTTCTCGTAAGTATTTTTTTTCAAAAGGGTCTCATTTGAGATTTGCTTCAGAGGCCTCACAAATATAAGCTGTTCATTTTGTGTTTATGAAACCTGGTGGCAGAGAGGTCTGTGGACTGACCTTACATTCTGCTTCAGCAGCAGGAACTGGGGCAGATAAGCCCTGGTCTTGGCTTGGTAGCTCATCCCAGCTTTTAAATAGTTCTTTTTCTCAAGTGGCAGGGGCCAACAAGAAAAATTTTTAATGTCAGGGAAAAGTGTTTCAGGTAGGAATAATTATATTCCTCCTTGAGGAAGAAAAAAATACAATAGCTGTCCTCATCCTGCAAATATTCCTGTGCTTAAATCTCAACACAAGGACTTCCACTGCCTTTTGTAACCCATTGATTGTGATGGGATTTCACATCTGTCTACAACTAAGTGTGCTAGTAAGTGTTTGCAAAACCCGGGTATTAGTACTGCAGATCGCTGAAACTCCTAGTGCCTTGGTGCCTGGAGCTGTGGGAGACAGGTGGGAAGAGGCACACTGAGGGTCTGTGCCCAAGAGAGGCACCACAATTCCAAGCCCAAAGGGAGCCCAGTCCAAGAGGAGTGTCCTGTGCCATAGACAGAGGAACCTGGATGTCCATCCAGGATTTCTGGGCACTTTGTAGATGTGCTGCTGCTGCTCTGGCGCTGTAGAAACCTAGAAATGTTGTAGGGCCCTCAATGACATTTAAAACCAAGGAAGGAATATAGAGTCCAATAACTTTAGCCCAGTGGTGTTCTCTGATGGCACAAACTCTCCTGGTGCTCCCTGCAAGCCATGACAGCTGTGCTGCTTCCCAGGATGCCACAGAGCTGTAACAGGAGGATGCCGCATGATGCTGCTCTGTGTTGCTGATTTATATTCTAGAATGAAATATTTTAACTAAATTATTGTGGAATGAAACTATGATAATTTTCATTAGACAATGAAGTAACTGGACATTAGAGGCGGAAAATGAACTGTGACTGGGGCAGCAGTTTAGTACTGCAGGAAAATTGCAGTAATCCTAATGAGGTGCTAAAAAGCAAAATGAAAGCAGTCCCAGTCAGATAGTTGATTTAAAAACGCAGTTGCTTTAGGGCTTTCATGTAAAATGTACCAACCTCATTCTTATCTTCAACACTTTATCTATTATTGTCAACCACTGTCATGACAGTGTGAGCTTCACCAAATGAGCACAAAGACAAGGGGAAGCTGAAGTTAATTAGAAATGCAGCATTTTTTAAAAAAATAATCTTATTTAAGCCCTGGTCAAGTATAGACTCTGTTTTACTGTATTAGTTCTGAAAGTCACATGAAAAATTGAAATAAACTCTGAACAGCTTGCTATTTCATGAACAAAATACGTGTACATAGGATATCTTCCAGCATGGCTGCCTCACAGATAAACTTTATACTAAATATTCACCAAAATGAATCCCCTTGTAGATCAAAATACATTTGCCTGTCATAATATATAGGCCATTCATACAGAGCTCTGGCTTACATGCATTAAGGCATCCTAATTTTCATCATTTAGCTCCACTCCATTTATAATTTCTTCCTTTTTATCTGCAGTGTTATCTGCTGGCTGATTGTAAAAAAGGTTTTCTCAAGCAATAATATTCCGAGAACCATTCTGATCACTGAATTAATGCTAGACTCATGAAAACTAGCAAAGCACATAGGTATATGTTTACTTCTACCTGTGCAAATAGATTCATTGAGGTCTCATGCGGTGAGAGCTGGACACAGTCGGGAGTGTTCTACAGGATCTTCCCAAACCTCCCCTATTTCTGGTTAAGAAGGTGTAGGAAGGTCCAGAGAATGAGGGATGTCGATGGTCTAGGACTCAGAAAAAGGAATGTCAAGGAAGGGGCTTCGTTGCATTATATTAATGACTCTGCAAATAGAAAGCGAGATGAAAGGCGTGTTCTACTAATTTACTATGTTTGAAAGAAAATTAGAATCAGGGCATGAGTCCGCACATTTTCCACACTCTCTTTGTGTGCAGAACATCCCCTGCACAAATGATTTTTTTAATTGAAAAGAAGTGCCGGTGAACTGTTCATACACTGTGAAGCCGGAGAAATTCTGACAGCGTAAGTCTAGTGTGTGGACCAACCAAGTGAGAGAGTGGCTGAACTTCGAAAGAAGATTGTAAACAGCGAATCATCTCAGCTGCCTCTCCCACCCAAAGACTACAGTTACCTTCAGGGAGACAAAGAAAAGCCCTGCCGTACCACTGAGTACAAGCTTGCCGGTCGTCGTTGTGGGGCACTGTGACCGAGCGGAGCGTCTGTCACAGCCCGGCTGCGGCTGCTGCCACGGCGGTGCGCGCCTGACATCTACCGTGGGCTGCGGCTCAGGGAGCAGCCGGCTGTGCCGCGCAGAGCGCTGCCAGAAGGAAGGTGCTCTTGAAGAAGCTGTTGGTTTCGTACACCAAAAAAACGGATTACGATGTAACTATTTCCCTTTCTCTGAACCTTTTTTTCTCTGTCCCTTCTGAGCCAGTAAGTATTTCTCAGGTAAGCTATACATCACTACTGAAGGGTTTATAGTAATTTCCAACTTTACCACTACTCAGTAGCAATTTCATAGATGTGAAGAATCTAAGGCAAGGAACTTCCAAGCAAAGCTAAACAGAACTTCAAATCTGCAAAAGTTATTTCGGTCTGCATAAATCTATTGACGTCTGTGACTCAATGAGCCAGAGGATACAGTGACCCAAAAGAGCTGGCCCTGAACTCTGCCTGACCCTGGTGTTCTCCACTGGCTGAGGACCTAGAGCCAGCTAACCAGAAATACTATACACTGGATTTAAGACAGCAGTGAAGCTACATGAACCCAGCTGAAGGTTTTGAAAATGCTGCTAGTTCTCTGTCACATCGTCAGTAGAAAGATATTCAAATGCATTAAAAAATTTAGGGCAAAGTGTCCAGCTCACTTCCAAAAATATACTGTAAGATAAAATTTGCAAAGTCAAGCACAGAGTTTAAAAAGCATTTAGACACACAGAGCTACACAGTGGCTTCAAGAGAGGTAAATCAGGCTTGTATCCTAACTCTCTTTGAAGCCTTTTAATTGTTTTAATTTATGTGATTAAGATGCCTAGATACAGTTGAAAATTTTACCTTCTTGATTAGTTAGCTAGGCATCCAACTCCCACCTGGAATTCTGTTTAGTTCCTACCTGGGAACAGCTCTTAATCAGGGAAAAGAAATAGGCATCTCCAGATGCTGACTCATCCCCTTAAATGTACGTAGCTTAGGATGCGCTAAATCGTTCTACAGAGTTTCTTACTTTTTTCCATTGATAGCAGAGAGTAGGTAATTACTTTGACTCTTATATGCTGTTCACATTAAATGACCTTACATAAAGCTCCTCCACGAAATTGCCTCAGGATTCATACTAGCCTCAGAATTAATCTGGTTGCTCATTACCAGAATAGGGATTCTTGAATCAGATAATTTCCTGGATGTCCTCAAATGGTATAGAGAGCATGACAGTCCCTGAAGAAAATGCTTTCTTCAGGGAGATAGTCTTCTAAAAACAACAGAGCAGATACGTATATAAAAGACAGGAAGAGAAAATCCTATAAATTGACTTAGATTTTATTGCCATAAAAATTCAAAAATTCTGTGAGCACCACTGATCTAGGACTCTAGAGCAGTGTACAGTAGACAGCTCTGCGAAGCCTCAGCCTTCAAGCTCGTCTCCCATGCTGAGTGCGAGGAGCAGGAGTGGCAGGTAGGGTTTTTGTTCTGCCTGCTGGGACAAAGATGGGTAAAGCAACATTGAGAATTTGGCCCCATTTATGTCGAAATTTTAGCAGAGCAGAATAACATGTAGACATATAGATCAATACATTATTTTTAAAAAGTCATCGGAAAATACTATGCCTCAGACCTAATCCAGACTATAGCACAGCACCTGGTGCCATTAACCAGGTCTGCTATTTTCATAGCTGACACTGGGAATAACCTTGAATAGGTCACAGTTCCCCAGACTGATACTTTATGGCACAGGCCTAATGATTCACTTTAATAATTTTAAATTAATTCTCACTTTTTTCCCCATCCTCTGATTCAGTTTTCCACTTTCTGGTAACTGTCTTACACTTTTATCTCGATCAATAATGTAGTCAGAGTACCTGACAGATGACAACATCTTTGTTATTTAAGGAGGACATGGGACCATCTACTAAGGGCATTTTCTAAAAGAAAAACCTTTTACTTTATAATATACTGCAGATGCAGATGGAAACTGATGTATTATGTGAAGTACTAAACAAAGAAATAAATAACCAGCTATAGGAATATTTTTTTTCTTCCTGTCACAAAGCAATCTAAATTTTAGTATTTATTCTAGAAATGTCCTAGCCTCTTAGAGGCAAATTATGCATGAAATAATGCAATTAAAACTGAAATAAAAGATTTAAATGCAGCCTCTTGAGGCATCGAATGGCACCACACTGTCTCACTCTTTACTGCCTCTTAAAATGAATGCTTAATTTATAGGAAAACCTTTCCAGTCCTGGCTCTTAGAATCCTCTGGTTTTGATGGCACTAATCGTAATTCAGTTTTCCTACACCATGGGAACATGTCAACATTTCCTTGATGCTCCAAAATGAACAAACAATTCCATGACCAAACACAAACTTATTACTTAGCGCAAGGAGGAGTGTCTTAAGTCCTGATTTCTTGACTGGCTTGTTACAGCTTTTTCAGAAGATATTTTTATATCCCTCCTTAGACGCTCAGTTGACACTTTGGTCATTGGCAGCCTTGGGAATGACAGTTTAAGAATCATCAATGGCACCACTACAAAGTGAGGGATCTTTGGGAGTGTTGGATGCCATCTTCAAAACTGCTGTAAATGTTATGTCTCCAACACTATCAATGATAGGGGTGGAAAATTCACACAAATTTGCAGTGGTGTAACAACTTGCAAAGAGCCTAAACTACTCCTTTTTTTCTGTTGAGTGTTGATGACAGACATTCAAAACCCAGAAATACAGCAAAATAAATGAACATTTTTTTCTGGATTCACTGGCCAAAACCAATGACTTCACAACTGGTTTCATTTGGGAAGGAAAATTCATGGTGAAAGAGGAAAGGGTTATGTCAGTTTTCAGTTCACAGAACTTAATAAATAGGTTATATTTATCTACTGGCACACCAGGATTGTAAATAACTTCACTAAAGTCTCTCTGACTCTAGTAAACACAGAAATTGATTTTCTCAACAAGAACAGATATCAATCTATGGAAACTTCTCTCTCTGACTGTGAGCAATGAAGGGATATCATGATATCAGAATAACTTTAGACAATGCATTTGCATTGTAGAAAATGCTGTTTGAGAGGATCACAGGTATGTCTTTGACTGCTAGCTTGAGTAGCTGAAATGTCACAAAGGAACATCAGGATTTGTTGTCACACTATTACTGTGGTGCTGAGTTTCTAAGAAGCGATCTCAAAGACATTTCAGTGATACTTTTATGAAAACCAGCAAACCAAAACCACCTGCTAGTCGGAGATTTTTGGAGCTTGTTACATGGGAGGACTAAAATAAATGCCATGAACATGACTGACATCTGAAGTAGCCCACAAAGTCAGACTTTGCCAGTTTCCAGCAGAAGGGAGTGTTATTACCTGAAAAGTTTCCAACATGGATACACCAAACAGGGCACGCCGTGAACATGGTCATACCCAGCAAGTCCTGACTCACCACAGCCAGCAGAATTTCTGTTTGCATGACCTGCTGTCAGTGATCCAGAAACCTGCTTGATTATGTCCCCACAGAGTGGGGTAGTAGATCACTGCTGGCAGCAATAGTTCACTCCAATTTTGGTCAGGTTCCAGTTCTGTAACACTGGGACATTGCCACGTGACCATTCAAAGTGGTGCGACCTTCCAAAATGTTAAGGTATACAAGAAAATGACAGAAGCAACATCTCACGTTGCAGAAAAGCTAAACTGGTTTCCCCTTTGTCATACCAACAGGCTTATGTTTGGTAAGTGTTGGTTTAGCAGAGATAACAGAATTTATTTTTCAAGGGGTCCACTTTTTCAGTGATCTGCTTAAAAGAGTTTAAATCATTTACCTGTTGCAAATGTTCTAAAATGAATGCTTTGTTTAATTATTAAACATCACCTTCTATGCTGCTTTAAAATTAGTATTTAAGATGGATAGAAATTTGTACAGAATCCTTTAAGCAAGACTACTAATGCCATAATTAAGAGTCTTTTAGGCCTAGAAGTGCAGCCAATCATATTAGCATATTAGTATATTAGCCAATATGCTAGTTAATATGTTCCAAGTAACGTATTTGAAAGTATGATGAAGGCAATGCACACAGCATTTAACATCTGAGACGTTAAGTCTTTGACTCCTGCATGCAATATAACCCTTCTTTGCTCAGACAACATTTTCCAGACCTGTTAATTAGAATATTGCCTCGTAACATTTTTCTTATTGTGAAACAAGGACCAGAAAGCTGCAGGTCACCAGTGAGAGAATCTAAAATGCAAAATGACAGCATTAGATACAGGTTGCTTCCCAAGCCACACAGAACAAACCCTTAGCCCAAAGTTAAGGACAAAACATTGGTAGTGCCAAAACATCACTAAATCTTGTAGAACAGAGGGGACAAAGCAGACCAAACATGATGATCTGCATTACAGAGATGATAGTACAAAAGGTATTAGGCAGAGGATAAACTGTATCTAAACATCAGGCATAACAAAACAGCTAAGAATGATGTATCCTGGTTGTAGACACGGTTGTAGACAGCAACACAGCATGTGTTAACAAAAAACATTGCAACTGAAAGCATCTGTAAAAAACCCATCATTTCTGTCACTACAGACTTCAGAATAGCCCATTATAAAACCTGTGTGCTAGATAACCATTATTGGCATGTGGCGTTCACCCATTACTGGCACGTGGAACCAAAGCAGCTAAAATGCCAATAAGAATCTGGAGGTCATTACAGACACATCCAGATTTGTTGTGTAAGTGAGTGGTACTGACAGAACATAATAATGACAAACCTGATTTATAGAGCATGGACTGCTCTACAAAGGTAAGTAAGCAGTTCCAGAGATAAGATGTTTTGTAGATGCTTAGTCAAAGAGTGTATATATAAATAAAAAAGCAGACCATATAGTCTTCGATGGTAGAGTTTGATGATATCTAAAAAATGGGATGTTTTACAGTGACTCATATCATAAAAATGAATCACAATGTACCAGCAGCTGTTCATGTTGGCAGAATTATGCTTGCTTATCTTAGATGTATATTAAAAATACAGATGTAAACTGCCAGATAGGAATAATAGAGAAGGCAGGACAACCTACAGGGTTAGGTGGTTGTGGTGGGTTGACCCTGGCTGGGTGCCAGGTGCCCACCAAAGCCGCTCTATCCCCCTTCTCAGCTGGACAGGGGGAGAAATATAACAAAAGGCTCGTGAGTCAAGATAAGGACAGTTTAATAAAGTGAGAGCAAAGGTCGTGCGCGAAAGCAAAGAAAAACAAATGATATTATTCTCTACATCCCATCAGCAGGCGATGCCTAGCCACTTCCTGGGAAGCAGGGCTTCAGTACACGTAATGGTTGCTCCGGAAGACAAAAATGCCCCGCCTTCTGTCTCCCTTTACTTAGCTTTTTTATCTGAGCTGATCTCATGTAGTATGGAATATCTGTTTGGTTAGTTTAGGTCAGCTGTCCTGGTTATGTCCCCTCCCAAGATCTTGCCCTGCCCCAGCCTGCCATTGAGGCGGGGGGCAAAAATGGTGGAGAGACAGCCTTGATGCTGTACCAGCGCTGCTCAGCAGTAGCCAAAACACTGGTGTGTTATCAACACCTTTCTAGCTACTGATGCAGAGCACAGCGCTATGAGGGCTGCTATGGGGAGTATTAACTCCATCTCACTCAGACCCAATACAGTGGTTTACTTTTATGAAGAGGCTTCTTCTCACCCTAAGGGACTAAAAGCAAGGTCCATAAATGTGTGGGGATTTGGTAGGCCACAAGGAAGAAAAAGTCTATAGTATTTGCAGCTGAGGTCCACACAAGAAACAGGATTACAGAATACAGTCAATGCTGAGACATTATTAGCAGCGTTTACCTCCTACTGTCAATTTTCCTGCAGAAATGTTGTACTGGTACTTTCCAAAGGAACTTGAAGAGACCCAGTTAAATCGAAATACAAAAAAAAAAAAAAAAAAAAAAAAAAAAAAAAAAAAGGAGAAATGCTACAGTCTTTATACATGCAAAGTATTTCAACTACTGAAACATATCCAGGTAGCTTAGATATTAATGCAACTAATGAGTACCAATGTGAAAAAAATAGTAACTGGAAGCAATGCCTCTGAAGTACAAGATTTTTTGGTGTTGTGATCAGGATTGCCTACTTTTCTCTGAAAACAATTCAACTGTTTTGAACAGACATAGAAATGAGGCTGATACAGTCATTGCCCAGGATTCTAGACTGTGCAGCAATTTAGTAATTAAAAAGTTAGCAGCCATAGTAGTACCCAGGGCAACTACTTGGGGTTTCATGGGTAATTCCAGTATCACTACTGAAGTCATTACCAGCTGCAAAGCTTTTTTTGTTACAATTCTGCTGGTCTAGTAAGAAATTGCTAATGTAATCCTTGATTGTTTATTGGAAACTATTCAAGGTCTGCCTTATGTGAGCTGAAGTCGATAGCTGTCTTTTCACCAATCCCATGAGCGATTGTCCCTTACAAAAGCAAAGGAAGATATATGTTCATTGAAGATGACCATTTCTATTCTGGGTTATCAGAGCTATTTGTTATTTAGTCACTATGTGTTTTGGCATTTTTTTTTAAATCCTCACAGTGGAAGTGTGTGCTGAGACGATTCCAAAAGAGATTATACTATTTGTAGTTTGATACTAACTGTAAGTATTTGTATTCCTGTCTTTAAGATCTACTTCTGAAACATAAGCACATTACCATTATATTATTATTATTATTATTACTATTAATTATTATTATTATTCCTACTGTTGCAGCCTTCCACAATGATCTCATTGTGCTAGGCACTGTATAAACACCTCAACAGTCATCACCAAACTCCTGCAAAGGCATGTGCTTGGCAGCCACCAGCATACTGCAGTTCTTCCTGCCATGCAAAATCCTGGGTAGCACTTGGGGCACTTCAACAGAAGCTACAGAGACTAAATGCACTCTGCCATCTTAATCGTTAATCTTTTCCTTGTTTTAAATGAGAATTTCTAGTACTTTTTGTAATGTATCTCAGGTGTTTTGCAGTAGCTGAGCAACAGCTGCTTAGGAGGGCTCACAATATTTTCCATTGTTTTGACTGGACAGAGCTGCGAAATCATTCTGCTGTTTCATATTCTCTCAGAGTATGCATTATGAAAATCCAGGAACACATCAATGATTTAGATTTTTCATTTTGGTCTATTGGGATCTATTTTGTGTGGAGTCATCCCAGGGTTTAGAATCAGGGGCATTTTCAGTTTATAATGATTTGTGTTTCATGTTTTCTTTTTTAAAAAAGGAATTTTCACTGTCCTTTTAATATTGGCTTAAAATTCGGAATCACTTTCCTACCCATTTTCAAACTCTTCCTCCACATATATTCCTATCTTCAAGTGCAACTGTGACATACTCTATATAATTAGTGTTAAATTACAGTCTTTATATTTCCTGCTCTCATGTCACTATTTAATGTGAATGTGGGATTAGTTTCTTTAGAAGACATGCGAGCTTGCCCTTTCAATGCAATTATTTTATGAGGCATTTCAAAGATTGCTTTATTTTTACATTGTGCTGAAAACAACTATCAGGCTCTGTGTGTCTGAGCAGAAGGTCTGGAATTTTATCAGCCACACAGCCAGTAGGTGTGTTTACACTTCTTTAGTTACAGCTTCCTTATGCATACTGTCACGGCATCTTTAGCTGATCAAGCTATATTCCGTTTTGAGTTTGGAGCGAGTGGAGGAGAAAAAAGAAGAGAGGGAAAGAGAAATAAAATAAACAGAAGTGAATTACAGTAGATGAAAGGATGCTGGAAGACATCAAAGTCTGCTGGGAATCAGTCAGGGTCTTGCTTCATCTTGGCAACATTAGAGGTGGAAGGTGAATTAACAGGCAGGAACTGGAAGCTGAGTGGTTATTTTTTTGTAAAAAGATTATATAAAAAACATGAACAAAAGCATTACATTCGTACATGTGGCAAGAACCTTGCACCTAATGGATGCACACCTGATGTATCCACATGATACTTTAGGAATTCATTCTCTCTGAAAGATACTGTTTTCTTTTTATATTATAATCTAAAAACGAATCAGTCTTTGAGCTGCTGGATAAAATAATTGTTTTGAAAGTGTGCACACACATGATTTCAAAAGAAAGCAGTCTAACCCTGCATTTCTGCTGAAGCCAGATCAATTTATTGGGGCAGCTACTACCTGCTTCCTTCATTTCTCTGTCAGGTTTCCCTCTCTACAGTCCATCCAAAACCTATGTTATAGATTTAGAAATCCATTTACCAGGACAATTATGAAATGTTTCCTTTTTTAGACTCAATAGAAAACCTTAGATATATAATGAGTAATGAAATATTTCTTCCCACCATCACTCATATATGAAAGGAAAATAAATGTAAAGACTGATATAATCAGAAATTGTTAGGTGAATTTCAAAGCAGATGTATAAATTGGTCAGAAAAATGTGACTAGACAAAAGTCCATCTTTTTCTCAGTAGCCCATCTACAGCAATGCCTGGTAGCAGCTGTATAGTGAAGAGTATTAGAAACAAGGCAAATACAGAGGTTTGGGGTTCTTCTTTCCTGATTTACCTCCTTGGCTTCTGGCTATAATGACAGGGACTTTCTGAGCTACAGATTGAAGTAGGATCATCATATCATCTGATGGATTTACCCTCACTTAATTTATCTAATCCTATTTATTTTTTCAGCCTCCACAACATCCTGTGGCAATGCATTTCACAATATCATTGTGAGTCATGTGGGAAGCACCTCATTTTTTTATGTTTGATTCTGTATATTTTATTATGTGCCCTGTAGTGCTTGTATTATAAGAAATAATGGTGCATCATTTCTATTCATCTTCTCTATGGTGCCGATGACTTTACATAGCTTTTCCCCTTTAAAACACCTTTTCCACAAGCTGAAGAGTCAAAGCCTGTTTATCTAATGGAACCTCTAGCCATATATTCACACCACTGCATTATTTGTAGCTCTATTATAAAATGTGTAGATCTCAGTATCTGAACAGTATATAGACCACAGGTGACCCTAGCACAGTAATCCATGTTTTGCTCTGAAATTCCTTCCTAGTAATTCCTATAATTTAATTTGTCTTCTAGACTACAGCTGAGTACCTACTTGATATTCTCAGAGGAATGTCCACAATTACTCCACAGTTTCTTCCTTGTTGGAAATAATTTGCAAATAATGGCATATTTTCTCACTTCATTATTCATCTTTGAGGAAAAGGTTGTCTCATTAAAGGCAAATTCTCCTGTGAAAAACAAATGAAGTTACTCTTATACAAATTGTTATGTATGGGAATATTTTCATTCATTTTGTTATTCCCGTACTTGCAGTCCCTTGGAAGACTCTGCTTCATAGTCAATGGAATCAGAATGGCCCTAGTGGGCAACTTCTTGCACATTCAAGTTGTTATCAACCACTTCTAAGCAGATGCCGGTGGCAGTAAATTTTTGAGACCCAATTTTTACCACTTGTCTAACTAGTTGACAAGAAGAGTGAAAGACTAATGCAGGGTTTTATAGATTAAGTACTGTGAAAAATAGACTTTCCCATCTAATCTGAGTTCCTACATAGCACAACTCATTGTGTTTCACCCTGTGAGTCCTGTAACAAGCCTTATAGATGTCTTTTAGAAAGACGTATATTCTTTGGATGAAAACTACGGGTAACTTCACCCTATTCCCAGTGGTTACACCTGCTAAAAAATTGTGTGTGATTTTGCATCCTGTTCATCTACTAGGGGCAAAATCATTTTGGTCTTTCTCTGCCAGATTCATGAGTTGCCTTTTAGCAGATCTGCTTCCCTCTCTCCACCGAAATACCATCTCAAACACTGCACAGAATGGGAAATAAGAGCTGTTCGGATGATTACAACCAGACATGATTTATTTTCCCCTGGAAGGATTACTTGTCCAATTACTACTTTCAAACATGTTGCAGCTGATGTTATGGGACCATGTGGAGTTAGCAACTATATATTACAAAAGCCTTTAGAAATCAGCACAGATTTCAAAATGGAGCCATACAGGAAATAGTGGTAAACATGTCTAGAGGAAGAAAAGGGACCAG
The DNA here is from genome assembly GCF_900496995.4 of Aquila chrysaetos chrysaetos. Classification (NCBI taxonomy): domain Eukaryota; kingdom Metazoa; phylum Chordata; class Aves; order Accipitriformes; family Accipitridae; genus Aquila; species Aquila chrysaetos. The sequence continues at coordinate 70,129,880 of NC_044030.1, forward strand.
GCTTAAAAGGCTATTACAAAAGTAGCTAGGTTTGTTCCTAGCAGAATTTACAAAAGCAGCTTTATCTCACTGCAATGCTCCTAACTCATTTAGGCTGTTCTGTAAATATCACTAGGCCTCTCTCTGTGTTACACAAAATTTTGTCCAACAACAGTGACTCTGAAATGAATTTTTCTGAAAAGTTCTCACCAATGCCATTTATTTTTTCTCTCACAAATGGGCCAGGTACAGGACAGGAGGTGGAATACAAAACAACATCTGAATGGCTAAGTGAGAGGAGGTAAGAGAGACTAACATCCCAAGACACTCTGCTCAGAGACATTTTTCTTTTACCATGGGTTGAAAAAACAGCTGTAAACTCAAAGTTCTTTTTTCAGAAAAACAAAATATCTATAAAATAAACAAGGGGTTTGTAGTAGGAAAAGAAATGTATTCTGTGCAGGCTGGAAAACAGCTTACAAATGAATGCAACACAAACTAGAATTATTACCCTCTTCAGAGTTTGGGGGTGGTACATTATATCAAATTACACTCCTGTGTGGGGCAGAAAATGTGGAGAAAAGGTGACTTTTGGGGACATGAAAAGAAGGTATATGAACTGTTTTACAAAGACTGTGGTATAGCTGATCCTCAGATGACCTGACCAGTGTAGGGAGGGGAAATAAAACAAACACTCTGAGTGTGATATCCATCAGGTACTAATTAACAGAGGCACAAGTTTACATTATGTAAGTACTGGCTACACAAGTGGCAGTAACAGAGCTATCACAGCGCTTGGATGTCCTCCCAAAGCTCTGAGCTGCACTGTAGATGGCCCAAATTTGCAACATTTTTATGGACACCTACCAAATTCAAGAAGAGTTTCTGGTTCAAAGCCAGAATTTTCACTCAGCACTAAGCTCTGTGAGGAGTTTTCTTTCCTAGAGCCAAATATAAGCATTACAAAATTGCTACCAGATTGGAAAATCCGACACAAATAATTCTGAAATAAAGTATTAGATGTGGACATGTTTCAACGACTCTTAATGAATAGCTCAACATGCTGAAGCAGGGCTGGAGGCTGGGGCTCTGGGCATGAGGTTCCAGGGCACTGAGCCTCTGTACCCTGAGATCCTCCTGAGTTTCCTTTTTCCTAATGCCCTGGCAGACTCTCAGGGATCCCTGAGTATCCTTGGGATTTCTTTGCTACAGAGCAGCACTCCAGAAGTACAGATCCCTAACACTGCTGGGGACTGGCTGGCTGCCCAGGAGACAGAGGTTTGGAAATACAGGCTCCTCAGCAGACACATTGGCAGTGTATCTGTTTGTCTCTATTTAATATTAATTCACAGAAGACAACACATCAACACAAAACATCCTTAAGCTTTATTGAATTGCCACTTCCCAATAAAATTGCTTTTTCTTCCAAACATTCCTGTGCAGTCTTATTTCTGGGGCAATAAGAAATCAGATATTGTAATGCACATCAGCACCTAACTGGCTGCAGCTCCCCATGTTCATGCCAAGAAGTGATAAAATGTGTAGAAATCCAGTTCCACTGAAACCCAACAAGCTGAAGAAACGGTTTTTAAAATGGAATTTAACGTTCTTAGACATCAAATGTTTCTGAAAACTCCACTCTTAATCTTTGGCCAGACTGAAGAATTTTTTTTGCTGAAGAAGTAGTCAGAGGCAGTCTAACCCTGAGCATGATGCTTAGGTAGTCTGTGGAGCTTGCTATGCAGGTGACAGGAGACACCCTTTTGATTTATAAGCTAAGCTGAAAGACAAGTCTAAGAAATGGCCTCTTATTGTATTTGAAGATCTTCCATTAAGATGTCCTGCTACTTCTCAGTGTATTTTTCAAGATACAATTTTGTCACCTCCTTTTGCCTCTATCTGCATAACCAGAAAAGGTGTTTTCCGATGACTTCTAAGTAGTGGGATATACTGCCACTAATACCTCCTCACACACAGAAAATTGCCAGGCACCTAAGCTAGCTCCCAGGATGGCAGGGCCTATCCACTGTGCGTGGCAGACCCTGACATTTTGACTCTGTGTTTCTGGGGAAATGGTTTCTTTCAGTCGTTATCAGAAAGAAAGGGGGGAAGGAGAAGACCACAACTTTGTTGCTTTTTCTGTTTCTTTCCCTTACTTTTCTTTAAATTCAATATCTCAATTATTTAGGCACAAAGTGATTAATGAGAACTGATGACCTTACTGTCATTTTGAAGATTATTAAGTACACAGTTTAGCGAAGGGTAGTCATTGGCTGTGATATGCCAGAAAGGCCTGTTCTGCAGCATGACACTGGCTGGTATCTTTTCTTCGTAAAGGGTAAGGTGCTGGATACAGCTTTGGTCCAAATGCCTGTGCCCCAGTAGACATTCCTGAGGTTCCCTTGCTCCTCGGTCCAGAGACAGGAGGACATACTGGAGTGTTGGTTAGGCTACTTAGTTATGTTGTTTAATTGCACAGTGCCAGCATCCAGGAATCTCAGCCACATATGAGACCTCATTGTGTCAGACATCCAGATGCCCAGAATGAAGAGCTTACAACCTCATGCTCCTGTGTCCCTTCTACCAGCCTACTGCTGCCTCCACCTTTGCATTAAGAATCACATTGGTTGCCTGGATGTACGGGCTTTCTGTGGAACGGCATGTAGTACTCCATGCCAGCAGAAATTCCATTGCTTTGTGCCTCAGTTTCCCTTTTTCTAAAATGGAAAGCAACAATAATACTTCCCTTAGAAGTACTGTAAATAAATCTTAATGTAGTTGATACATTCATAGCTCTGAGTTGGCTAATGATGGTGAAGAAGTAAGTGAAAGAAATATCTATTAATGAATAAGATGTTACAATCAATCAAAGCATTGCCACAGTGAAGACATCCTATGGGGCAGCAAGCATTTCCGATTAAGAAAAGTGACAGACAAATAGGATATGTTGGGTTTTTTCCCCACTTACTTATACAAAGTATTTAAAATACCACAGTCATTGTATTTGGGAATATATTAATTTTATTGCCACCAAGCCATCTAGAGCACCTGGCTAAATCAGTGTCCTCAGAAATATGCTGAAGTACATATGTGGTCTCTGCAATAGCTCCAGACAAGCATATGTTTAAAATGAACAGGCATATCTACTCTTATGCCTTGGATAACAGCTCCAACCAGATAAAGGTTATTTTTAGTTTTAGCCACTTTTGCTAGCAGTCTAGCTTTCCTCTCCTTTTAAATATATATAATTTCATCTATGTACCTGTAGACAGAGAAGCAAGGATAAATCAGGGAAACATAGGGACAAAGACCATACAGAGAGTGCTTGGGAGTGGCTGTCTTGTATATCACTATTTTTTAGTTACCTCATGACATGGTAGCACACTTCGGCAAGTCAGATTAGCTAAATGCATCTCATGTACTTCTTATGCTGACTTCAGGGCCAGTCTTTCCACAGGGAAAACCTTTTTCTTCTTTGGCAGGGTTTAATGTATACAAATGTGTAGTCATTTAACAGTTGCTGGCATGCCAATATACATCTAGCTTATTTTCTTTATTTTTAAAAGAACATTGCTAGTGTCCTTTCCAAGTAAAATAAAACAAAAATCTTGTTAAATAAGCATTCTCTTAAAGTGTAAACCATATAAAATACAAATGTCCAGGTTATATGCCATGTCATGAACACTGGTACCCCCTTGCAGCCCTATTCCAGACAACATCTCAGTGAAAAGACAATCCTTAGAAATTCTCATACTGAAAGAACATGGAAAAAGAATCATACTGTATTCCAAGAGAATCAAATCTCTGAAGTCTAATGCTGAAGGAAGATGAGTAACATTACAGGTTTTTGAACTGTCCATTTCACAGACATAAAAAGTAAATATTCAGTTATTCTTACAGATAATTTATTTTATCCTTCTCCAGCCAAGAAGATGTATTAATCATTTGTGCTTGATGAGGACTATCAAAGATTTATAAAGTCAAAATCTAAACTTGAGGGCTTACATCCTTAAAGCCCCCTGTACTTAAGTGCTTACACATTAAATGGATTTTGGCCATACAGCTTGTGGCCAAATGCCATATCTGATAATACTTTTCAATGCCTCAACACAGCTGATAATGATAATTACCAGTTTACATAACTCATTGCAGTAATAAAGATGGAAGCAAATGACCAAAATCTAAACTAGTAGGAACAAGAAGTAGAAGGAAATAAATGACTTCAAAACTGCAGCTTTAACTTTATAGTCCATCATTATTCCACTCCCTGCTGGCTAACACTCAGGTCCTAGAAAAATTTTGGAAGTCTAACAAGGTCTGTCTGGAAAAGCTGGGATTACAAGGCAGAAAGCATGAAGATGACTGTGGTAGCTGGATCTTAGTAGTCAAACCAGGGTCCCTATGCTCTGGTACAATATGTGGAGGCAGCTGCACTCCATAAAAAGACATCATAAATCTATATACAAACCAATATTCACTTAAAATTCAGAAAACATGAAATTGATGGTAATTTTTCAGAGATTAGATACCTGCTGGGCAGCTGCAGGCAAATACTTCTATAATAAGGAGCACTGAAGGTAGGTGTGTTATAGCTATTCTTTTGGAAAAATTGAGCACATCTCATTTTCTTTTTTTAACAGTTGCCAAAAACGGCACTGGCTTTTATGAAAGAGCACTATGGTTTACCACTAGTAGGAGACTTGCATCTATGGTTTTCTTCCTTAGGTTGAGATAATTAAATTTCATATCTGCTCCACTGGGAACAACAGGCCAGGTTGTGAGGGACATCTGTCACCCTTTCTTTGGCATGACTTGTGTCTTATTCTGGCTTTAGGAAATGCCCTGATAGCCCAGTCCTCTATGGGAATTCCAGTAGCTAGGTTTATTCTCAATTTGGGATATTTACAAAGTTCAGAAGCAGGGCTAATCAAAGTCCTATGAGAATGATTCATTGGAGTTAGTTTTATGAGAAAATGACAACTATAAAGATAGCACTGTTGTTTTTATGGAAAACAATGGGGCACATAACATTGCACACACACTTCTGCATCACCTGAACTCTACCCAGAACCCACTCGTTCACTGGTACTGCGTGATAGAAAACACATTGCCCACGTACTCACTTTTCTGCAGCACTCATTCTATAAAATAATGGTTTTCTCTTTCACAGATTAGCTTCCCTCTCTCCTGGACTTTTCTACTGACAGCTGGTATCAGCCAGGACTCTCAGGCCTGAGTCCCCAGCGAGGAGCTGAAGGAAAGTGTCCTCAGCATTGTGCTTAAGCCAGCTTTCCTCAGGACTGTTTTGCACTGTTGGTATTGTTGAGGAAGAGCTCTACTCTATCTGCCCGTGCAACCAATGACAAAACTCAGAAAATACTTGCTTTTACTGTGTTAGTTACTTTTACAAGCTAAAGAAAGATTTACGTGTTGTAAAATATGCTTTCTCTGTGCTTTCAGTTCTTTTTGGTGTATATTACATGCGTGGTTGTACGCCACTGTCCTCATCTTCTTTTGGAGTTCTGTGTTGGTGTGTTGTGGTTTTGCATGAGTTATGAGTTGAGAACCACTGCCCTGCAGCACGAGACGGGTAATGGAAAAGGGGTGCTTGGAAAAGGGGGAAGAACCCAAATCCCACCTCCCACAAAGGATAAATCGCTACCGTCAGTTCCTGCATCTTTGATGCAGGGCTGCACCATGTTCAGAAAGAGGTTTCTACCCTCACAGGCACAGCTTCTTAGTGATATTCCCCGCTGTGTACGACACACTGTAGGCATGGCTGTAGGAAAAGCCTGATTTTTTGAGGCTGATCACTTTCAGTACTGCTGTATGCACGTGCAGAAGGCAGGCTCTGACTTGAGTTTAGTGTGCACAGTATACTGAGGAAACACTATAGTGCATTCATCTCACATAGCACTGATGAAAATCCAAATCTGATTATGCTGAGGTGAGTGGAGAGTTTGACAAGTGTTTGAAAGCTCAGGCTGTTATATTTTTGCTACTGCAATGCTGGTGTTATATCTCAAAAGTATCACTCCCTAAGGCTAGCAGGGAGTTTACACATTTTGTTTATTTTTCTATCAGCTTACGTCTTTTACACAGGAGAAGAATAATTTGAACAAAAACGTGTGATTGGTGACTTCTCTGGTAACATGGCAAACCCACCTGGTAGAAAGGCCAGTTGTTCTGATGCTGGGCCAGGGCCTGTGCCCCAGTGGCATGGCCACTTTGCACATGAAACTCCTGTGAGTGTTAAGTAAGAAGAGACAGAGCCAATACTGTCTAGGGTGAACACAGGGAAAGGTGAGGAGATGGGCTTTCAGCCCACACAGATTGCCCAGGAAAGGTAATATGGACATAGCAAAGTGATCTTGCCTGGTAGGTGTTCTCCATAGAATCACAGAATGGTTTGGGTTGGAAGGGACCTTTAAATGTCATCTAGTCCAACACCCTTGCAATGAGCAGGGACATCTTCAACTAGATCAGGTTGTTCAGAGCCCCATCCAACCTGACCTTGAATGTTTCCAAGGATGGGGCATCTACCACATCTCTGGGCAACCTGTTCCTGTATTTCACCACCCTCATTGCAAAAAATTTCTTCCTTATATCTAGTCTGAATCCACTCTCTTTTAGTTTAAAACCATTACCCTTTGTCTAGTGCAACAGGCTCTGCTAAAAAGTTTGACCCCATCTTTCCTATAAACCCCCTTTAAGTATTTAAAGGCTGCAATAAGGTCTCCTTGGAGCCTTCTCTTCTCCAAGTGGAACAACCCCAACTCTCTCAGCCTGTCTTCATAGGAGGTGTGTTCCATCTCTCTGATCATTTTTGTGGCCACGACAGAGTATACTTCCAAAACAGCATTGAAAAAATAGCTTTTATGCAAATGTTTAAAATGTGAGCACAGAACTATGTGTTTTCCTGAGCAAGAATGCACGCTTTACCCTAAGCTGCTGGAGCTGAATTAAAAAAATAGTTCAGCGTGAACCTGCAGGAGACAAGGGCAAATGCAGCTAGGCAAATAGGAGAAGGTGAAAGACCCTGTGGTTCAGGTGTGACTGAAGATAGCCATCAATTCAGAGGGAATTTGCAGGAATGGCCAAATTTCCAAGCACACTCTCAGGTGCGCCCTGCAGGAAGCAAACCCTGCCCACCAAAAAACAGCTCAGAAAAGCAGTTCTCACCCAGGCTTTCTCATACCAGCAGTCTGGTACAGTATGGATGCTCTAGGAACAAACCTGTAAGTAAAATTGCTTCCTCAGATAAGTAGCCCTTAGGTGGCTGTCTCAACGTCCTGACTTACAGAAATCAAATCAAAAGTAAGGATACAGAGATGAGCCCAAACCAGCAGAGACAGGAAAGAATAAATTTCGCTTACTGCTGAAAGGGCTCAGTGAAACAAAAAAAACCCCAAACACCCCAACATCCCCCTTCAAAATATCTAACTACTATAGCATGATTTTCATCAAGTGATCACATTATGGTGATTAATCACTGCAGGAAATGAGTACCTCGATTCAGGTTTTATGCAGACCAGCAAGAGGGTGCAAGGAAGTCTGTGTTGCATATTGCTACTATACCTTTCAAGTTTTTATGGTCCTCAAGAGAAATGAGGCATTCATAATGTGGGGGAAAAATAAAAATCATAGAGAGCACCATAAATCTAAAGGACTAAGTTGTGGAAATCACATCTTTAAACTGACACAGCTGTGATTAAATGGCAATAGCTTTTACAGTTAGAGAAGTTTTTAGATATACTTATTTGCCCAGAGAAAGTTTCTGGTGGAAAAAAAAAGAAAAAAAGAGCAAGTACAAGTATTTAATTGAATCCTTGTTTTGGGGCTGGTGGGATGGAATATGTTAAACCACAAGCCTTGCACCTCAAGAAGCTTGGTTTTGAATCTGTTCTGATCACGGAGACTTAACTTTCCAGTAGACGTTGGCTCACATTTTTTTTATAAAACCACCCACAGGATTCAGTAGTCTCTGTTCAGCAGAGCACTGGAATAAATCGTTGTTCATGATCGAGCTCTACTTGCTCAGCCATCTTTGCAAGTTTAGACAGTCTCTGTGTATATAAAACAATGGTCCCCACTTTCCTGTATTCAAACACCAACTTGCCAATCAAAATTAAAAAGGATATATGCATGTGTATGTATATATAGTTAAAGAAAACAAAGGTAATTATTGTTGATATTGAAGTCTATATAGAGGCCTGAATCATAATTGACTTAAATGCTGTGGAATCACTTGTACTGACTCAGGATGTGGGAATAATGCTACAAATCAAAATAATAGCATCCTTCATCCATTTTGCATTTGCTTTCCCCACAGGAGACTGTACAAAGTGAAAAGCAAGCACAACAGTGCCTTAAGAAACGTAATCTTCCACCAAGGAATAGCTTTACCGCTACGGAGCAAAGACCTAGGTCTAGACAAACAAACCTCCTGACTTTGACCAGGATGGCTGTTGAGCAAATTGAGCAGGCTCAAGAACATTGCTGGGCATGAAATGCAACTGTACAGCTCGTATAATGGCTAGAGCGATCCCTTGCACAATTTTACCCTACATGAACTCCTACACAATTTCCAGTCAGCATGGACCATGAACGACATACTTACTGTAGCTTTGTTTCTTTCTTTGCATTCATACATGCTAGAGTTGGCAAGAATATATGTGAATAAGATCTACAGAGCAGTCAATGCAAAGGAACAGTTTACACAAAGTAACATAATTTGCAGATAACAGAATTAGAGCAGAACAGCCAGAATTTTTAGCTTTATCCAATGGGTCAACGATACCCTAAAAGCCAAAACCAAAATTAGTCCTCATTTGGACCAATTCATAAACTGTTGCACCACACCAAAGCATCTGGTGCTGAGGCCATGGAAACTCCACTTACAAAGAAACAAGTGAAAAGTTTTCATAATAAATCTCATACACACATGCCATCAAAACTTTGAATCCTCTAAGGAAAAGTTAGTAAGTGGACTTGGGGTTTACAAATGTAAAAAATCTCTGTGGAAAGAAAGCAAATGCATATGGGAGCTTATTGATGAAGAAGCCCATTTCAAACTAACTTATGGAAATTGTTCAAGCAGATTAATCTAGGAGATCAATAACATTCCTTAAAGTAACTAAGACCCCAGTAAGCTTTCCTAATACTAACAACACAGGAAAAGAAGAATCAGGGAAGGGAAGATCAGCAATCCAACCTGAATCATATTTAAAGACATAGCCAGAACTACAGGTAGGGAGTATTTTAAATTTACACTGCCAATTTTGCTTAGATGAAAGGAAATTATGAGAGGAAATTGTGTATATAAAACTCCTTAACTTTTAACAGCATCCTTCTTGGCATACTCTTTCAGCCACACATTCTTGTTCTCATGTATAAGTTAATAGTTTGTACACATGCTTTTTGTATTGCAGGACTGTAATTTCAATACTTTTTTATTATTTGTGGCCACATATTTTTGCATTTTACCTGAAATATCCTCAGTATTGTATTTTAATGCTAATATTTGATGCTTTTTTAAAGGCTAGCTGTGTGAGCAAATGAGCGAGTGACAGAGAACCGTAATATATCAGAAATTCAGGTCACATTAGCATAGCTATACAGAATATGAAGTCATTGAACAACATAACAAACATAAAAATAGTCATCTCCCCAACAAGTCCTCTCTTTTTAATGTAATTTTTTCATAGCAGAAGAGACTACTGGAGACTTTAAAAAAAAAAAAAAAAGATCTCAACAAAAAAGATAAGCCAGGCTGTCAGAGAGAAGTGCCACAGCTTAGGTTTAGCAAGTTGTTGAGCAGCCACACAAAGACCTTTTTAACCAGGGCATAAAATGGACAAAATGCTACTGGTAGTCTCAAGAGATGCAGCTGAAAAAAATATGCAAATGTCCAAAGCGTAGAGTATGTGAAGGAATCTGAAGAAAGGTTGATACTAAAAGATAAGGTAGTAAGGGAGACCTTGGTGTTTCCTTCACAAATAGCCATAAATCAAGATGCTTTTTAAGCAGAAAAAAAATGTTTCAAGTAGGAGCAGCTCAGGAGCCCCAGAACAGACTTGAGCTTTTTGATATTTGTGGCCTACTGATTAGCATGGCAAGCATGAAATCTAAGTTTGCAGAAGATAATAAAGAGCCAAATAGTGGAATAATACAACATCACACAGATGGGATATTGCATGAAGAGCAACATGCCAGGTATATGGTAACATGTACAGAGGAGGCATGACTGCCCGTTTGAAATTCCCCATGGGCAAGAATTTAAAAGCCTCTAGCAAAAATGTCATTGGCAAAAAGACAAGTCAGATCTACCAAAAGCTACCACATTAGGGTAGTTAAAAACTGTATTTGCAACATACTGCATTTGTCAAGAGTATTGTAAGCGATGATATCCTGATCCTTAGTTTTGAGTCAATAGAACTGTTTTAATTTACATTCCTATATATAGATGCAAATATATTTACACTTAAATATATACTTACATATTTACATTAATATATACTAAAATTAGCTTGGGCTCTGACTCCTCCCATCCTCTAACTTCTTCATACTGAATTAAACTTGGTAAGTGATTGTAAGCAGGAATACCCCCAACCCCAAGCTATTTGTCTAGGAGAGATGGAGGGTGCCAAGATTTTTTTATTAAACAGTCAGAAAAATTGTTTGTTCAACAGCTCTCATGGGAAGAATAATCTGATCAGAGTTGAAAGACAGCAAGGAAAATATCAGCTGCCCATTCCCTTTCTGGACTGTTTTACCTCTACAGACTCCATCAGAATATGTAAATAAAATATGAGACAGGCTCCAAGGAACTGTCAGCTAACTGAGCCATTCTTCATTCTGCCCAAGATCTGTAAGAAAGTCGCTAGTCCTGTAAGTAAGCCTGCTACATGCAAGTACAGTGGGACACTGCCCCAAGCATACTGTTAGACTGAGCTATACAGCTACAGGGCAGCAGGTTGAAGAAAACGAACTTCTTTTTTCTCGTTTCTCCCAAACAATGGAAAGCTTTCTCATTAAAAGTTACAAATTAGAATTGCTTTGCTGATGATAAGCTCTGGCTTTTGTTGAGCAAACCTTAAGCCAGGAGTTCCTGTATTTTTTTCCAGACGTGATCTCTGGAGACTTGTGCTGCTCTTGCTTCGGCAGCAGTCACTGTTCCTGCTGCTAGTGTTATTCCCACCGCTTCAGCATTTTGCAAAATGCCAGTTTTCTGGAACTGGCTGAAATCCAATAGCTGACGCCTTGCACAGGGGCTCACTACATTCAGTGCTGCTACTAAAAGGGTCTCATGCCCTGTTCAGAAGCTTCAATTTCCGTGTGTTGAATTACACTTCTCTCCCTTGAATGTGAATGGAAAATGTTTGCCACATTTAAGAAAATCATCCTGAGGGAGCTATTATGTGGGCTAATAAAAAATGCCAATTTAAAATCTACGGGGTATTTTTTCAAGTGCTGCTCCTCTTTCACCTGTTCTGACACTAGGCTTTTGCAAGGCACTGAGCCCTAAAGTAAGCCTTTGTTATATTCCTTAAGATTCCTTCTCTATAGTAACTAAAGAGCTTGCACTGTGCTGAGAGCTGGGGCATAGCAAAGTTGTGGCCCTCAGCTACTATTGGTTTCATTCATTTACTGCAGCTCTATTTAAGCAGCCTCCCAATATTTCAGGTGGACAAATCCCTCTTGGAGGGGGCCCAGGCTGTGTGACCTGTGCAAAATTATTTGCTGCAATCTGCACTGCACAGTAATTCACAAAAAAGAAGTGGGTCAAGCATGCAAACACGGTTTAATGAATACAGCACATACTTTTTCCAGTGAACATGTTTTCTTAGATTTTCTGCTCTTCCTCCTGTCAAAAAGGCAATGTGTGCATTTGAAAGCAGCTCTGGTCCATTGCAATAATTTTGTATTGTTGTCAATTAATGTTTAGATTATTAATCTCTTGGGTCCCACATGGAACTGTTCAGCAGGTGAATACAATATGCCATAAACATTCTCAGTGGAAAAACTGACTATTGATGCATATTGAGAAAGCTTGTGATGCAGTGACTTGGAAGTGGAGTAGCAGTTAAGCCAAAGCTGGTGTAAATGCTGTTCCTTCTGCTATCTGTGGGTATTGATTTTAGTGGTCTGAGATTTCACCACTGTTTCAGTTCTTGTTTTGCAAGTTTGGAAGTCACTGTTTCTTCGACCTTTAAGGTCCCCAAAATATGGAGTATCTCTTCCATTACAGAATTCAAGCTCCAGCCTGTACACTCTAATCAAAGGCAAATTATCAGTCATTCAAGGTAGCGACGATGTATTTTTTCCTCTCTCCCATAGTTATATTTGTGTAAAATACTTAACAGCATTCAAAATAATAGTACCACTTTGACTTTTCCAATCCAAAATCTGCAATAACAAAATAATAAATTTAACAAAGCAAAAGCTAAAACTTTCAAAAGATACAAGTTAATATCCACCCATATAATTAAAATGAGCTCATAGGCAGTGAAAAAAAAAGTTCACTCACTGAATTAATAACCAGTCCCACAAATGTCTGCATATTTTATGAGCTGCAGATGTGCATTTATACTTTAAACATACCCACATTAAAGTACAACATGGTTTGTCATATATTTGCTCTGTTTTCATGACAAAAACAGCTCTACAGAAAACCAGAGGACTACTTCTTTAAAAACAATTATAAAATGCATCCTGAGATATCTTTATGCATTTATATAATACTGTACATGCAAAATACTGCTTTAATTCCAGTATCTCTATTTTGAACCAGTTGTGTAACCCATTTAGATAAACACAGCATGGAAAGCTGCTTTTACTGTTCATCTAAGTGTTTTTAGAAAGATCACTGCAGAAAACCTTTACTCCAATAATATATGTAAAAGCACGGTATTAACCTTTAGATGTTGTTGAGATTAGCAGAAGTCAAGAAACTGCTTCAGATGCAGTTTAATTCTTAGACAACTGTTTTAACTTTGAACAGAGTTCTCAAAATAGTGCCCAAATGCACAGTACTTGTTGAACAAATTCTGATTTATTGAAAGTAAACATTTACATTGGCTACAATGTTATAACTGTTACAAAGCTGGATAAAAGAGGCTTAAATAGCAATAGAAAGCAAGTGCAGTAAAAAGTGAATAGAGAAAATATTTGGCCTTAGTGATCTTCTGGCAGTATTTACATTATGTACATTTTGTTAAATATTTGTAGTAACTCTAAGGCACCATAGGCTAAATAGCAGACTGCAGTACTGTCTTGTGCACAGAATTTCATAAATTTATTTAGAGAAAAAAAGGCTGTAGAGTTAAAAGAAACATAGGCATATTTTATGTTTACATAAAGGAGTGGCTGCTTCTTAAAATTCAAAGATACAATGCGTACTGGGTAAATTAAAAAATTATTTTTAGAACATTAAATTATATTGAATGTCTGTGTATAAGGACTATTTTTACTGACTTGCTGGTAAATGTTTAATGTAATCTATTCTTCAACAGGTTTTTCAGACGCTAGATATGTTCATCTAAAAACTACTTGAATTCTTTTTTTTTTTTCCTTACAAAAGTCTTATACCTAGTATGTATACAAAATCCCAATGCAAAGTGTAATGGGTAGTAATTTACATTGTAGCCGTTCTGTGGCAGACTGAAACTTAGCAAGAGTACGCAATCAAAATACTACGAAACAGTAGCTCAAGGTGTTTTATTCCTCCCGCTCTTGTCGGCGGCTGTTGCTGCAGCCGCTGAGCAGGGGTACGAAAATGCCACCCCAGGAAAGACAGAGGAGGTCAGCGCTTTCAGACCTGACATTTCCAAAACCAAATCTGGAAATTCAAAGTCCTGGTGACATCGTTGTACATTTTATACATCACCGTGCATGTAGAACGCCACTCTGCTTTGAGTAAATCCTCCCATTTTTGTTTATCCCCTTCTGAAGCAGAAGTGTCCCTCCACTCCTCAGTGCTTTAAGGAATAAATCTGATTATTATCACAGCCCTGGCTGACTAGTCTCAAGATCCTTTCTGAGAAACTTTCAGTGCTACACATCATCTTAACCACTCTCCAAACAACAGACCTCGGTCAGTTGAGTCAACAGGCCCACCCTTCACCTTGAGGTAGCGTTCGTAACACAGAGGTTGTGCAGGACACCAGGTTAACGCTTCGGTTTTGCCAATAAAGCGCTGCGGGACCCTGGGTGCCCCGAGACAAGCGGACGTGTGGCCGGTGCCAGCCGGGCTCTGCCGCAGGGCTGCCGGCACAACGCCCGCAGCGCCGGCAGACGGCGGAGGGGCCGTGCGTGGCAAGGCTGGGCCCCGTCCGCCGGGGCCCTCCCAGCCCCTTCTCCCCCTCACCCTCGCCACCACGGCTGCCGTCCCGCCATGACGAAGCCAAGGAGAAGCTGAATCCTGCTAACTCCCACCCGGGCCGACAGGCCAGCCGATGCGTGGGGGTCTGCATGCTGACCCCATCGCAACGGGCCTCCGCCTCAGTGGCTTCTGAAAAACTTACCATGAGAGCCAGGCGCGACTAGTACAAAAACCACCTGCGTTTGTTCAAGGGCCTGGCCCTTAGCACCTCCAATGGGTGCTCAGCACAACGCGGCATCAGGCCCCAAACCTAAGTCTTGTGAAAATGCTAAGATTACGGAGTGCTTTTGCTCCCGTAGCATTAACTCCCTCGTACGCTTTCTATCTGACTTACATTTTCGAGAGCCTAGAAGAAATCCATCTAAACTGACATAATGCTTAAGTAACTAGAAACTGGTTTTATATTTGTTTAGGGTTTTTTTACTGTTTCTTTTAAAATCATGAATCTCCTCATTCAGTTGTCCCTTTTTGGTTTTTTTTTTTTTTTGCACTTTGCATTCATCCATGTTGGAAGTACGCTAATTGCTTCCACGGTAGTTAAGTGGTTTATAAGCAAAGTATAATTGATCTAAGCACAAAGTCTTCATTTGGAGTGATCTTGTATTTGTATTACCAAAAGCATAATCTTAGCATTATTCATCAGGTGCGTTTTTAGTACCAACAGCTATAATATTAAAATTATACAGCATCAGTAACTGTGAAGCATCAAGGCCTTCACAGAAAAAATGTAAGCATAAACAATTCCAGTGTCATCGACTAGTTCCTGTAAAATATTAAGCAGAATATCACACAAACTGGCTATTTTATAAGTAATATGGAGCCAAAGACTCAGGTTATCAAAACAGTGTAGCGCTGCTGAAGAAAACAGAGCTATGCTGATTCGTATCATAACTCAAATTGTTTAACCCCTTGAATGCTAAATACCTGCTTGAATCACAAGAAAGGTTTAAAAGCATCTTTATGGATTCCTTTCTCAGTGTTTAAAATATTCAGAAGTATAAATATGGCAATTCATAATTAGGGTGCAACATTAAGTTACCAACATAATTTTTCCATCAAACCTTCCCCATTTGAGGGCTTGTAATTTGTTACAGGATGTACGAAGAAGTTAGAAAGTTCTTTCCCAAGAATTCCCTTGGTTGCTCCATGCTGGGCACGGTCACAGCTAGATAGCTATGGCTTCATGGAGATTTCTACCAAGAGAGACAGTAGAGCCTGGGGCTCTATTTTCTTTGATTAAAAGCCACCTGTGAAAAGCCTACACCTTTACAGCAGGAGTTATGAAGATTGCTCTATCACCAATATGTGAGCATGATAACAGAGGAAGGGAAAGGCAAGCAACAGCTTTGGGGATAACATAGGGTCCTACCTCAGATGACCCTGGCTTTTTATTTTTCATCCCCTGGAATCCATATGAATGTAATCATTTGGAAGAATTTGGCAATATGCAACTTCCACCCTTGGATAAAACCATGAGGGAAAAATCCTTCTAAGAAAATCTCCTCCTCGGGCTTTTTCATTCCAGTTCTTGGTGAAAAAGCCTTTCTTTCAGCTTTGAAGTTTGCTATGGAAGGGCTATTTATTTTTGAGTAACAGACCCCCAAAGAACCTCCCTCTTTCCCCTCATCTTTTAAAAATGATGAGAACTAATACTTTGTTAAACAACCTGAAGACTCACGTTCACCTGCAAATAATATAACACCTTAGAAGAAGTTTCTCGTTAATATATTGGCTGAAGAAGAAAGTGACTGGGTTACTCTGTAGCAAGTGAATTTTGGTTTAACTCAATTGCTGTTTGTGTGTGATACTGGGCTTGTGTCATCGCACTGTCCCCTACAGTGTGACACCTTCCCAGGTGGGAAGGCATGGTGCTGCCCCATACCTCCATGGGCTGTGTTTCCCCACACTGCAGCTTCGTCCTCTCAGTCCCTTTTCCTGCCACGCACCGTGTGGGACCTGAACTGCTAATGCTGCCTGTTAGTAATTCGGTGGCTCCTCTTTTTTTTTTTTTCTTTCCTACCAGCAAACCCCTCATGCCTTCACAACTACCTTTTTCCCTGAAAGGTTTTGCCCTCTCCCACTGCTTTGTAACACCTCTGCTCATCACATTCTGCCTTTTACTGTTGGCCACCCTCCTCCCCCATGCCTAAGCCACTCGTCTCAGTACTCCCTGAAGTAGGCACCTTACAACACCCAGGCCTCCATATACCTCAGAGCCCTGCTTTCCTTCACGTTGTCCCTTCCTCCTGCTCATCGATTTAAAGCAAACCTCTGAGCAGTCTTAAAATTTGGCAGAGATGTTTTTTCCCCTCCCTTTTCCAGTGGTTGTACTTATGACGGCACCATGCATGGCCAGTAGCATGATCCCACTGTGCAAACCAAGCTGACTTGCTGCCATAGCTACATTCCAGGTTTCTTCCTTCAAGGTGTTCACTTGTGACCCTGCTGCAGGTTGAGGGGACAGGGAAGATGACTGCTTACTTGGCTTCTCCAGTTCACTCATGCTTATCTTTCTTTTCTCCTAGTTTTTTGAGAAGGCCTCCCAGAGTGGTGGACTATCAGCCCTGCAAGTCAACGTAGGGGGTATCTCTGTGCACTTGCTTCCTAGTTTCTTTTTGTTATGCAAAACTTAGTGATTCAGACACATATGGCAGGACAAATTATAGAGGTGGTCATTCCAGGGTTTCAGCTCCACTTCTGAATTATGCTGATTTTGTGCACTTACACAACCTAAGGCAGTCTTTACGTAGGCAGACAAATTTCAGGAATCCTCTTTGTTTCAAGAAGTTAACCTGTGTCCCAACACAAAAGATAAGAATTAGAGTTGTGATTTTCAAGTTAGGGGCCCACCAAGTGGGGTTGAAAGTCAATGGAAATTCAATAGCAAAACAAGGATTTGCAAACAGGATTGGCTTTACAGGTCTGGGTGTGAACCCAGAAAAACTGAAGTCCCCAGCAAGTATGCTAAAATACATCTCAAAGTATGCACTCCTAGGCCCAATAACACTATTTTACTTGTAGGGCACATCAACTGCAGCAAGTAATAAGGGAGTGTAGCTTGAACTAGAAAGAAGGCAACACCCATTACAGCATATCTAATGCAGTTCTGTTTAAAAGAAACAAACATGCCTATGCTCTGTTGTGCTGTTATTTGGCTCTTCAGTATTTTTATTATGGAAATAACATAATAGAGGATTCAGTCTATTTTTGCTTTCTGAGGTGGCTTGTAATAGTTGCACAGATGGGCAAGTTGAACTGCTCTCCATATTCAAGGGTGTGATTGATGCTTCAGGATGGCTACTGTGAGGGCCACCAAGGGCACTTGTCAGGGCACAGGATATGCCTTATGCCTTAGAGACTACCCCCCCCCACCCCGCCACCTGTGTTGTCATCATGCTCACTTGGAAAAAAAGGTTATTAATGTAAAGGATAGAGAGATCTGAATTGGTTTGTTTTCCCTTAGGAATAAATTAATAAAAATATTTCAACAAATCAGTAAAATTTTGCACTTGTTTGTATTTTCTGATGTATCAACAATCAACTCAATCATGTAAAAGCCTTAATTCATCATGTACTTTTAAATTTGTGACTAAATTTAACCACAGAGCAGCTTCACTGAAGTTGAGATGAAAATGTGACCTAGTATATAAAAACCAAATTTGTAAAAAGGAAGTTAACAGCTTCAGGATTTCCAGATGTTTGCTAGGCTTGTATAATTAAAAAATGCAACTGAGCGGCTTAATAGATAAGACAGTGTTTCCAGAGAAGATAAAGAAAACTAAACATACACCATCACATTCATTACTTTTTGCTTTGTTTCACTCATTAAATAAAAAATGTATTGTTGTTTTGACCTTTGACTCTAAATCTTAGCTGTATTTGTGTAAAATAAAATGAATCAAATATAACTGCAGGTAACCAATCTCTTTAATTTGACATGTTCCAGACAACCTTTTATTGTGTTTAAATATGAGAATATTTTACTTATTGCAAAGTATCCTGCATAATACAGGTGCTCCGCTATAAAATCTTCTCTCTCACTTATAATTCAGTCATTCTAAATTTAAAATACCAGTATACAGTACTAAAACCTCCAATTGAAGTTTAATATAAAAATATCAGCACAAAACTCCTTTTTAAAGTCTGTTTATTGTCAGCAAGCCAAATGCCTGTTTAATTATTATTAGTTGTAGTATATTAATAGACTTTGCACCCCTACAGTTGCTAATTCATACCATCTCAGGTATTTTGATGAGATAAGAAATACTAAGTAAGAAAACAGTAAGTATTCAAAGGGTTAATTTGCTTATAATAATAATAATAATAATAATAATCATAATAAATTAGTTTTTTGCATCTTCTTCAGTTCAAAATCCAGCTTTGAGACTGAGGAAGGCTTCCAAATCACGTCAATTAAATAAGAGTGGTCCTTTTAACCAGTAGCAGTTTGATTGCCAATGACTCGAAGAATCTCTTTATGAATGCTTGGTTCCTGTGTATTTATACTTGTATCACCCACTTGACCATCTTCATAACTAAAAAAAAAGTACAGAAAGTAAATCAAATTAGTGTTTTATTAATCTACCTAAAAACATCCAGAACTCTGTTTCATTCAATAATCAAGAGTGCTTATTGCATATGTTAACATATTTCTATGAAAATGCTCTGCTGCACTGCACCATTATATGCAGATCCTAAACTCTAGAGAGTGAAGGGTAAGGCTGCCATTGCCATTGAAACCCTGAGGCTGAATACACCACTAGGACCCAAAGGAGACAAGTCATAGGAGGTGAGAGAGGAAATGCTTATATCATAGGCAGGAAGCCTTTAATGAATGCCTCAGCTTTAAAACATACAGCCAGATAGAAATGGTATTTTATGATACATGGATAGACTTACTGTAACACGAGGTAATGCTATAGAGTGGGAAAAATCAGTAACTCTCCATTCATTTATTCTATAAAAAACCACTACTAAACCTTTGTCACTAGCTTATCCATACATTTCCTGAGAAAATTAAGTACAGAGAAAGATAAAAAATGAAGTGATACTGAAAAGTATTGGGAAGAAACGTCTCTTATCTAATTCAATTAAAACTATTGGAGGGAACAGGGGGAAAAAGGTCTAGGACAAACAGAAGTTGAATGTTAAAAGAAGCTTTGTACTCACACAAAGAAAAATCTCGTACACACGTGGTCCGTATTAGGAACTACCCATATCTCTCCATGTTTGTGCAGATCCGATGAGGTTATCACTATCAGGGAAAGAATAAATTTCATAGTGATGAAAACATGCCTGGAAAATACTGCTTTAAAAGATTTGCTTTTTTATACACTTTAAATAGCCTTCTGGGAATGTGTACTTTTACACTGCTCATCTGTGGTGTGGTGTAGACTCTAAGTTGGCTGCTACTACAAACAGGGAGATGAACTCAATTCTTGTTTCCAAAATACATTTTCCAGAAAACACAGATAATTGATGGATGGGAGCCAGTTGTTAATTGGAATGAAAAATGAAAAAGTGTATTTATTAAAAACTGATTTTAAATGGCCACGGGGCTGTTAAGGAGCATCTGAGTCAACTAATCAGCCTTTGGAACAGAGATACTTATGTTTGATGATGGCTGAGCCAAAAATAAGACGTAAAAGACAAAGCCTGAAACTGAGATATGACAAATTTGGGATTTGCAATACTACCAAGTATTTTAAAAAATTAAGCATAGCAATTATGACTCAAAGGGATCACAAAGCTTGCCAAAACTTGCTCAGTGTTTAGAAAACAGCAATGTATTTGATGATAGGTTGTTTACCAGCAGAATGACAACACAGGAAAGAAACCTTTTCACTGCTAGGTAGAAGCTACACCATCAATCTGTATTTGAAAAGATTTCTATAAATGCATTTAAACAGCATCTTTCTGGACAAGTTGTCCAACTGTGGGATAAGCAGGTTCACAATGTGCTGGGTGAAGAACTGGCTGACGGGCAGAGCTCAAAGGGTTGTAGTGAATGGGACTACATCTGACTGGTGACTGGTCACCAGCGGTGTTCCTCAGGGCTCAATTCTAGGGCCAGTGCTGTTCAATATATTTCTCAATGATCTGGGTGCAGGAGTTGAATGCACCATTAGCAAGTTTGCTGATGATACCAAACTGGGAGGTGCTGTTGACTCTCTTGAGGGACAAGAGGCCTTGCAGAAGGATCTAGATAGATGGAGCACTGAACAATCATTAACAGCATGAAATTTAACAAGTCCAAATGATGGATTCTGCACCTAGGATGGAGTAGTGCTGGGCACAAGTATAAAGTGGGAGAGGAGTGGCTGGAAAGCAGCCCTGCAGAAAGGGATCTGGTGGTGCTGGTCGACAGCAGGCTTGATGTGAGTCAGCAGTGTGCCCTGGCAGACAGAGGGCAAACCCCATCCCGGGGTACATCAAAGACAGTATCACCAGCCGGTCAAAAGAGGTGATTATCCTGCTGTATTCAGCATTGGTGGGGGCCTCACGCTGAGTGCTCTGTGCGGTTCTGGGCCCCACAATTTAAGAAGGTTGTGAAGGTCCTTGAATACATCCAGAGGACAGCAACAAAGCTGGTGAAAGGGCTGGAAGGAATGTCCTGTGAGGAGCAGCTAAGGATTTGGGGCTTGTCTAATTTGGAGAAGAGGAGGCTGAGGGGCGACCCCATTGCTCTCTGCAGCTTCCTGAGGGGGAAAGCGGAGAGGGAGGTGCTGGTCTCTTCTCCCTGGTATCCAGTAATAGGACATGTGTGAATGGTTCAAAGCTGCATCAGGGGAGATTTAGACTGGACGTTAGGAAGCGTTTCTTTACCGAGAGGGTGGTCAAACACTGGAACAGGCTTCCTAGAGGGGTGGTCAATGCCCCAAGCCTGTCAGTGTTGAAGAGGCATTTGGACAATACCCTTAATAACATGCTTTAGCTTTTGGTCAGCCCTGAAGTGGTCAGGCGGTTGGACTAGATAATTGTCGTAGGTCCCTTCCAAGAGAGAGTCTAGTCTATTCTGTTCTAACACTACCATGAATAAATGTATATTCAATTTTGATGTAATTTCTTCCATGAATTGTAATTTTTAACCATCATTTCTCTCTTGCAATTGATTTTATTTATAATCTATATTAACCACCTACCTTAAACACTTCTTTTCACAGAAAAATGAAGTAAATATGAATGCTGTAAAATATTTTTTATCAAATATTTAAAATTCACCCTTATAAAATTGATAATCCATCAATAAGTGTGAGGAAAGAACAACATGGATAAAAAGTCCCTATTTTTATTTAGAAACTGCAAGCATTAAAGGCCAAGTTAATTCTAGTAAACCCTAGATTCATTTAGTATTTTATTCTGAAAGTTTTAGAACTAAATTTATGAATTTTTCTGTCCAGGTCAAATTGCATTTTCATGTTGACTGATATCTCCTTAATCATATTAAATACTTCACTTGAACATTCTCAAAAACATATGCATTAAAAAGTAGCATATATAGCTTGAACCTTCCATTTTGAAATAACATCTTTTTCACTGTCTGTCTTAATTTTTACTTCAAAAAATAAACTAATGCTCCAAATGAAGGGAAAACTGAGTTTAATATGATTTCTTTCTGTTTGGCCAATGAGACTGATTACCAATTACTGGTACAATTCTTATTCAAATTTCATAATTCTTTGTTCTCAAAATCTGCTGAGGTTTCATTAGTTATTAAAAGAATGGCCAAGTCTTTCATGAATGACTGTACTCATATGCACTGGATTTTAACTCCACAAAATTTCTGAAGCAGTCAGAGAGAACAGACAGGTTACCATATGAACAATGTATTTGCCTGAACAGTGAAAAATTATTTGGAAATTCAACAAGAAAGCTGTTTTTTTCTGACTTTTAGATGTTTAATGCATTTGTCAAGAGCTTGCAAAAAGTCAGTGTTTCAAATAAAGGCCACAACTTGGGTTATCTTGATGGCTTAGGAATATGATCACATTTGAAAGACAGACCAGATGATCAGTTGCTATGTGCATATAATTATTTAATGAAAATTCAATATGTGTTACAGGTTTTGTTTGAAAAGGGAAACATTCTGAACTGAAATATAAAGTTCAGCTATTAAGCAAGTACCCATACGCCTACCAGGAGTCTCCCACCTCAAAACAACCAATCCTGCTGCTAAAGGTCTCACTGATTTGCATCCAGTAACACTGTGTCCATGACTAAAGCAGTTTTTCAAGGGCTTTCGGCTTACCTTCACATAAGGCTATGCATTTTAAGTTACGGCTTTGCAAAAATTGTGACTGTTGTCCCTTCTTCTGTGACTGAGATGTAAAAACATAGGAAAACTTAATTAGTGCAGTAAGACAAACTGAGTAAAAAACTAACAATGGAGAGGGCTGTTATTTTCAGTAATTTATTAATTAACAAAGATAGAGGCAGTCTTTCTAAAACATTTCCATTTTATTTCTAAATGTAATAGAATTTCTAAAAACATTTATATTATTTGCTTGGATTATTATAGGAGACATTTGAACTCCTTTACCCAGAAAAAAAGTTCCTAATTGTTACAGAATGAATAATATTAGAAATATCAGAACATTACTGATAAACAAATTGATAGCAGGAAAAAAAAAGGTGAATTTGATCACCAATTCTTTGGCCACTACCCTGATATTTTACTGGCCTTCCCATTTCTGAGGGCTTCTGCTGTTACATACAAACCTGTCTCCAAAGCCAGATTATCCTGTAGTTTCTATGTGTTAACTATGGAGACAGATGCAAGATTTCTTTCTCAAAATTTAGCCCTACACATAAATGCTATGAGTTTCCTTTAGATAAAGCAGAATTGTAATGGTTTAATATGTAAAAACCATCGAAAAGAAAAACTGACTTGCGATAAATGAAACGCTACTCATTTTCCAGCAATAACCACTCTCAATTCCTTTTGCATCCTTCTGCAAGTCTAGAAATCAGAAAGCAAGGGCTTGCTAAGGGTCATAATGCAAACTGTATTTCATTTTCATTCTCTTCCTAAATTCTTCTGCTTGGAAAAGAAGGGCACAAGACCTGCAGTATAACCCATAAATTGTTACTAAAAGCAGTTGGGCTGTATTTGATGTTTGCCGTCTCTGAAGTTGTTGCTTTTGTTCAGTAAATTAAAACTGTTAGCTTTCGCAAAGGGTATATTACCTCCTTTTCAGATATCAGGTTCCCAAGCATAAACCCATAAATCTTCCAGAGATGGCTGATGTACTGTACCTGTGATGTAGTACTGCCCTTACTGCCTGAAGCTGGTTCATCTTTAGCTGACACCTTCTGCTGCTTCTTGTTCATCCCTAGGAATATTAAAATCATGTAAGATACCCTGTAAGATACATATAAATACCATAATAAACAAAGTTAAGTATGGAGAATGAAACAGGTAGCAGAGTGGGAATCACAGTCCTGTGCATGGCACACAAAAGACTAGTTAACTTTGTCATAGAATACCTCAATTTAATCCTGGAAATTACCAGTACATCTGCATGTATTGCAAAGACCTTAGGAAAGTCAAGTTAGTTAGCATTAAGTGCAAAAGCAGATAAACATGAGCTTTAATGGCACTGAATTCAGCTCAGGAATGCTCTTCGGTGATGGCTTAACAGAGTTGCATGTCAGCATGTCTTGAGTCTAACTGACCCTACTCAGGCTGAAGTAACATAGTCTGATTTATTGTGGGTGGGATAGTAAAATGACAAGAGAAAGAACTTTAGATATTAATCTTTAACACTTGATTTAGACTTATTCAAAGTCCATTTAATTTTTAGGAGTAGTTAATTTATTTAAAGTTTTAAAGTCTACTTTGGTTAATTAATTTATCTACACATAAAAGTATTAAATTACTTGTCAGCCACTTTGGATCCAATTTCTGTCTCAGAAATCTTAACACCTACATTTGTGTCTTAGATATCTTTTATATTCCTTATGTTGGTTCACATAAAATTTGTGTACTGTATGCTACTACAGGCTTCCTTGCCTTTCCAGTATTCCATCTTTCTTGGCAGTTTGCAAACACAGAGTGAATTATGAGGAAGTTTAACTCTTTGAAGGAACAGGGAGTGTAGAACTCCTCCATGTTTTTTACTGGCATCAAATATTACATACTTCAAAGGAACACAGGCCTCCTTTCTGGAGGAAACTAGATGGAAGGGACCAAGAAAGGTAGAGAGATGAGAAAAAACACATTAAAGCTGACAAAGCAGTGTTCTCCAAAAAGGGCATTTTGTTAGATGATGATACTGCAACCTGCACTTTTAGTGAGTCCTAAAGAGTTCCCACACTTGTATCATCTCTGAAAAGCTAAAAGTGCATTTAGAGATTATT
The DNA here is from genome assembly GCF_900496995.4 of Aquila chrysaetos chrysaetos. Classification (NCBI taxonomy): domain Eukaryota; kingdom Metazoa; phylum Chordata; class Aves; order Accipitriformes; family Accipitridae; genus Aquila; species Aquila chrysaetos. The sequence continues at coordinate 70,154,601 of NC_044030.1, forward strand.
GATATTGAAATTCAATAAACAGTAGTATATCTTGTTCTTATTATAAATGTTCCATTTATGATTTAATTCTTATATGGAAAACTCTGCATGACTCACTTTTGGATTTACTGGTGGGACAAATTATGTTCTCTCTCCTTCCCATGCTAAAATAAACACATTGTCCTGTACCTTCTGCGTAATCCTGACATGGCAATATCTGGGAATATGCTTAAATATACACAGTTGAACATGGCTATTGATGAATATTTGTTTTGTCAGATCAGGTCGTAAAAGCCCATGAATCCATAGATAATGTTTGATGGACTTAGGCAGATACTAACAAAAAATCACAAATTCAAGCACAGTTTCAAGATACTCAGTACCTTGGAAAATGAGGACAGGAATTTAATAAGGGAATTTAGATTTTCTCTTTTTTGAATAAATTAAATCTTGGTCAACAAAGATAAAATTTAATACAGTGCTGTAAACTGTGATGCTGGTAAGAAAAGCAGTAGACTAAGATACCCCCCTATATTTCTCCAACTTTAGAGTGATTTATAAGTATCACCTGAGTAACCAAATGATATGCTTGACAATGGACTAAGGTAGATTCCACTTCCAAACATTGCACCATGGAGCTGAAAAAGAGCGGAGTGATTGTTTAACATTAATTTGGTTAGCTGGACAAAATAATAATGATAGGAACGGGTTGTAATGTAGATAAGCATCTGTCCCACTGCACTGATTTACTGCCTGGTAATAAATGGTGTTCAAAGAAGTCTTTAAAAAAATCATGCTGCGAACAGACAACTAAAATACTGTATATTATGGAAACCATGTCAAAATGCCCAAACATAATTTTACAATAGATTTATACATAAAATTGCATTTTCTGTTTTTAATCTAACATTACCATGGAGGATGCCTACAGAGGGTGCTTCTGTACATGGCCAAATACACTTCAGCCTTAACAAGGCTGAGCGAGCTCAGCGTGTGTCTCACACCAAAACCTTGGCAGAAAGCACAGCCTCAGCCGGCCTCTGAATCAACAGCAGCAACAACTGCTTTTGTTTTCTTTAAGGTAAGAAATGAAAAGATGGCGATGACACTGGTCATATGCTATAGAAAAATTTAGTCACTAGTTCAGCCTGAGTACTGGAGGAATAGGTTCAATCAAGCTTTTTGCCTGAGCCAATTCAGACATGCTTATCCCATCACTGCAGGACTGCGCTTTAGCCACAAGCTACTAGCTGTCTGAAAATAATAGAGGAAAGGGAAGACTCTTCTTCACCAACATCACTGTTCCATGTCATGAAGCTTGGGCTAAGCAACAGAAGCGAGAACTTTTTATTAGCCCTGCAGTCATTTTCTTGTCTGGAAAGGGGGAAGTATGGGTTTCACTTCTCCTGCAGGGACTGACTGCTTTATGTGGAAAAGCCTTTAAAGAAAACTCACCAAGTAGTTGGAGCACAAATGGGAACCCAGAGTATCTCCTACCTAGGTAGATGTTACGACCAGTGGGCTTAAGAGTCATGCTCACCCTTATTTCTTTCTTCCGACCCAATGATATTTACATTGCCTCTGCAATGTGCCAGAGCTCTCACAGGAATGTGCAAACATGCTTTCACTCTTCCAGACGCTACAATGTTGTAAAGGATACTTGGTGAGCAGATATTTTTCCTGACTGGTTGGTACTGGGCTAAATAGGATGAACTGGGCTCAGGATATGCCTTAGGAGTATGAGAGATCTAAAAATGATGACTTATATAAAATAGGGCTTTACTGCTTCCTCCTATTCCCAGTATCTCAACCCTCAACAAAAAAATAAGCATAAACAAAGCAGTTTACTTTGGTGAATTTTGGTGTGTAAATCCTGCTTTCTTGGGGAATTATCTTCCAAAGATACTAATAAAACCACCCCAAACACTAAGAGGAATAGCAGCTATTTCCTTTTCCTTTTTTTCAGTGTCCTTAGTCAGCACCCTGGGATCCTCCTCCAAGGTATCATGGACTCAGCTGTAGAGAAGAGCTGTCAAAACCCTGATGCTAAAATACTCTGAGTTACAGCTTCCCAGTCCCTCTGATACTGCCTAGTTTGCTCTGCAATAGTGGTCTCCTGATGATTTAGTCCGAGAAAATGAACTGAAGTTTGCAATAGCTCTCTCCTGGCCAGTACACTCATATTTCCATTCCCAAGGAAACCAGAAGAGAAGAGAAGATGCTGTAAACCCAGTTCCTGTAAATCTAGTATGCTCTTGGATCCTATAACATTGAGATAGTTCATGTAGCTCTAAATTTTAATCCCAAGACTGCTTTTAAGCAGTACCGAGCTAAGCCTCCTGGAGGTGCTGCTCTGCAATGTAAAACTGAAACACTGATTCCAGCAATAGGATTTTCTAGCTATTTTAGCAGTTGCATTATTTATTTTAATTGCATCAGATAAGTACCTTTTCCAGGAAACGAGAGGGTATTTGAAACCATCCCTTTTTTCCACCTATATGACTACCAGAACCACACCTTCTGAAAACTTGTCTAAGCTAGTATGTAATCAAGCATGCACAGTTTAGTTAAAGCTATTTAGTCTACTATTTACCTGCAGCCTCGTATTGGAAGCAACAACTAAGCCGTTCCTCAGGATGGAATGCCAATTTTCAATGTGTGAACCACTGAAAAATGAAAAAGAAGGCGTAAAATTCCACAGTGTAAAATGCAAAATGAAATCAGTAATCCTTTAAAACAATAAAATCCCAGCTGTAAACCTCAAACAGCAAGAACAAAAAAATAGCATGGCATTTTGACAACCTTTGATTAATATGAATATATGTACTTACTGAAATGCAAATGTACTTCCATAGAGATTTTTAGCAGCTCGGAAATTGGATTCTTTGGCTGGTGGACTGCTGAGAAGTAGGAACTGGTGGGGAGTGTGCATAAACTTTAGTTGCTGTAAAATATAACAGTGCACAAGTGAAAAGAAGTTGATTAACACAAAAGCATTGTATTTCCATAATGGTAGTTCGTAAGATACCATGCTGTTTTGCACAATACATGACTGCATCTAAATAGCGACATGAACTAAGTTGAAATTGGTCTCATTACCATAGTTTTTACCTGAAATCAAACAGCAAAAATGTCTTCCAGTTTAGGAACCATACGGAAGTTTCTGAAACAGATTTCAGCCCGATATGGTTCTAGTAAAGTAATTAAATTGAACAATTTCATCATGGTATTCTGATTAGAGCTGGCTTTGAATTAAGGTTTGGATTTGAAAGGTTGCAGATTATTATGCCCTTCATCAGAGGCACAAATACTCAGAAATGAATCTCAGCACCACCTCTCTAACATTGAAGAGCTACACTTTTTTTAAGGTGTACTCGTATGTGGATCTCCTGGTACGTCATGTTTGTGTGCACTGCTTTTCGTACAATCCTGTATCTAATGTTCTATATGGTAACAAAACAAATAGTGAAGTTATTCTCATCCAATCTCAGATGACTACAAGGTAGACACCTGTATTTAAGGTACTCACCTCAAACAGGCTTTTTACAAGCATTATTCCTTTGACCTATTTTAGGTATTCACAGCATGATTCTATGAGTCATGACCTGAAACTGCCTATTTCTCTCCCTTGTCTATTAATGGAGTCCATGTGACTAGTTTGAATGTAGACATCTATGTTTGGCTAGGAGACTCCCATCTAAAATGTTAATACAAGCCATGAGAAATGAGAAAATAATAAAGAACCCACAGACACTTACCCTGTTCACCGGTAGCTTCACAATATGTGATCTATTACTAGAAATAACCCTAAAATAAGAAACAGTTAGATGTGTTAGACATGGTAACCAAACAGAACTTTTCTTAAAAATGTTATGAATGGCCACCACAAAGGTCCCAGCTGCAGGCCTTTGAACCTATCAGATAGAAGTAGACCAAATCTTGACTAGAAAATTAGATCAGAGGCTGTACAAACAAGCTGAGTCTTTCCAGTGTTTTCAGAGGACCCAGATGATGTCCAGAAACAGTTCAGAAATACCTAAAGTTGCAAATGTCAACCCTGACATTAATTCTTAGGGTGAGCTTATACCAAATTATACTGGTGAAGTGATTATTCATTAAACTTAGTACTTCAGCAATTCTCATCTCATGTGAGTCAATTTTATACCATTGTAGAAGAGGATGTGCAAGCGGGTCTTGTTTATCCATCTGCTTCTTTATTTCCAAGTAAGGTGCCTAGAAAAGAGTAATTATGTTCTTTATTTCTAGTTGAAATCATAAGGTTAAATTTTATATGTTACATTGCCCATGATTTCATCTATTAAAATGAGTACATGGGACTCATTATTAGGCTTAAATCACAGTTTTACTGACATTTAGCGTTGTACAGTTATAAATGTGTTTTGACAACAAGAAGAATTAATATAGCAATTATTTTCCCTGGAGAAAAATAATAAGCATATAATTAGCATCAAAATGAGTACATTATAGCAAACATTGGTGATCTCAGGGAGAACAGCAGAAGACATCTATATAAGTTCAGCTCTTGGATTAAGAAATTGGACTGGAACTTCACAAAATTAAGTATCTCAAAATACACCAAGATAATCCACTCCATGTTTTTTACTATTTCATGTTATAAACTGGTAAAGTAAAATACTGTATCAGCTTATAATTCCTTTGAAAACCTTTCTTGATTTCAATCACAGTGCAAAGCATCCCTTTAAAGCCCATCAGTCCAAGAATTACTTTAACATTTAAAAAAGCAAAATGGTGGTTATTTTTCTTTTTAAAAGACATTATATTAGGTAACAGAAATACACGATTTCTGAAATTTTTACAAGATGTTACATTAAGTAACAAAAATATGTTCATTTTAATTTTCAATTTATTTTACTCCTCTCTATACACCTCATTCTTCATTCCAGAATCCTAAAGTACTTTACAAATACATATAAAGTAAGATCTATAAACTGTTGTGAGGTTAACGTTTATATAGCAGTTGGAGAAGCAAGGTACATGGGAGGGCTCATAGAGAGGGCTTTAAACTGGGTTTGAAGGAGGTAAGGGATAAAACTAGGTGCACCAGATATGAGCCTGGGGGCAGCATGCTGATGTTAGGGGTGGATTCGATAGGCCAGCTCAAATACATCTATGCTAATGCACGCAGCACAGGCAATAAACAGGAGGAGCTGGAAGCCATCATGCAGCAGGATAGCTATGACTTAGTCACCATCACAGAAACATGGTGGGACGACTCCCATGACTGGAGTGCTGCGACGGATGGCTATAAGCTCTTCAGAAGGGATAGGCAAGGAAGGAGAGGTGGTGGGGTGGCTCTCTATGTTAGGGAGTGTTTTGACTGTACAGAGCTCCACGATTGTGATGACAAGGTGGAGTGCTTATGGGTAAGGATGAAAGGGAAAGGCAATAAGGCAGATATTGTGCTGGGAGTCTGTTATAGACCACCCAACCAGGTTGAAGAGACGGATGAATCATTCTACAAGCAGCTGGCAGTAGTCTCAGAATCGTGTGCCCTTGTCCTCGTGGGGGACTTCAACTTTCCAGACATCTGCTGGAAATACAACACAGCAGTGAGTAAACAATCTAGGAGGTTCCTGGAGTGTGTGGCAGATAACTTTCTGACACAGCTGGTGGGTGAGCCAACCAGGGGAGGAGCCTTGCTAGATCTATTGTTTACAAACAGGGAGGGACTGGTGGGCGATGTGATGGTCAGAGGCCGTCTTGGGCTTAGCGACCATGAAATGATAGAATTTTCAATTCTTGGTGAGGCAAGAGAAGGTGGTCAGCAAAACCACCACTATGGACTTCCGGAGGGCAAACTTTGGCCTCTTCGAGGCACTGGTTGAGAGTCCCTTGGGAGACAGTCCTGAAGAGCAAAGGGGTCCAGGAGGGATGGACATTCTTTAAGAAGGAAACCTTAATGGCTCAGGACCAGGCTATTCCCATGTGCTGCATGTCGAACCACTGAGGAAAATGACCAGCCTGGCTGAACAGGGAGCTTTTGCTAGGAGTCAAGAAAAAAAGGAGAGTTTATCATCTCTGAAGGAAAGGGCGGGCAACTTGGGAGGAGTACAGGGATCTTGCTAGATCATACAGAGAGAAAATTAGAAAGTCAAAAGCTCAGCTAGAACTCAATCTGGCCACTATTGTAAGTGACAACAAAAAATGTTTTTACAAATATGTTAACAGTAAAAAGAATCCCAAGGAGAATATCTATCCTTTAATGGATACAGAAGGGAACATAGCAACCAGAGATGAGGAAAAGGCTGAGGTACTTAATGCCTTCTTTGCCTCAGTCTTTAATAGGGAGACCAGTTATCCTCAGGGTACTCCACCCCCTTAGCTGGAAGGTAAGGATGAAACGCAGAACATACCCCCCCTTAATCCAGGAGGAAATAGTTAGTGACCTACTACGCCGTCTGGACACTCTCAAATCTATGGGACCTGATGGGATCCATCCAAGAGTACTGAGGGAACTGGCAGAGGTCCTTGCCAAGCCACTCTCTATCATCTATCAGCAATCCTGGTCAATAGGGGAGGTCCCAGAGGACTGGAGGCTTGCCAATGTGACGCCCATTTACAAGAAGGGTCGGAGGGAGGAACCGGGGAACTATAGGCCTGTCAGCCTGACCTCAGTACCGGGGAAGATTATGGAATGGTTTCTCTTGAGAGCACTCACATGGCAAGTCCAGGATAAGAAAGGGATCAGGGCCAGTGAGCATGGGTTTACGAAAGGCAGGTCCTGCTTGACCAACCTGATCTCCTTCTATGACCAGGTGACCCACCTAGTAGATGAGGGAAAAGCTGTGGATGTTATCTTCCTTGACTTCAGCAAGGCCTTTGACACTGTCTCTCATGGCATACTCTTTGAGAAGCTGGTGTCTCATGGCTTGGATAAGTGTACTCTTCACTGGGTGAAAAACTGGCTGGATGGCCGAGCCCAGAGGGTTGTGGTGAATGGGGTGAAATCCAGTTGGCAGCAGGTCACAAGTGGTGTTCCCCAGGGCTCGGTGTTGGGCCCTGTTCTAATATCTTTATCAATGATTGGGATGAGGGGATTGAGTGCACCCTCAGCAAGTTTGCAGACAACACCAAGTTGGGAGGCAGGATCGATCTGCTTGAGGGTAGGAAGGCTCTACAAAGAGATCTGGACAGGCTGGATCGATGGGCTGAGGCCAGTCGTATGAAGTTCCACAAGGCCAAGTGCCAGGTCCTGCACTTGGGTCACAGCAACCCCATGCAGCACTACAGGCTTGGGGAAGAGTGGCTGGAAAGCTGCCCGGCAGAGAAAGACCTGGGGGTGCTGGTCGACAGCCGGCTGAATATGAGCCAGCAGTGTGCCCAGGTGGCCAAGAAGGCCAACGGCATCCTGGCCTGTATCAGAACTAGTGTGGCCAGCAGGAGCAGGGAGGTAATTGTTTCCCTGTATTTGGCACTGGTGAGGCCGCACCTCGAGTGCTGTGTTCAGTTTTGTGCCCTGCACTACAAGAAAGACATTGAGTTGCTGGAGCATGTTCAGAGAAGGGCAACCAAGCTGGTGAGGGGCCTGGAGCACAAGTCTTATGAGGAGTGGCTGAGGGAGCTGGGGCTGTTTAGTCTAGAGAAGAGGAGGCTGAGGGGAGACCTTATCGCTCTCTACAACTGCCTGAAAGGAGGTTGTAGTGAGGTGGGTGCTGGTCTCTTCTGTCAGGTGGCTGGAGATAGGACGAGAGGAAATGGCCTCAAGTTGAGGAAGGGAGATTTAGGTTAGATATTAGGAAAAATTTTTTTACTGAGAGGGTTGTCAGACATTGGAATAGGCTGCCCAGGGAAGTGGTTGAGTCACCATCCCTGGAGGTATTCAAAAAGCGGGTAGATGGGGTACTTCAGGACATGGTTTAGTGGGCATGGTTGATGGTTCGACTCGATGATCTTGAAGGTCTTTTCCAACCTAAATGATTCTATGATTCTATGATTCCATGCTTATATAAAGTAATATCTATAAACTGTTGTGAGGTTAACGTTTATATAGCAGTTGGAGAAGCAAGGTACATGGGAGAGATTTCAATAATCAGTTATAATCAGGTGGGCTGTTTGGGAAAGGAAGTGTAACAATAAACGTAAGTATGGCTATCAGATTCTGTTCCGCTGTGAATATTGAGAAATCATATGGTAGTAATCCTGAGAGAATCAACCTTCCAAGTCCTCAACCATACTTAGTTGATCAAGTGTTTTGCTATAATAGGAATAAAGCCATCATTCAGAACAGTGTCACAAAATAGATTTATTTTGCTTTGGAAATAAAAGACCCAGTTTGGCATTGATATTTCCAGAAATGCAGCAATTGGTGATTATCTCATTACAATGTCCCATTCTGCTGTTATCTCTTATTTAAACTTCAAAAGATCTGAGTTCTACTTCATCACTCTTATTTGACTGACATTATGGATACTCTAGGTTTGTTATTTTTAACACACATGTTAATATTATTACAGGTCTATAGGAAAAAGATGATGCTGTTGACATCCCCCCCTATCATAGGCAAGCACTGTAACAACATCTTCCTGGTTCTAGAAATAGCAATTAAGTTAGGTAAAGATTTCTGAACTCACCTGTGTCATCTCTCTAATAGAAGTGATACTGTCCAATGCTTTCATGACTCGGTCATAATTCTTCTTCTGATGTAGCATAAAATAAGCAAATTAAAAGAATATTAGTCTGTGGCTCTACAAAAATCTGAATTCTTTGAGTGTGTATAAAACCAAAGCTAGGACGAATGTTCAGCAAACCAATCCTTTCAAACATTTCTAACCAATAGCTTCCGTCTACCTCACACATAGACTCTCTCATTCATAGTCCAGGAAAATCCCCCCACCCCCGCCAAATATTATCGTGTTGGTTCTTCTTGAATTTCACTGGAATCTCCAAGATACACAAAAAATTAGCTCACTTTTTAAGCAAGTATTTTTAACTAAACACACATTCTGACAGTTATTTGGACAACATGCTATTAAGTTAAATAATGCAGTGACCAAATAGATTTTAAATAAAATGCTAAATAAACAGATGTGTCTACTTTGCTAACAGCTCTATAAAACATTGGAGGTCCTTCAGTTGTCCCTCTGCCTCATCCTGATCCTTGCCTACCTTCTGCTTGGGAACCGCTCCCAGACGGCTCCACCTTTTCTAAGTAGTTGAGCTTAACTCGTGCTTCACCAGCTCCACCTGTCATGTCTCCTCCAGGAGCTCCACTGTTCCCCATCTTTGGGTCTTGCCAACTTTCGCCCATAGGCTTTCACCTTGTCCACGCTGGCGAGAAGCTGGGAGGAGGCGGTGCAGGCCCTGGCAGCCCAGGGGCTCTCTCCATTCCTCTTCTGGTGTGACCCTCTTTCATATTCCCTCATCTGCTTCAGACTCCCTCCTGCCTTGCCCAGCCACCAGACTAGCTGTCTCCTCATCAGCCCCCTTCCAAGCACCTTCTGGCAAGTCTTCCTTCCCACATGCTACAGAACACGCTCGCCCCTTCCTGAGGAAGAACCACTGCTAACTGGCCTTTGTTCAGAAAAAAGTGAAATGCATCCCAATGCAGGACATCCAAAGTTCTCATTTATGCCCTTGGGGATGGCTCAAGTGACATGTAATAGCTCACAGCTTCTTGAGGGCTTCCCTGAGAGGCCGTATTTGCAGCCTGAGGAGCAAGCAGTGCAAATACAATTCTTTACTTCAAAATTGATGCTTGTACAAAACTTGACTATTATGTCAACTTTGATAAAATTACATTTAAGGACACAATTGTTTGCAAAGAGAAAATGAGATGACAGCAATAACCACTTTAAGAATAAAAAGATGGACTGGAAATCCCCCAGTTTACAAGGTCTACACTTCCCAAAGGCCATCTTTCTGTTTGTGTCCAGTGTGCACACTGAAAGAAAGACACTAAGAATATAAAATTTTGCATGTAGAATTTGTACCCGAAAAGAATTTCTTAGCTTCAACATAACTTTGAACACAACTTACAGTTTATAGTCAAATAACTTCTCAGAGACAGTTAAAAAAGCTACAAAGTTAATAGTCACATGCTTGTGCTATCTTCTGGAGCTGTATCTCTTACAGTAAACGAGACTCCTCCAGAAGAAGGCTTTGCTTTGAAATCGCATGCATGATTAAAACCAAACTATGACATAGCTACTTACCCTGGGGTTAAAGGCCAGCATCTGAGGATCATTAGGATCAACTACAGAAGGATATGGCTCAAAAATGACAACTTTCCTAGGTGACTCTAATGCAGACCGACACATGGATACTAACAGATCAACCACCTAGGGATAAAGAAAAATATTTATCCAATATATGTACCTTCATACTGTATCTTCCAGTCTGCTTTTTCTACACATTATAGTAATACCATATTTCCTTGTTACCTATATTATCCAAACCGTGTTATCCACAGGACAGAGTTTAGGACTGAAATTTTTCTGTTGACCTCAACACGCTTTGGGCTCAGCCCTGGCACATTATTCCCAGTGCAATGTACTATCATGTCAAATACATTGTTTGCAGTTCCGCTTTCTTTTGTGCATATGTGCTAATTCCTGGATTAAATTAATTCTCTAGGGAAATGAGGTCGTGCTGGATCTGTGTATCTCTGTACAGTAGATGCAAGTGAAAAATGTTGCTCAAGAATGAGGGATGGTTTGTCAATCTGTACCACTGCCTGCTCTTCTCCTGAAGACTGCAATCATAGAAACACTTCTAAACATTGCTTTTGCTAAAGCCAGAACAGTGCAGTGATTTAACAGTCATTTGCACAGCTCACACTAGGAGATTCTCTTCCTTCCATCCTGTTGTACAAAATTACAACATGGCTTTGAATATCTGTGATTTCCTAGATTTCACCACAAGATCATGCATGGCATGCAATCATGTATGTGCACATAAGCACATTTACAAGTTAGCAACTGATTTCTGTATAAGTTTCAAAATTTGTAATTCAGAGGTTAAAAATAGAATACAGCAATCACAAACCAGAAAGAATGCAGCTTTCTGGCAGCTGTGAAACCTAAATCCAGCTCATAATGAAATCCAAAGTTGCTACAGAAAAATATAGCTGCAAATTACTTCTCCCTGTTTTTTCTGTGCATCCCAAAAACATTCCTGTGTGAAAACAGACTTTTCCATGAAAGAAAGGAAAAGCTGAGATGAGTCGTACTTCGTAGGCATCCCTGGTTCCTCCCACAACTCCATACGGATCAGATCTCATCTCGCAGCTCAAGCTGTTCTAGAAGTTTTTATGTATCTGCCATTGTATCTGATCATTTGGAGGAAAAAAAAATTATGGTCCTTTAGCAGAATGAAAATAAGAATCATGATGAAGGGGAAAAGGAACTGCGCTGCGGTGAGTCATACTGTTGCCATTCTCCTCCTCTGCTCCTTTAGCATGAATGGACAATTTTCTCCATCAGGTTAAAAATATTCTGTTAGTTCCAGTTACTAAATATCCTACATATATTGAAAAATGAAGTTACTTAAATAATGATCCCTTCCTCCATGGTGGTCTGATTACTTTCCACTTTATGATATCTATAAGTGTGATGTATGTTTTAAAATAGGGCATCTGCATTAGCATTTGCAAAGGAGACCAGGAGTCTGCATACACAGCCAGGTCAGGCAACAGGCCTGCAACTGTGTAAATGTATTACCATAAAATTGAGCCCGAGTTCATACACCCTGCTTCTCAGAAGCACTTCTTAGCCTCCAGTCACAAAACACTACTAGGGAAGAGTCTTTTGAGTCCCCAGATCTCTTAATACAGTAACTCAAAGTTGTCTTGCTTTATGATTTGCGTGATGGGACTTTGTCTTAAAATTAGTACAGTTCTTAGAACACCAATCCAAAGCCTTCCTTTAAACCAGCTATTGACTCCTATATTGCTTCTCACCTTGATACCTGCATATTGCTCTGACATGGGGGAAAATGTGCATAGATTAGACTTAGTTAAACCCCCAATTTCCCCTGAGATCATGGTTTTGAGCTGCTGGAACACAGAGCAACTTAAACACGGAGGTAAGTCTAATACAAACTGGTGTAGGCGTTCCTTGGTAGTAGGAAGTGCTGTGGATCTAGTAATGTCCTTATAGCTGCACCTGTAGGTACTGAAGTATGTAAGTAAGGATTAAAATATTTTCAAGGAGGACAAGATGACACTTGCTGATGACAATTCCGTCTTACGACATCCGTCTCTCAGACAGTGCCTCTCTCTCTCCAGAGACTCCCTACAGCAAGTCTGAACTATCAACAAATCAGGCATTTAATTTTCAGGCATTTTGACTATGTGACTAAAATAAGGCAAGGTGAGTTTGGGCTTGAAAGTTTTAGAAAGTACAATCACTTATTATTAAGGAGGAGCCATCAGAATACTGGGAGTAACAAAATAAGGGTGTATACCTCAGGAAACTAGCCAAAAGCACAGCAGAAAAAAACAGGATGTGATTTCTAATAATGGGAACCTATACCTAGGCTCCTTCACTACAAAAAATGATTTGGAAGAAGATTCATATGACAGAAGGCAGAGATTCAGAATGCGAACACTTACCTCTTACTCGTCAGCATAGGCTCTCTTTATAATCAATGGGAGAAAATAACCACTGTGCTGATAGTCTATGATGTGATTCACACTATCCTAAACTAATGTCAAAAATAGGTCTGACGAATCAAACCCTAGAACTGCTGAATTCTTTCTGCAAACAGGAATGGGAGCTCAAACAGACCAGGTGTTGTGAGCTGGGTGCAGTGCTATCACTAGAGTGAAACTTAGCAAAACTTATTACCTAGGTCCAATGGGACAAATGGACAAAACCTCTTATCTAACTCCCTTTAGCACCGTTAAGGTTGTAATCACTTCTGTACTCTACAGCAAAGCTCTGTAGATGTAGAGGTACTCTAGAGATCTAGAACAAGCTCCACAGATACCTGCAGGAGTGATACCTACATAAAAAACAGACTGAGAGCTAACCAGGACCACCTCTCATGTCAGCTGTATTTAAAAGAGAAGTGAGAGCTACTTGTTTGTACTTAATGTACAATGTACATGTAATGTAACATGTAAGTTTGTACCTAATTTTTCCCTAATTTTAGGAGCTATTCAAGGAGTTAGTCAATAGGACCCCCTGGGACACTGCCCTCAGGGACAAGGGAGCAGAACAGAGCTGGCAGATCTTTAAGGACGCTTTCCATAGAGCACAGTAGCTCTCAATCCCCAGATGTTAAGAAATGAGGAAAGGAAGGCAGGAGACTGGGATGGCTGAGTCGAGACCTGCTGGTCAAACTAAAGGGCAAGAAGGAAATGCACTGGCAGTGGAAGCAGGGACAGGTGTCCTGGGAAGAGTATAGGGATGCTGCTCGATTGTGTTGGGATGGGATCGGCAAGGCACGGATGGAGCTGAACTTGGCAAGGGATGCAAAGAATAAGGGCTTCTATAGGTATGTCAGCCAGAAAAAGAGGGGCAAAGAAAGCATACCCCCCCCCGATGAAAAAGACTAGCAAACTGGTAACAATGCATGAGGAGAAGGCTGAGGTACTCAACAACTTTTTTACCTCAGTCTTCACTGGCAACCTCTCTTCCCACATCTCTCGAGTGGATGGACCACAAGATGGGGACTGGGGGACCAAAGTCCCTCCCATTGTAAGGGAAGATCAGGTTCGAGACCACCTGAGGAACCTGAGCATACATAAGTCTATGGGACCTGACATAATGCATCCCAGAGTCCTTAGGGAATTGGCTGATGTAGTTGCCAAGCCACTCTCCATCACATCTGAAAAGTTGTGGCAGTCAGGTGAAGTCCCTCATGACCAGAAAAAAGGAAACATTGCATCCATTTTTACAAAGTGTAGAAAGGAAGACCCTGGTAACTACCAAGCTGTCAGCCTCATCTCTGTGCCTGGGAAGATCATGGAACAGGTCCTCCGAGAAGCTATGCTAAGGCACATGGAAGACAGGGAGGTGACTGGAGACAGCCAGCATGGTTTAACCAAGGCCAAGTCCTGACTGACCAACCTAGTGGCCTTCTATGATAGAGTGACTACATCAGTGGACAGGGAAAAAGCTACAGATGTCATCTATCTGGAGTTCTGTAAGGCCTCTGACATGGTCCCCCAGAACATCCTTCTCTCTAAATTGGAGAGAGATGGATTTGATAGGTGGACTGTTCAGTGGATGAGGAACTAGTTGGATGGCCACATCCAGAGCGTAGTGGTCAATGGCTCAACGTCCAGATGGAGATCAGTGATGAGTGGTGTCCCTCAGGGGTCTGTACTGGGACCAGGACTGTTTAATATCTTCATCAATGCCATAGACAGTGGGATCGAGTGCACCCTCAGCAAGCTTGCAGATGACACCAAGCTGAGTGGTGCAGCTAACATGCTGAGGGACAGGATGCCATCCAGAGGGACCTGGACAAGCTCAAGAAGTGGGCCCATGTGAACCTCATGAGGTTCAACAAGGCCAAGTGCAAGGTCCTGCACCTGAGTCGGGGCAACCCCCAGTATGAATACAGGCTGGGAGATGAAGGGATTGAGAGCAGCCCTGTGGAGAAGGACTTGGGGGCACTGGTGGGTGAAAAGCTGGACATGAGCCAGCAATGCGCGCTCGCAGCCCAGAAACCATATGCTGGGCGGCATCAGAAGAAGCGTGACCAGCAGATCAAGGGAGATGATTCTGCCCCTCTGCTCCGCTCTCGTGAGACCCCACCTGGAGTACTGCATCCAGCCCTGGAGTCCTCAGTACAGGAAAGACAGCGACCTGTTGGAGCGGGTCTAGAGGAGGGCCAAAAAAAATGATCAGAGGGATAGAACACCTCTCCTATGAGGAAAGGCTGAGAGAGTTGGGGTTGTTCAGCCTGGAGACGAGAAGGCTCTGAGGAGACCTTATTGAAGCCTTTCAGTGCCTAAAGAGGGCTTAAAAGAAAGATGGGGACAAACTTCTTAGTAGGGCCTGTTGTGATAGGACAAGGGGTAATGGTTTTAAACTAAAAGAAGACAGATTTAGACTAGATACAAGGAAGACATTTTTTATGATGAGGGTGGTGAAACACTGGAACAGGTTGCCCAGAGAGGCGATAGATGCCCCATCCCAGGAAACATTCAAGGTTAGGTTGGATGGGGCTTTGAGCCATATGATCTAGTTGAAGATGTCCCCTGTTTATTTCAAGGGGGTTGGACTAGATGACTTTTAAAGGTCCCTTCCAACCCAAAATATTCTATGATTCTAAATGTACATGTAATGTACCATTTAAGTGCCTGAATCAAAAAAAAAAACCCCTCTAGCTCCCCAGAAACACATAGCTGAGGTCTTCAGAGGACTTCAGGCTGAGGAAGAGTTGGGGCTTCATCAGCACACCTCTCTCCATTTCTTACAAGCTTACACAGGTATCCCAATGTTTCGTATGCTAGATGTTGCAAATATAGCCATCTAAAGGTCTTCAGACATCAGAGGAAGAGCTGATGTTTAGATCCCGTAGTCATGTTCTGAAGTGAAGAAGCTGGTGTACACTGCTGCAAGTTTCTTCCTTTGAGGATATGCTCATAGGCAGTATTCAGGCTCCCAGATGAATAGTTTATTTCCAGTGGCTACACTCACTAGTGCTAGTTAAAGTTAAGTGAACTGAATGTTTGCTCTTCCAAAAAAACCATGTTGCTTACTACGTAAATGCACAATGAGTGACAGATGTCTAGGAAATCAGAGAGGAATGCACTTTTCCGTAAGATGTGTAAACTTTTAACTTAAGATCTTAAAAGTATCTTAAACATAAGATCTTTTTAACTTTTGAATTTACTGTAATCTAAGGTTAAATGGTGATTCCGAAACATAGTTTAAAATACCTTGTTTTAAGGCACATACAAAATTATGAAGGAAAACAGCGATATGGTTATAACTACATTAATAACTGAACTTAGACTCAGGAAGCAAACTTATATTAAATTCCTGATACTTGAGAATAGAGAAAAACATCAGTAAGGACTTTCCCACTGTTATTTAATGATCAAAACAACAGATGCTCAGTGGATAGCTGTATCCCAACAGCATGAACAGGAAGTAGCTTATTAATTGCATGAGAGTAGTAATGGCTCATTAGGCGAAAATAAATGGGAATTATCTCCAAATGACAATGGCTGCCTTTATTAACAACCCAGGTGACCTAACTGAATATAACAGAACAAGAAAACAGACTTACTCTAATTACATGGAAGCAAAACAATGGAAGCACCTCATTAGTACCGTTTGAAAACACCATGCAGAAAACAGTGTATTTACAGCTATAAAAGTGGACAAATAAATAATACTCACCAAACAGTACTCATATGGGGAATATAAATCAATATAAATACTAGAAGAGACTGAGAAGACTTAGTATAGAAAATCAGACATGAAATAAGCATTACATAATTCTACCTGAGCCCCAGTTGCAATTTCATCAGCAGCTTCGTTCATCACTCCTAATGTTTGGAAAGCAAATACACAGAGCTCCCGTTCACAAACAGTGGGCTACACAGAGAAAGAAAGTTAATTATATTTTTGTTCTAGTTTGAGATTCTTGGTTTTATCATGTAATACCTATAACAAAACCCAAACACATTTAATGTTAATTTTTTTCTTCAGATATTAACTGCAACATTAATTCCAAATTATGTATACATGTTAATTATTGAGGAAGATACATTAGAGAAGCATTTTAATAATCTGAAGAACAAGTGTGAAGAACTCTAAAACTCTTAAGTACTCACAGAGGCTAAGCTTAAACAAAATCCAAAGAGATTACAAACCCAAAATTACAGGCATAGTACCCAAAGACCTTAACATTATCCTATCAGACTCTGAAAACCTCCTATATAATTAAAATTAATGGAGAACAAATCCAGAAACTAATGGGGGCACAGCGCCTTCATAAATGCAGATTTAGTCTTCACAGCTTGTTATTCTGCTGTTGAGAACACAGATAAAAATCTGATCCAGAAGACAAATTTCTTGAAGAAGCTACTTTAAATTTAATTTTTAACTAATTTAACAATTTATTTGTAAACTTTAAGAAAATGCATTGTATTTTTATAGAATAAACACTGTATTTGGGAAGGCCACATGTTATTTTAATAAATAAAGGTGCTTCCACTATTTTTTCAGATATTAAAAAAATAATAAAAACCCCTTGCTGTTGAACCAGTTTTTTGCCTATACTTTTGAAAAATTTAATTCACAATGCCATCTCAATGATGAAATAAAAAAATGTATTTAAACTGCATATTGAGTGAGAATTGAGTGTTCTGCCTTCATAAAGCAAGCAAAACAGAAACAAAACCCACAGCTTTAAGTAAAGAGAATAGGAACAACTTCATAGGCTTCCTAATTGGCCACAACCCTTACAGCAACTCCATGCTTATTTACTGAAAGATAATTAACAGATCAATTTTTTAAAGGCTCAAGTAATGAATCACACAGTGAATTGTTCTAAGCATTTAAAATGAACAGTTGAAAGAAATACAAGAAAGAAACACAAATTAAAACCTTCCTTACAATTGACCCTAATAAACATAACTTTCTATTACAATATTGAAAACAATCAAAAATATTTTTTGGAAACTATTTATTTCTGAATCCATATGATTAAACTGAAACTTAAAACGATCTTTGGTAGGCACTACTGAACTTTTGCAAGTAAAACCTCTGAGTCTAGCTGCCATGATAATCACTAAAGCATTCGTAGTGGTATGCTTTGAAGTTCAAGCCAATGTCTCTAGGAAGCACATGCAGAAATGAAAAAAATGAATTGAGCAGACAAAGAAAACATAAAATTTAGCTGAATTCTGTTTCAGGCAAGAGCTTTGTCAGTAATAAGCATATTGCTGTATTTGTAGTCACTTGTTTCATAGCCCTTAAAATATGCATTTGCTGGGTTTCAAACACTCAGGACTTCAATAAACATCTGAAATCTACCGCACTGACATATTCTCACATCAGTTGCTTTACAAGAGCTATCATCTTTCAAGTCTAATAGAGTGTCACCCATTTGATTTATTTTATCTGCTATGTTACATTGCATTAGGCAGCAGACGAAGCCTAACATGATCCAATTCGCTGTGCCGTGGCACACTAGACAAAATGTATTTATTATTGCATTATTCTTAGTTTTTCCACATTTAGAAGGTGATTAAATCATTTGCTTAGTTGGGGAAGCATGATGGCACTACCACCTTGACTTTCATAATCAACAGTATACACAGACGCCCTTTATTCCAGAGCAAGGGATTGCCCTAGAATAGCAGAGCAATCTAAGTTTAGCCGTGCTTGTCATGAAGAAAAGTATTAAGAGAATACTTATTTTTGTTTACAACCTCAACAAAGTAAGTTATCCTGAAACTTAAAGATGGCAAAGGGAACACAAGATCTGTCATCTTTGCCCTTGCCCCCCACCTTCTGTGTTATGATGCCAGAAATGTCTGAGCATCTGGAAGAGGGAAGTTAGGAAAATGGTCATTGTACTTATGTTTGGCATTTGAAAGGCCCTTCTTCTCTTGGGTGGACACTGAAACTAAGATCTTAAGGCTGGAGAACTGTAGATATGAGGAGAAGCAAGACAGGAAAATTTGAGCTCTGAAGAGGAACAGACTTTACTGTTAGGGTTTATACAATTCTTTTGATTTTATGCATTTGATGAACCTTTATGCCCACTCAGTATTTTGGCTCTGCAGTCTAATGGGGAAAATAACTCAAACCCTGAAGCTGTATCGACACTTCAATAGCCTGCCTTCATATATCCACCTGGATGCATTCTAACCCAAACTCCAGCCATTTCAAGAGCACTTTTGGATCCTGTTTCTGAAATTTGTCCCTATTTAACCAAATCAGATGCTCTTAACTTAAATTTACAAGGCGTGTTAGTAGAGGGTTCCAAGAGATGTTGGCATGGCCGTTTCACTATCTTCCACTCCAGTCATTAGTTAGGTTCAACCATTTAAACTCCTTTCTTTCCCTCCAAAATTAAAAGATTGGCTTACAATTAAGAAACAAACATTTGGAGGGCTTTTGTTTGTCACATGATGGTGACTTATCTATTCAGTGTCACACTTCCATGTTCTGGTTTTGTCCACAATTGTGCATGCTAGAACCAATGAAAATGTACGAAAACTAAGTTAATAAGTCAATTCTAGAAGACAGAGCTTAAAGGAAATCACAAGCTTTATGGGAAAACTGGGATACAAGGTTGCTCTTATGCTGCTGCTTATGTTTTCCATACTGCCACTGTGTTTCCCCTATGGTGTCTGCTTGTCTCTTCTCTTGTAATAGGATGTGAGTCCTTGGGACAGGAACAGTCTTATTCTGACTTCATATCATAAATACAAGAAATGTCCCTAGCCACAGTAAACAAACAAGAACACCACCACTAATACATTTATAAAAGCTATGTTGTTCCAATGCCATTTTTGGATACTCTTATTTTGGTTCAAGTACATGTGCTATTCAGCAAGCTGAACTTTCTAAGAACTTTTGTGTATGTACATGAAAGTATACACATATTCTTACTGATGTGGATCCACATCCACAAAGGTACAGAATATCCAACTTCTATCAGATTACTAGTTTCCATTGTTTTCAAAGGGAAAATACACGACAAAATAGGGCTTATACACTTAAGCATGTACTTCCAAATGTGAACCTAATCTTAGGTGCACGCAGAATTTTACAGATTACCACCATCAGCTTGAAGGCATGCAGAGCTGCCTAGCTGGGCAACTTTGTTCTCCACTACCTGAAGAGGGCAGCTGTAACTCCTCTTCAACAACAGCAGCTGCTAGTGGTCTCACATATACTTTATTTTTCACTTGAAAGGAGAAGTTAACATAAAGCCATTGACTTCCACAAAACTATTAACGAAGTGAAGATCAGTGGTGCTGAGAGATTATTTAGAAGGATAATTATTCCAGCGGGGAAAAGCCAGAAGAAAATAAGAGCTGGGCAGTTAACCTGAGACTGCAAATGCTTGGAAGCAGAAGGCACTGAAAGAAGCAGAAAGCATTTTTGAGCTTTTGACATTTTCAGACTTTTCCTTTAGCCACCCCCATTCTTTGCATGCTCAGTAGCAGCCACCCAACTGCTGCTGTGATGAAAAAGGGCTCAGAGTTTCTGCATGTTACAATGCAAGTGTCACTTCTTACAGAAGTGACTGTCAATGGCAGACAGGCAAACCACCTAGGTACTGTAATGTATTCTGCTTCCTGGACTCATCCACTACTTAAAATATTTTCTGGACATTCTTTCAATTTGAAAAAGCTGAAAATTTCATAGTTGATATTGACTTATCTTGCTACTTTCTAATGTGTGCTGTGGCTGTGCTCAGAAGAGGAATGTGCCACCCTTTCTTGTATCCTGTCTTACCGAGGGATGTCACACAGACACTAATGAGGCTGCAACATGACTGACACACCTAAAAACTCTTGATCTAAAAAGAGAAGCTCAGGGAAGGCTCATAGTCTCACTTACTGCAAATGTAACAAATGGTAAAGGTGAAAACATTAGTGACCACTTCTCTTAATGAATGCAACAGGCATGGAGATGAAAAGTAACTTCAAATCTCTATTCTGTTTCCTGCTTTCAACCATGGTAATTGTTAGTTTTTCCAAAGGAGAAACTTCCCGTTCTGGGATCTGGTGGTGCTGGTTGACAGCAGGCTCGATGTGAGTCAGCAGTGTGCCCTGGCAGCCCAGAGGGCAAACCCCATCCCGGGGTACATCAAAGACAGTATCACCAGCCGGTCAAAAGAGGTGATTATCCTGCTGTATTCAGCATTGGTGGGGGCCTCACACTGAGTGCTCTGTGCGGTTCTGGGCCCCACAATTTAAGAAGGTTGTGAAGGTCCTTGAATACATCCAGAGGACAGCAACAAAGCTGGTGAAAGGGCTGGAAGGAATGTCCTGTGAGGAGCAGCTAAGGATTTGGGGCTTGTCTAATTTGGAGAAGAGGAGGCTGAGGGGCGACCCCATTGCTCTCTGCAGCTTCCTGAGGGGGAAAGCGGAGAGGGAGGTGCTGGTCTCTTCTCCCTGGTATCCAGTAATAGGACATGTGTGAATGGTTCAAAGCTGCATCAGGGGAGATTTAGACTGGACGTTAGGAAGCGTTTCTTTACCGAGAGGGTGGTCAAACACTGGAACAGGCTTCCTAGAGGGGTGGTCAATGCCCCAAGCCTGTCAGTGTTGAAGAGGCATTTGGACAATACCCTTAATAACATGCTTTAGCTTTTGGTCAGCCCTGAAGTGGTCAGGCGGTTGGACTAGATAATTGTCGTAGGTCCCTTCCAGCTGAAAGAGTCTGTTCTGTCTGTTCTATAGTATAAGCTTACTTATAGTATAAAGTCAAGCTAGTGTAAGCTCTACATAGGTATACACACTGCTAAAGAGCAGGAATATATTTAAAACCCAATCTCACTGTAAACCTGTAAGGTAACCTGTCTGAATAATCTCACAATATTCATGTGACAGGTGGAACATGCCTCTGAAAGACATAGGAGATACCACAGTGGTAAGCAGACACAACCTGTAGAAAGATGACAGTAGACTGAGGCTGAGTAAGAAATGTCAGTTGTTCTGTTTGGTTTTGTTTTGGCCAATCCAGATTTTATTTTCTGCTTTTCATTTTTTCTGCATTCTTGGGCAGCTTATACTTTTTCTTTTTTTTAATTTTTACTTCCCAGATGTATAAATAGATGGCAAATAAACAAGCATTATGGAGTGCTAGCTGGGCAAGGTTCACTTTGGTAAGTTCTTGGCGACAGTGAAAGCTATGCTGCAGCCATTTTACTCTCTTAGTAAAAAATAAAGCGACTTAAATCCATTCTACTAAAGTAGTGGTTCTGACTGGAGAGGCTTTTTTCATAAAAACAGATACAACCAGACTATATTGTGGAGTAATGGTAAGAAGGACCATGGCGTTATTCCACAAGAACCTTGGAATTCCACAAGCATCTTGGCTAAACTCCAGCCCAGCTAAACATATTTGTACACCTATACTTTTCATCATATGAAGTTTATTCTACTCAAAAATCCTCCCAACTTTAAGTGGTGTACTGTTTCTGGAACATCAATGCTACTGTGTTTCAGTGGTGGCTAAGAGTCTTATATTCAAAGGACAGAGAAATCCAAGACCTCTTCAAGTCAACAGGAACTCACCAAGGCCAAGATTTCACCCATAATGAATAAATCGTAACTCAGCACTTTGGGATGAAAAACATTCTAAAAATGTAAGCTTACTAATATAAGAACAGATATATCAGAATTACCAGACTGTCCTTTTACAGCTAAATACAAACAATGGGTATTTCAAATATTGTTTTGCAGCATGTTACCATTCATATTTTATGAGCAAAACTTTAAACAGCAGAGGTGTCTGTACCAGAGTGCAAAAATCAAAGAAACTAGCTTGAATTTAGTTTAGTTTTGCTGAGTTTTTTACTATTTCCTGCTTTGTTCTGAAGAGGCCTCAGACTGAGGTTTCAACACAAGATGGCACTCTAAAGAGAAGTCTTGACTGAAAGGAAAATTATTGATACAGAGAGGTTTTTTAATCACCTTATTTAATACATTCTGAGATTTTTTTGTCCTGTATAATTGTCTCACAGGTCTTTAAAATCCATTCAATGATGCTGTTTTACCAATGGCTTTAGTATTTGTAAATGAGGAATTCGGGAAGGCATAGACAGTAAGATAGACATTAGCCACACAAATTATACTATGTAAAAGCTGAGTATGATCACAGAATTACAGAATGATTGAGGCTGGAAGGGATCTCCAGTGGTCATTTGGTCCAGTACCCCTGCTCAAGCAGGCTCACCCAGAGGCAGTTGCCCAGGACCGTGCCCAGATGGCTTTTGAATGTCTCCATGGATGTAGACTCCACAACCTCTCTGGGCAGTCCGCTCCCATGCTCAGTCACCCTCAGAAAAGGTGAAAAAGGTAGGAAAGTGTTTTCTGATGCTCCAACGGGACCTTCTGTGTTTCAGATTGTGCCCATTACCTCTTGTCCTGTCACTGGGCACCGCCGAAAAGAGCCTGGCTTCGTCCTCTTTGCACCCTCCCTTCAGGTATTTATAGACATCGGTAAGATCCTGCTTGAGCCTTCTCTTTTCCAGGCTGAACAGTCCCAGCTCTCTCAGCCCTTCCTCCTATGTGAGATGCTCCAGTCCCTTAATCATCTTAGTGGCCCTTCGCTGGAGTCTCTCTACTAGCTCCATCTCTCTCTTGTATGGGGGAGCCTGGAACTGGACACAGTACTCCAAGTGTGGCCTCACCAGTGCTGGGTAGAGGGGAAGGATCATCTCCCTCCACCTACTGGCAATTCAATTGTTTAATGCAGCCCAGGATACCATTAACCTTCCTTACTGCAAGAGCACATTCCTGGCTCAAGTTCAACTTGGTGTCCACCAGGACCCCCAGGTCCTTTCCTGCCAAGCTGCTTTCCAGCTGGGTGGCCCCCAGTACATACTGGCATCTGGGGTTGTTCCTCCCTAGATGCAGGACTTTGCACTTCTCCTTGTTGAACTGCGTAAGACTCCTGGCAGCCCATTTCTCCCCTGTGTCGAGGTCCCTCTGAATGGGGACCTCATCACTCTGGAGTATCACTCACTCCTCCCAGTTCTGTATCACCTGCAAACTTGCTGAGGATACACTCTTCTCCAACATCCAGATGATTAATGAAGATATATACAGGACCGGACCCAGTATTGACCCCCGAGGTACACCACTAGTTGGTGGCCTCCAACTAGACTTTGTGCCACTGATATTCACCCTCTGGGCCTGACCATTCAGCCAGTTTTCAGTCTACCTCACCATCTCCTCATCCAGCCCATGCATCAACAGCTTGTCTATGAGGATCTTATGAGAGACAGTGTCAAAGGCTTTACTGAAATCCAGGTAGACAATATCCACTGCTTTCCCCTCATGTTCCAGACCAGTCACTTCATCATAGAAGTTTATCAAGTTGGTCAAGCATGACTTCCCATTGGTGAAGCCATGCTGACTACTCCTGCTGATTTTATTGTCCTTAATGTGCCTGGAAATGGTTTCCAGGCTTAGCTGCTCCATCACCTTCCCAGGGATCAAGGTGAGGGTGACCAGCCTGTAGTTCTGTGGGTCCTCCCCCTGCTCTTCTTGAGAGAGGAGTTACGTATGCTTTCCTCCAGTCTTTGAATGTGATAATACATGATCATATATTTTTATTATACTTCTTTTAATCAGATCCTTAAATATAATAACCACTTTTGTTAATGACTCATGATCTCATTATATTTAAATGTTTGTAATAAAAGTACATGCTGAATTCCTAAAACAAAATATCTCTGTACTATTACAGCAGCAAAACTACTGCATTACTAAAGTGCAACTTAGTCCATCCCTAGAATATTATTATCAGCTCTAGAGTAACAGGAAGATTTTCATATGGCATTAAAAAAAACATTAATAGCCTTCTAACATAGAACCAAATAATGCTGAAGTTTCTTTACTACATTATTATATCTGCTTTGGAAAATACATTTTTTAGCTAGATGAACCAAATCATATGGTTGAAAAGTACCTTTGGAGGTCAGTTAGTGTGTTTATTCTCTCATACAGGACTAGCTTTATCTAAACTTTATCTGAAGTTTTAGATAAAGCTAAAATTAGCTTTCTCTAAAGCTTTACCAAGCACCGGAACAGGTTGCCCAAAGAGGTTGTGGAGTCTACATCCTTTGAGATTTTCAAAAGCCAGTGAAAGGCAGTGCATGAAACAAGCTCCAGTTTCAGAGGCTTTTCACTAGAGACACCTGCCCCATGGGAGAATATCTCAGTACTTCAGAATGGACTTTGTGGAGGTTGTTAAAACTTCCTAAGTTTACTTCTAATATTTAGTCTAATATGGTAGCTTGACAGAAATCAGGACAATCTATTTAACTATTTTGACAACACATGTGTGAATGACATACCATCTGAAAATGTCAGAAAAAAAGCATTCCAAAATATGTTTTTGAAACAATTCAAATCTAGCCATTAATTGCAAACAAATAATAGTCCCTTTCTCACTCATCTAAATAACTTCTCTGTTGAGAACAAATTCAAAGACAGTAACACAAAGCTAACAATTCAAACGAGCAGACTCTTATTGTTTTCAGTAGGTTTACCAGGTCTGCCTTCTCCATCTCTCCTCAGTACAAAACCTGTATCTGACCCTGTACTTCCCACTGTTTTTCAAAGCTGAGCAAAGAGCTACTTCAGAAAAGACTGATGACAGAGCTCCTGAGAGCTGCACAGCACAGGTCGCCTTGCAGGAGGATGCACTGTGATTCTTTATATGAGGTAAGGGAGCTGTTTGGATGTAAAGGCTGCAGTCCCAACCCTTGCTAATGATTTCAAAGCTGTTTCTTAATCCTTCTAGGAAGAGTGAAATATGTAGGATTCAAATCACTGTTAGGAATAACCACACAAAATAGTATGGTTTACGTTATGCCAGAGGTTAAATAATACTTTTTCTTCTTAGGATCCATGTATTCACTGAATTTTCCCTGTGCTTTGCAGAAAGACTGCAAATCATGCCATGCAGTGATATCAGGGAATTTGCAGGTTTTGGTGGCAGTCTATGTAACTGTGTATCTCTAAATAGCCAATTTAGCCTTTATAACTTTGGGTGCACTGTAAATAATCATTAGATCTCACTGTGCTCTTGAAACAAATACTAAAGAAACATGCTATGATGAGAAATTACATTCACCCTCATCTCATATGATAAAGGCGTGAACCAGTACAGGAAAGCATTGATTACTTCAATGTTGGTTTTTTTTTAAAAAGGGGATGGAATGAAGCAATGGACCATGGACCTTTATAAAGAAGAGTGTTACAGCTTCACGATGTGTTATAGTATTTTTCTAAGACTCCTTCTTCCTTTCCAGAGAACCTTTGTCCTTCCCCTTCACAGTAATACAGCTGCAGTTCCTTGTGAAAGCATTAGGTTTGTGAGTGTTTTGAAGTTACCCCATCTACATAACATGTTTTTAACTACACACACACTTGTGGAGTACACACAGGACTGTATCTGTAATTCTGGTCTTCTGTACTTCAGGGAACTTCTTGAGCTCAAAAGAAAACTGGTTGTTCTGAAAGATCCATACTTTGCGCCGTAAAGAAATTCCCAAGGGAAATCTAAGAATTTTGTACTTATTCATCCTCAGTAAGTCATTAAGGTAGCCTCTTTCTTTATCCTCAATAAGTGACTAAGCCTAACAACATCCAAAGATTCCTGTGTACAACAGGATCCCTGAACCAGGAGGGAACATTTGCATGATTGGATTAGTACCATCGGCTCTGGAGCAAGACAGGTGTCCACTGTAAGAGCATAAAGCCAAACATACGCAATTGTGTTATGCAGCTGTTCTGCAGCAGACATCTTCCATATGATGGTATGTCTGCCATGTGTACCTAGTGTCTATATTAAGCTATGTAAAAAGACACATCTTGTTGTCATCAAGTTGCTCTTATCTTATGGGAAAGAGGATGTCAAGATTTTAAGAAAGCAAAGTAAATTGAAATAGATATTAAAAACAGAACACCCTCCAGAAAAAGTTATCTCAGAAAAAGAAACACAATACTGAGAAGAAAGCTTGTGCCAAGAGAGACTGACTTAAAGATACTTTATAACTATGATGAAAACATAGCCTGTAGAGCAAATCTGCAGAAAGGAAAAACTTTATCTCTCAGTTTCACTGAGTATCTTCAGCTGTCCTGAGGATGAAACACCTGACTTATGCAAGTCATTAATATCCAGCATAAAAAAATACACCCCAAAAATGACAGCTGACAGTATTAAAAGAATGTAATTATTGTGTGATGGCAACTGTTGAGTTTTTTAAACTGCATTTCAAGACAATTAATTAAACTGCACTATAGTTCAGGAAAGGTTTCAGGCTTACATACTGGAGGATTACACAATCAAATACCTTACTGGCTTCTTTTCAATTGTGTAAAACTCCATTAAACATCAGAAAATCAAGCCTCAATACATTTTAAAATAACATCTGAAGCAATAACTTTGCTATGCTTTTATAAATTCATAAGCCTTCTTTGTCATTGAAAAAAAGGTCAAAAGGTAGAAGGGAAACTTATCGTTACGGATACACACACCCAAACATGACCCTGTGTGCATTTGTGTGGAGGAACTATTCTTTAAAGGAAAAGACTGGTGAACCATCCAGAGTTATTTAGTCTGTGGCATCTTCTGTGATACAACCAGCTACAGATAGAGCCCATCTAAGTAATGCCTTTGAGATATGGACATCTGTAGAAAACGGGATCTAGACACAGAATCTAAAAATATAAGCAGACCGTAGCAAGGTTCTGATCATTACGAAACCTGGTGAAGTTACTGTGGTAGC
Source organism: Aquila chrysaetos chrysaetos (assembly GCF_900496995.4). Lineage (NCBI taxonomy): Eukaryota > Metazoa > Chordata > Aves > Accipitriformes > Accipitridae > Aquila > Aquila chrysaetos. The sequence goes on from NC_044030.1 coordinate 70,182,018, forward strand.
AAAAGTATGAGCACTCTGAAGCCCTTTATGAAGGCTAGGGATACTACATATGGGATCCATTAAGTGACGTAAGGCTAGATTGCATGCCTTGCCTTAAATGAAAGCCCACCGCATTCTGCTTAATAAAGTACTGTATTTCTGAGATCCGCTGTTGCAGCAGTATTAAACATAGAGTGCTCTCTTCCAGCTGTGTCATTCTTTATTCTCTTTATATACATTATATATATATGTACATATGTGTATGTGCGTGTGCAGCTGAAGCATGTAAAGAAACCCTACAATCGACTGCTTTAGGTGGCCTCTGCCAGAGTCCTCAGTAGAGTGAAGCATAAATTTCCTTAAGACCCTTTGGCAAGCTCATGCTTGATTCAAACTGAGATCCTGTCTCACCTGCTACAGAACTGCAAACTTATTAATGGCTCTATATTGCTTGTTGAGTCATTCAAGCATGCACAGAGCATGCTAGATTTCTTCCCTCTATCTCCCTTTTCCCTGGGTTATATAATGACAGCCTTTCATTTTTGCAAAGCTTGCTAGGTTTTGCTGCTTGCAAAGGCACTGATATGTTTAGTGGCAAACACGTTTGCATTCTCATCTGTTTTGAAGCACTGACAAACTCTCAAACAGCTAAAATGACCCCTCTTTAAGCTGCAGACAGAGAAAACTAATTCTGAGGGGTTTTAATCTCTAAGGTGGGAAAGCAAGAAGAATTAAGATTTTTTTTATTTAAAGCAGATGACTTTCCATTCTGCTTTCTTTTAATAGTTCATCATGTGAACAGGAATAAATCCTACTGTTTGCTTTGCCCTATGGACAATAGATAAAACCCAATAATTTAAATTATTTCATTATCTAAACTTTACTCACTATCCAAACATTACTGACTTTGTCTTATGATGTCACAGGTAACATGCATAGCAGTGCACTCAAAGATGAACAACAAGGAACTGATGCCTTTTCTACAGGCTTCTAATCAAGGTTTGGTTTCAAAAGTACAGAGGTTTAACCATGACCTGAAATGGTGTTAACTGAATATGTAGATGCTTTCGCAAATCCTATTAGCAGCTTACTTGCAAACCCTGTCTACAGTCAGAATGCCTGACCGTGGTGCCAGAGTGTCATGGTGGATGATGCTGAGGTGACTTTTGCTACCGTGTAAGCAATAACGTTCCTGAATTTAGTTCCATGGAACTGTCATAGATGATGTCTGCTTCAACTTATGCGTAGTTGCTCGCCACACTGTGGGGAAATTGGCAGATGTCAGACCATTCACACGCTGGTATTAGTTTTCCATGGCTTTAAGCTTTTAAGGTTACTCAGGTTTCCATAGGATTCAGGACAGGTGAAACAAGAAGGATTCTAAACTGCAAGATCAATCCTAAAGGTAAGAATTTTTTTTCTCCTAATATACTCTTTCACAAAGCTGCACTGATTCAGTAGCTCCAGGCAGAGTGTGTCTCTCATGACCAACCTTACTCTTTTTCACTGTATGCATTCACCAACAGCATGAGAGGGTACAACATTCAGCATGCAGAATTCCTAGTTCCCAGTGATACAGGAATGAAAGGAAGGAAGAGCTGCCTAAGTGGCTAGACTTTGGGCATACTGAACCACAACAGTGCCCCTGGACTAAGTCACTGCTATATCAGACACTTCACAGAGCATCTCCTTCTACTGCCTTTTTTATCACATTATGGAGAATGGCTCATCCCAGTGGCCCATGAGCAGAAGACTGTCAGAACTTCACAGCCTTGTGGCATTAACACCAGTGTATCTAAATACCCTGGCTATAGTTTGCTAAGAGCTCAAGGACTGAGGTGACCCTAAGCTTTTAAAAGAATGCTAGAGGACCTGGAAAGCACTCTAATGCACTTCCTCTATGTTATCTGGTTGTGACTACTGTAGCACAATAGTGTTCAGTGAAATACAGCCCAGCTTTATGTTTCTATGATATTATACAAGCCTGATTTCCATCTCTCTTGCTTGCAATACATTTTTTCAAATTTATAGCAAAATCTGGTTAATATGCATTATATTTTTGCATCTTAAAAGGATATTAGGATGAAATGCATCTGAAATAATTCAATAGTTTTGTAACAGGTTAGTATGGTCCACTGCTATTTAAGGCATTATAAAATGCATTGTTTATCCCAGCAAGCACACCACTTACCCTCAGCATAGGGCCATTCTGGAACACATGGGGTTCATCACAAACTACACAGTATTCATTCAATACAGGTATCCGCTGCTCAGCAAATTCAATAGTCTGAGAACAATGAAAATGAAAATAACATCTGCTTAAAAATAATTAATAGTCAGCTCATGCTCCTCAGTGCTTCATAAATGGGTAAGATATGACATCCTACCTGCACAAGAAAGCCACGGTCTCGTACCGGAATGCATTTTGCACCATAGTTTTGCTGCAAGGAAAAAGTTGAGGCAACTTCAGTGTTGGTAGACTAATTATAAGGAAATGGTAAAATATTTGTATTTTTTGCATGCAAATATGTTAATTAAACAATACTTGCATCTAAAAATATCTCTCATTTGCATAAACCAGCCATTACAAATAATCAATCCTTTTACTGTTTGCTGGGTGTGGGGTAGATTTTTAGCATTTCTTTTTAGTTCTTAAATCTGATGAGGTTTTGTATCTCAGAATCCCCAAAACTTTAATCTCAAATGGAAACACTGGTGCCTTCATTCTATTCTAATAAACTGGCATTTGGTAACTTCAACTAAATTTTAACTGTGTATTGTGTATTCAAATATGGGCTATCTGCTTGGGCTGGAATGACGAATGTAACTCTCAGAACGGCTGAAGATCTTTTTCTTTTGTATTTACTAAGATCTCATTTCTGTAAGCACCACACTAACAGATCTCTGTGCTCAGATCCCACTCAAATTCTTTCTGCCTTTTTCTTTCAACACACAGCAACAAATTAGAAGGAACTTCTGCTACAGGAGTCAGTAAGGAACAAAATTCCCTCTAAGCTGATATCTATCTCAATCAAACCTTGTTTTGAATATGGGTCAGATCAGCTCCATGTACAGCTTTTTTTGATTTTGTTTATGGGCTTATTTCCTTTCATTTCTCTAACTGCTTAATTGGGAAACTTTTCTTTTTTGTCTCCTGGGAAACAATCGTCCTAATTGTATTCATATATGAGATTGAAATACTGTAGCTGAGAACTGAAGAGAAGTTAGGGTCCCAGTTCATCACTTTCACATTCCACTGACTTCGAATTGCAGTTAGGCACCCAGGCTATCCATATATCTGGTGCCTGCACATAAAATGTAAAATGCATTGTTGATGTCATTCCACTAACATCAGTCAAACTGCACCTGACCATGTATGTGATGATTCTCCCTCAAAGTAAATGCATTCTAGCAATAAATTACTGGTAGTTTCTATAGACTGCCAAGCAGGCTTTGCATTTCTTCCATACCAGCTGATAACATCAGTAATGAAACCACTAAGTCAGCTCTTCATTATCTTATCAAAATCAATGGGACTTTTCCTACTAACTTCAGGAGAGAAAAGTGTTGCTATGTTAAGACATCCTCTGCTGATTCAGAAAAAAATGCATCTCTAAACTGTGACAAGTAAAAAGTTTGTTATCTCACCTTAAATTAATAGTGCTGTGCACATTACAGGAATCAACTTCACAGCATGTATATAAATGATTTTATGATAGTCTATCACTGCTTTTAGATCTGATGAGTATAGCTCACAGCTTATTAAACTAATTTACCATGAGAAACAGCACACTAAATGTAATTTCATTCTTCAGAATGCACTATTTTGAATATATGTATGGCATTTCAAGCAAGAATGAGCTTTTTCTTGCTGAGAACGTCAAGTTACCACCAGGCTAAGGAAGTGGAGAGAACTGTCTCCTCAGTGTCTCTCCCCAGATCTAACACATAAAACAGACGGATGCCTTGAAAAAGCGCAAACAGACCCACTCTTTCCTCTAAAGTATAAAAGCCATCTCTTAAGAGGCAGAAGTAGAAGAATTAATTTTGAGCACTCTTTCTTAAATTTAAGAATATGTGCTACCCTTTGTTTTCCCAGTCAATCATGTCTCTGGGGAAAGAAAGGGGGCCAGTGTACACCTAAATCCTTCCCCAACCTCCAGCTGCCACCAGCGCGTTTGAAGGTTAAACCTTTCACAAAGTAGAAATGTGCAAGAGGTAAGCTGAATCATGACTGCATTCCTTCCACTACAATGATTATCACAGACGCAAAGACCAGAAGGAGAGGTAACTTGGCACCCAAGCAAGCCCATGGACGGTTGCTTCCCCCGCAAAGCAAACAGTGAAATGAGAAAAGACCTATGTGACCAAGCCAATTTCACAGCACAGAAGCTCATACTCTCCCTTCTTCCTGCAGCAAGAAAGGAGGCAGGGAAGGGAGTGGATGATTGAACTCTTCCCATGGCCAGTAGGTACATTGAGCTGTAATCAACATGACATGTAAAATCTCTGTCTTGACCTAAGCAAATTCTGGCTTTGTAACTCAAATATATGTGCATGCACGGTTGTTTGAATCCTCCTTAAAAAGCTGACTCCATTGCTCTTGTCTTCCAATACATTCAATATATCCAATATATTCACTACATGTGTCCTAAGTATTAATGCCTTTCGGTAACAAGCATAATGGCACATTTGGAAAATAATAGGAGGAAAATGAGCAGAAAAAAAAAATTATTACGCACAGCAGCCTGTGAAGGTGATGATGAAGATGGTGTTAAGATACCAATAAGCCCTGAGGTAAGAGAGAGCCTCCTGCTCTCTGCTATGGTGGACTCCTTGAAAGGTTCCATTTTGGATGATTTAGGGGCATTGGAGTAAGTCTTGCTGAGTAACTTGTGATTCTTAAATCCATCCAATTCTTCCATTCTAAGATTACTGGAGTAGGACCTGCTTAAAAGTTTGTGGGGCTTCAAGGTGCTGTTGTGCTCACATCGAGGGTCCCCAGAACACGATCTACTTAATAGCTTATGGGGCTTTAAAGTGATGCACTCCTCCTGCTTGACGGCTGCAGGGCAAGAACGGTTCAACAGTTTGTGCGATTTAATAGCCATTGTCTGTTCAGCCCTAGGGTCACTCGACAACGAGCGGCCAAAGGTTCTGTGAGATTTTGTGGCACACATATCCTCCGCCTTCACTGTGCTAGAGCAAGTCCTTCTGAGTAGCTTGTGAGTTTTGGAGATGCCATCCTGTTCTGACTTCAGTTTTGATTTGTTTTTACCACACCCAGGTGGAGGATAACTTGGCGACCTTAAAAATAAAGGAGAAGACAAAGTTGGAGAGTAATCTAAATCTTGTGCAAATCAAGCAAGACCACACATATGTAAAAATCTTTGTGTCACCTGTTTTTATGTACATCACTAGTGATAAACACAGCCCAACTTTAAAAAAATGAGCAATTGTAGGTAGGACTAATTTTCCAATACCAAATAGACATCTTACTCCTATTTACATACAAGCTCATCGATCAAAAAGATGACTGACTGCTTAAGCAGAAGTTAGAGCTGTATCCTTACAGCTCCTTGTAGAGGTCGCTACATCTCTAAACAAACTATTTATTCAGGAAATGATCATTGAAATGAAAACCACATATTTCACATGAGATCATAACACATTTTCCTTATCAAAATCTATCTTTCCTATGCAATGATCATGGCATGATCCCATTAGAGTTATTGTCTTCTGGACACAGCATAACAAATTCTATGTCCAGATCCAATGGAAGATAAAATGAGCAGTGAAACTTGCAGGCACTAAATCAAATTTAATTCAGCTGAAATGAACATTATATTTAAAAACCTCATAATAATCTAGGCGCTTTGTGGAAGACAATTTGATGCCCTTCTTTCCTGTTTTAGACAAATTCTAGCTCTGTAACACTAGAAATGAGGATGTGAGGGATCTAAATTATGAATGCAGAAAGTAAATAACAAAATGTTTTTACGAAACAATATTCATACTAACTGTCACATTTCCATAAGGTTCACATTTGCCTGTCCTTGCAAAGCAAGAACATGTAACAGGTATGCTGAACCATTTTTCTATGCTTTGTAAGCAATCCTGATCTTTGGAGTATTTTGGGCGCTTGGATTGAATAGAAAAGAAGGGAAACCCCAGAGGGAGAGGTTGGCAGGTTTCCTCACCCTGTTAGCAAGTGGTGACAGTAGAAGACGCATGTGGAGGTTGCTGACTCACTTTTGCAGTTGGCTTACTACCACCCTCCTGCAGACAGGAGGTAGGAAGAGGAGGTAGGTAGCTCTATAGAGAGAGGGGGTCCCTGCATTTGGGCTGAGCCATCTTTGGACAGGCACTGCAGCAGCAGCCAATCAAGAGGAGAAAGATTGGGCTGGCTTTTGTATGCCGCTCCTGAATAAAACCAAACCCCAAGTTACAGCCTGCACTAGGCAATGGTGTGTGGCATGGTAGGGAATGGGTAAGCTTTCTACTTAAAACACCACCTTCCTCTTCTACCTTTAAAAAGACAAATAATCTTCTGTCATCTTTGACATTCCTCCCTTCTTCAATGTGACTGATAGCTGTACTCCCTCTCTTTTCTATACACGGAATTTAGAATGGCAAAATTCAACAAAAAGAAGGAATGTTCAAAGAAGCATTCAATTCAAATTCATAAAGGGGTGATCTGTCAACCCTTCATAAGCAGGAAAACATGCCAGAGTAAATGGTCACATTCCTGAAAGAGGTAAAATTAGAGCCTGATTTTACATGCATTTACAAGTATGAGTAACCGGCAGAAGTCATAATGAATTCAAATTAACTATTCACAAATTACTTCTTATGTTTTTAATGCCTTTGTTCTTTGAAATTTTATGCCTGCATTTCAGAAGTGTTGAACATTAATGTACTCAAACAGTGGAGAGGGGTGGGTGCTCAGCAGCTCTAAAAATCAGTCTTTCACTAATAACCATTCTAGTTTTAAAAATTAAAAATACACACAGCTGTGGAAAGAACAGCTAGACAACCACAAAATTTTTTTATATATGTAAGTTATGTATTACTTGTATATATTACTTATATTCTTGCTATTCAAGTAAGTCAAATGCTACCAAGCTATAAAGATACTAATACAAGAAATTAAATAATAATATAAAATTAATTATTTCCAATTCTAGATTAAACATGGCCGTTTCAGAGAGTAGGGCACTGAAATGCTCTGCCTTCAAATAATCTTAGAAGCTGCAGTAGTACCTAGTTCACTTTTGATGTCATGCAAGGCAAGGACTGGAAACCCATGAGGTAAGATATAAATAGAGCACTTCTCTGTGGAGAAAAGTCAACATATCACCTTGTGAAGTCTGCTGTGGATTTTGAACAGGATATGGTGTTAACAGCTCATTTTTCTTGCTATTACCTGCGCAGCGTAGAAAAGATGTGCAGAGGGGATTTCACCTTTTTGTCAGACACCTTCTTATTGTGCGTACAATTAGATTTCTCTTTGCTATTCTTCCACTGTTGTGTAACAAATGTCTGCATGATTCTGCAAATTAAGAAAAAAAAAAAAGATTTTCTTACCCTAGCCAAGACATACTCTCTTTAGTACTAGGGTCTCTCTGTTCACCACATAGGCAACATGATGCAGTGTCCTTACTCTACAGGCAGACTTTTTCTGTCATGTATGTGGACTGATGATTGGGTGCCTCAGCTTCTCAAAAATGTTTTCTTTTTTCCACATAAAACTAATTTACACAAAACTCTTATTGACAATACAGTCTGCGTAAACAACCACTGCAAGACTTAGCAGGTATGCCTGTCATGGAGATCTAGAGACAAACTCATTCAAAGGCATCCCATCCAACTATAGGCATTTGTCTGTCCAGTGACTATAGAGACAGGCTACAGCATCCACACTGCTCAAGTTGGAGCATATTCTCCTACAGCACAAACATGAAGGTAGGGATGTCAAATATTACAATACCCAAAGAGGGTTTACAGAGAAGACAGAGCCAGACACTTCCCAGAGATGGACAGCAAAAGGCAGTGGTCACAAGTTGTGGCAAGGGAACATAAAGGCTATAAAAAGACATCCACAAGAAGAATGGCTGAATACAATAGGTTGCGCACAAAGGCTGGAGATTTCACAGCTCAGCTGCCTGAGACTCTGAGTGAACTAACCTAACTTTGAAGTTAGTGTCAGTTGGAGCATGAGGTTGCACTAGGTGACCTCCAGTAGGTCCTTCCAAGGCAAATTACTCTGTGACTCTAATGACTCTTCAGTGGGGGTCTTTGAGTGATAAAGTCAAAGCAGAAGTTGGTATGGACTTTACCAAAAATTTAGTGACTCTTCAAAGATGAATACCCTGTTGCCACAGCAACCCCATGGCCACGGGGTTCATGAGTATTCTGACTTCTGCTCAACTGTGAATTATACAGCTATGTCCTTGAAAATGTCTTGTGGGAACCTTTAGTAATTACCTGGTGCACAAATCAGAGACAGTGTAAGTACTGAAATGTTTTAAGAGACTGTTCATGTCTGGGGAGCATTTCATTATTTTTCTTCAAAGTCATGTATTTTCATAACATTGCTTCATTTGTAAGATTATGAAAACGCTGCACTGAATTTCTTTAAACACCAAACATCAAAAGATTTTTTTCTTCTTAAGAGATTCGTAATGTTGTAATGGTCAGGTATTAAAGCCTATATTCTTGTCATTTTATTACACATACACAAGCATATGTGAAAAGATGACTCAGCAAAAATTTATTAAATTGAATTGTACCATGAACATATGAAACTGCTAATTTTTTCGACTATTCTTCCCTCTTGTCCTCAAAACATGGATGGCCTAATTACTGTTGTACATCCTAGAGGCCACCATGAAAGCATAGCCCCCTTAGGGTATGCAAGATGCTCAAAAACATTCCTGCTCCAGAGGCTTCACCATCTAAGCAGAAACATGAAATTCAACACTCCTAGTTACAGTCTTTTGAACTTTTGTAGCTTACTTCCTAAATGGCAGGAAAGTGACAGAAAACCCTGGGAGGCAGCACAAATCCGGTTCTCCTCAACAACTGTCAAAACTGAACTTAAAAAGGCAAATCTTGTTATTTTTTATTTAAAGAAAAACAAGTTCAAAACACTTTGATCCAACCAACCTGACAACCTGAGAATTTTATCCTACTTGACATGGTCCAGGAACTAAAAAGAGTGTAGTATTTGCCTAAAAACAGGGGTTTACACTTTTCTAGACTTACTTTTTCAGCTGATGTCCCAGCCCAAATCTTTCCTTAGTAGAGATCTGAAATACATCCACAGTTGGCACTATGGAAAAATGAGATATTGTTGATACATGAACTTACAGCAATAATCAAAAACTCATGACCATATAAATCATATTTAAGGACTCTGTTCTATCTGGACCTTTACTATAGACAATACCATTGAAGCAATGGTGAAAGTGGACATGTCATGCAAACCAATTAAGAAATGAATGGTCTTTTTGGGAATATCAGCCAATATAATTTGTAATTTTACAAATAAGTATTTTAGAAATTGAATTCCCCCAAATGTATCTCTTCCCACTAATTTTAATTACTAAAAAGTGTCTGGTTTTTATATTATGCAAGTACTAGAGAGCAGCATCAGATTAAATGTATCTGGACTTGTAATTTATCTCGCCTAATCTCAAATTTTTTTCCAAGTAAGTAGTCTTTACACACTACAGTTCCTGTGACTATGAAGAAAACCCAGAGTGGAATAAACTGAATTAATCAGTATCTGGTTTTTCTTTCTGAGGGCATTTTAATACAAGACCCATAATCTTCATCGAAGTGCCTGATATATGAATTCCAGTGGCCAAGGAATACCCTGAATTTTCCTCAAGACCTGTCCTAACATTGGTACATCCATATTCGTCTGTCAGAAAATTGGAAGTGTACGGGGTGAAGTTCTGAAATTAGCTCCTGGTATTACTAAAGTCCTTTAATAACAATTACTAGATAGAAGTGACAGATGGAATCCAGCACTTTTTGAGAGAGCCTCAGGTCCTCAAGGCAGGACAACAGCCAACACATATTACAAGCACAAATAGACTTTATACTTCGTATTACATAAGGTGATAATGACTACAGTAAAATAAAAAAGGAATGAAAACAAAAAATCTGGGGTTGGTTCAAATTTTATTAGAAAAAGTAAATCAGTACTTTAAAATCTGTATTATTCTGATCACTCAGAAAGCCAGATTTTTTTCAGAATGTCAGTTTATCCTTTAATTTCACTTTAATAAATTAAATTTCAAAATAAAATACAATATATCTAACCTGCCCGTCCAATTTCACTTAGTTCAAAGCCCTGTAGATACCCTTTCTCTAATGTTATTATTTGAATATAATCTCATCTTTTAAAGACAAACTGATGATTTTTTTCAAAAGGGATGAATGATTTGATTAGGGATAGCAATGTCTTAAGATTGTCAAATTTAGGACACATGGTAGGGGGGGAATATTTTCAATGAGAATCATCATAGCTAGACCAGCAGTCTTAAAATCTGACATCTAGACTACAGTTGTTGTCTATGCTCTACAGTCAGAGAAGCCAGCCCGTTACCTCCAAAGGCTGATTCATCCTCATTTAAGACAGGTTTGTAAGGCACATGGGAGAAACTGTCCACAAGTACAATAATGAGACAAGCTATTCACTAGAAGAATGACTATCTAAAATCAGGATATTACACAGCTACAAGGTGGTACTAATACCCCTCATTGTGCTTTGGAGTATACTGCATTTCTGTTTATCAATCAACAGAAAATACTATAGAAGAAAAACACGTAGCATAAAGTTATGGCCCAGTGGTCTCAAAAAAACGTATTTAAGGGGGAAGAGGAATTCACAGAGAAAGCGTCTTGTTAACACAAAAGATGGTGGATCTCATGGGCCTTTTCTGTTAAATAGAGACATGGCTGCAACAGCAGCTGAGCTCTTAAAACCAGTATCAGCTAAGCACTTGCCTCTGGCCCTGATCTTGCCTTTCTTGATACTCAGGCACTCCCACAATCAGTCAGCTGCAGGACTGGGAAGCAAGCTTCCTGTTTTAACCTTGTCAACGGTGCAGAAGATATCTTGTTACTTCTCATTTCACTAGATCATATCTTACTGCATGCTGCTCTTCACGCTTCACCTTCTCTTATTTGCTGCACTTTTTTATTTTTTAAATTACATTTTGATAGAAATATTCTGAATACTAACACTGCTACCTGCTACGGCAAATACATATTTTAAGATCCACTTACTTACAAAAAAGATTGAGCCAATAAAATACAGACAAAAAGACCAAAGTCAAGCAAAAAAAAAAAAAAAGATTGATGTAATGAAATGCTTATTTGAATGAACAGAATATAGCTTATGGTTAGCATCGGCAGGCAACATATCCTATAAAAATAGCTCATTGGGACGGATTTTGCTAAACATATTATGACTGGAAATATCTATGCATTTTCCAGAGGCAGAATTCTCCCACAGATACAAGCCTGAACTGACAGCTTGTACTGGAAGCCTCCAAAGCCGGGCAAGTTATGATCCAAATTGCAACTTAGTTCTGACTTCCCACTGTAAAAACATAACGGAAGTTGATTCTGCATATGAATGTTTCCAAATCTTCAAAATAAGTTGATTCTTCAGGAGTCTGACCATTTTTACTCTCATGAGGAAGCTTTACTCACTTAACAACTCATTCAAATCTAGAGATTCCCAGAGTTCACACAGCCATATAGAAATCAGAAGCTGAAAGGGTAATTATCATGACCTGATTCTTCAAAGGTGTGTGAAAAAGGGCATATTAATGTGCTGCACAGGTCTGTGTATGTATACCTTATCAGTAATATCTCAGCTGTGCAGATGATGCCTGATTTCCAAAATCAGGAAATCACATATTAGAAACTGTAGATCTTTATTCCTTAACCCTGGTTCCTAGGGGAAGCAGTTGCATTTCAAAAGCTATCAGGAAAACAAGTTCCAAAAATCAACCTATGAATGTTTAAATTAGATGCCCATGCCATCATTGAGGGCCTAGCCATGCACATAAATATAAGCAGTAGGACTGCTCTCAGCAGTAAATCTAAGCACACGCAGGGTCAAAGATTTGATAGTAAATGAGTATCGATCACCTAGTACATGGCTCAGACTGAGACACCATATAAGCCACATGAAGAACACACGGGTGACTAACCTGGACCATTTAAGTACTGTGTAAGTGAACAGTGCAATCGTACTATTATAGGCTCTGTGCGAATTACATCCCAAGCCACAGCAATCTCTTCCTAGTTCAAGACAAAAAGAAAACAACAGACACCATTAGCCATCATCAGGAACTGCTGCATTTTGTCAGTCTGCCTTAGGGGTGTTATAAACATCATCCATCCATTTACCCAGTTGTGGAATAACTACTCCAACTTTAAACTTGAGACTTAGGACAAACTATTGCCTGCTGATGCCCCTAAGAGCGGTGTTAGACTGCTTCCAGTTCCTGAGTATGCTCATTTAAACTGAGCACAGGTTTATACACAACACTACATCTACAGTGGAGGCAGACACATTCCCATTTATCAAGAGATACTACTTCAAAGCTGGGAAGCAAAGGAACAAATAAAGATGGAAAGGAAACTCATCCCATAACACAGGGCAAAGGAAACTTTTGCTCCTTAAGACTGATTAAAATAATTCATGGTATGATCAGATTTTCTTAAATTTTAGAAAAGCCCAAGAATAACTATCTTATGTGTTGTGCTGACCAGAGAATATGACATATCTGTGCAGAAGCTAATGATGCCCCTAAAAGCACTGACTTTTATTCTTTATCTAGAGGACAGGAAGTTACTGCGCAGGTGAGGTGAGGAAGTGTGGAGCTAGTGACAGTGTAACTGTTACAGAAGCCATGCTGTCAGCTGACAGCACCACTGTCCTGTGTCTCCTTTGCCACTCAAGCCTCTCCCTAATCAGCTGCGGATGCTGAGAAGCACATAGGAGAGCTTCAGCCAAGGTCTTCATCCCTTCAGGACTCTAAGTGCCTTCACCTAACTAACATCTAGGATAGCAAAAAAGTAAATGTATTTCATTTATATCAGTTAAAACATTTACCATTCACAAACCATATTCAAAAGGAAATACACATGCAGTAAATAAAACCCTACAAAGCATTTTAACAATGTGATCATAAAAGGAAAAGGAAACCTTTCCACTGAGTATCAATCAATAAAGTGACAGCCACTTGTGAAGATCAAGTCTCTGAAAAAGGAAAGCCTCAGTGGTTGTCTAGAGAGTCTGATGTGTAGCAGAATTAAATGGGTGTTAATGTTCATTATGTAATTCTGTGATTAGATTACTCACATCAAGAAAGCTAACATCAATATGCAGATCAATATCTACATCATCAATGGCTCCATATTCCCTGAAAGGAAAGAATTACATTACATTAGAGCTCTTTAAGATACTCCTCAGCCCAGGAGTACTTACAACAGCAAAGATTTTATAAAGGATAATCTTGTCTGTAAAATCAGAATGCTTACAAAATATGCATTTGCATACATTGGATCAATATTCCCAGTGGGTGACGACCATCTGCTGCACTGAAACTTTCTTTCAGTGGACCTTGCTTAAACAGGCTAAATCTTTTTTTCTACTAATTCCCCTAAATTCTCTCTCCATTGCTGCTATGTATTTTTGTCTTGCATATTGCACAAATAATTCAAGAAAACAAATTCAAGGTCACATGCTCCTCCTATTTATAACAAAAGAAAACCCTAGTTAATTTTCAAAAGTATTTCAGGTTAACTGTCAATAACCTAAGTAGAGGTTTGAGATAAATTGTTAAAGACAAATACAACATAGCCTAGAGGGTGGCATATTATACCTGTGGGATTGCTTCATACATTCAAGCGTTTGTTTGTCAAAACATAAAGATTGCCCTGTAAGGTGCTTAAGGCAATAGTTAGCTTATTTTATCTGTTATGTGTAGTATTTCTGGAATCCCCCAAGGTTCAGATTTAACTTATGCTCGTAGGTGTTTCATTGCCATCTGAAATCTTACATTTAAAGTATGGCTTTTCTGCCTCTTATTTTCTGACTCATTCTGATTGCCCTCTCCCAATGTACTTGAAGACTTCTGAAAAATAGGACTAGAAAATACTTATTCATACACCTAAATAAAAAATTGCTTTCCTTTTCATTTAAATTACTTAAGTGGACAATACTGTAAAAGTGCAATCACTCCCAATTTTTCACAGACTAGCTTCTACTCACTAGTTTTTTTTCTTTATACTGCATTTATGTGCTTGCTCTCACAGTGACTTCCACGCTTTTCTATTAAACTAGACTAAGACATTGCACAGTAACAGCTGTGCATAAATAAGCTGATACGGTAATTTTGAAATTCAAAAATACTTTTTGTGAATAAAACTATCTCCTACCAATGTGGCCTCTCAGCCCATGGTAGGACCTAGCTCACACTGGAAATGCCTTGACCTCTTGTGAAGATTGGTGGAGGGAATCCCTTCTACCAAACCTCGGCATCTCAATGGTTCTCTCTGGTGAGGGCAAACCCAAAGACTATCTCTAGATCAGATGTGTCCAGACATGGCACACACAGGGCAGGCAAACAGCTGGCCAGGGCTGTGTTACCTGGAGCTTCCCAGCCACCCTGAGAGCTGCTCCAGACTCTGCTCACCCAGAGCTGTACAGGCACTTACTGACCTCCTACAGCTCACTGAAGACCTGGCTTTGAAACAGTGAAATTCTCCACCTACTGAATGGCTTAGCCACTATCCTACACAACAGTGGCCTCAGTTTTTCGTGAATTTTCCACAAGACCCAAAGAACAGATTGTTATGAACTATTAAGTAATATTTATGAACCCAGGCTGGTGTTACCCACTTGACTGAGATTCAAAAGGCTGTGAACAAGCATAATTTTATAAATTAAACAGAAACACAGTTGAACTGAGGAACACAGAAATATTAGTGGAAGAAAGGACAAGACAAAAATAAGTTATAACTGTGGAATTTCTATACTCACTGAAATCCCTTTGCCATCCTAGAAAATGGATTTTAGACACATGATGCTGACTCTAGTTTTACTTCCCCAAGCTGAAAGGCATGAAGAAATGTTTTCTCCCAGCACCTGAAGCTTAGGTCTGCTGCCTACAATGGCTCCATGAACACATCTTGATTTTGAAGCTCCCAGAGGTCCTCTGTCCACCAATGCATAAGCAATGTAAATAGATACCAAAGAGTTTGGATCAGTTGGTCCAAAGGGCTTTCTCACAGCTTTCGTGGCCAGATTTCAAAGGGCAGTGGTGAAAAGCATGCAGGTATAGGAATTTCACTTTTATGTGTACAGTTGACTCTGTGACAGCAAGAGACTACTAAAAGAGGGTCAACTGTCTAGGAAATAATGCATCTTAGTGGGTGTCACTGTCAGACAGACTCCTCTCTCCACAGAGAAGTGGAGCTGCAGGAGAGGGATGAAACCGAATGCTTAATGCCGTTTCTCATTTCCAAGAATTTATAAGTATTTTCAACTGCAACAGAGTGGAAGAATCGTTAAAGTTTTCCACATGCCAAAAGCAGCCACAGATGCGAATTTGTACTAGAGTGAACCTAAGCAGATCACAATGCTTCCAATGAAACGGTTCATTCAATAAATTAGATGCATTAAAGTTTTTGAAAGGTTACATATAATGTTTCAATTTTAGAAGCTTGAGGGAGCCTATTATCAAGATATTCTCAATTTCATAGTTATCCATTTGGCAACTAAACATTTATCTCACTCATTTCCTAAACCCATCTGCAACTATTTGGATTTAAATTCCCCAGGTCCTCGAAATGTAATGAAATTTTCACTTAATTTGAAAAGGTATAGTACACCATAGTTGTAGATGTGCTCTCTCTTCTTAGACAAAAATAACAGAGCTTATTGTTTAGAGGTTAATGGGAATTGTTACTTGCAATATATGTATGCCTAAGGTTATTATCTTCTCTGTATTTTATTACTTTATTTGTATGACAACTTTGATATTTTCTTTGTAATACATCTGACAGGTCTGTTACATCTTGCCTACCTGTTATTTTTATTAAATTATTAAGATTACATAGATGGAAAATGATGTTATAAAACACCTGAAGCGTATTAAAAATATCATACAGCTATGCCCTGTGACAGAATCATACATACTCATATATGCCCAACAGAATTTTTGTGTAATTACACTTTGCAATCCACCTCTGACTGAGGTTCCATCACTTCCCTGTGGAGGATACTTTAGATTCCCACAATTAGAAAGCTTTCCTAAAATCTAATCAAATTCTTGTTTGTTGCTAACACAGCTAGTTTCTTATTGTCTCTCTCATGATGACAATAAAGAACATTTAATCACTCCTCCTACCTACAAACAGCTTTTTTGAAGAAGAACTGTTATTATGTCTTCTCCTTCTCTTTTTTCCAGAGTAGACATATCCAATTCCTTCAATTTTTCCCTAGGGAAAACATTTACTAAATCTCTTATCATTCCTATTGTTCACCTCTAGGGCAAAAGACAGAATATAACAGAAAAGGAGTTTAACAAGGGTTTAGAGTAATGCTGACTAGTAATTTTTGACAAAATACAACAGCCTGATCAAATACCAACTGGACTGCAAAAGACAATGATGTTTTAGAAGAGGCTTCCAAGGCTTATTCTCAGCACAGCCAGTTGTATCAGTACTCAACCACAAAAAAAAAAGAAAAAACAAAATGAACATTATAGCTAGCCAGCAGCGTTCCTTCCTGTTGCCACACAATATGCAGCAATCACCAGAAGAGACTTCTGCTTTGGCAGTCAGGGAAAGTCCACAAGGAATTCAATCTCCAAAAGGTTAAAGGTTCAGCAATACAGAAATGTCAATGACATACCTGAGAGATACTGCATTAGGTCCATAGATCTCTCTCACTGCTGTCAAATCAGCCTCCAGCTGTGGGTGCTTGTGAAGTTCTCCATCATAGCTAACCTACCGGGGAAAAAAAATATCATAGGAGTTCTTATTTATTTCATTACTGGCACCTGATCTAGGCTCTTCAAAGTTCCCCCTCCAAAATATGCTGCATAAAGATTCCTTAATGCAACGGTCAGAAAGGACACTGTATTGATAAGCTGAAGCACTGAGCTGGCCTACCTCACAGGCAATGAGATTTGCAAAGCAGGCACTTCTGCATCAGAATTTTTTGAGGGTCCCACTCCTGTTCGTGGGACAAGAAGCTGCAAAGGACTCATCCCTCTATCCTGTCTTGTCCTGGGGTTTGTTCTGGGACACTTGTGCATTTTAAAACTGTTAAGTAGGAGAAGAACCAGATCTCCCCAATCATATCATCCCTGTCCAATCACTACAGGACAAAGGTTTGCTTGTTGTCATACTCTCATATATATTAGACACAGAATGGCTTGGGCTCCACAAGAGAAGCATGAAACTACTCTACGTACCAAGTGTCTCAGCATCTAAATTCCATTTTCAGTCTACCCATTGGCTGTATTCTATCCGCCAGTGCAATGATATCAGACGAAAACAAAATAAAAGAACACTTTCCCATTTTAAGTATTTTACCAGAGTAGGTGTAAAGAAACAGCTATTTAGACATCACCCCCGTTTTTTTCAAACTCTAGATGAAAAATGGAAAACGTTATGTTAGTGCGTACACTATAAAGTAAAACTTGTGAGCTGGTTTGGTTGGACTGTATGAAGTCAAAATAATTAATATCCTCCTATCTTCTAAAAGGACCAAAATACCTCTTTAGCCTTGTAACAATCTATTCACAGTCTATTACTACTTTCTTGTTAAGCAATATGCTCCTGATTGTATGAACCTAATTCCACTTCTTTACAACAATTAGAATGATAGTAATTCCACAGAAGTTGAGGAACTCCCTAGATTTGGACAGATTCAGAAATGAGAGTAGGATTTGGCTTGTACCTTCAACAAACTCAATGACCAAAGCAGAAGAGTGTAATTTACCCCTTTAGACATAGATATATATATCCATATACAGGAATTTCTGCAGAGAATTCTTGCTATTGCAGAACCGTATCTAACTGCAGTACTGTTTCTTCCATTTGTACATCCAAATCTGTACGAGACCAGTGCTGTGACACTTTCAGCTCTGATATCTAGAGATGTACTTTTCAATCTAATTAAATAAATTTCAATAGAATTAAAATAATAATCAGCTGCTCACTTTTTACATGTGAAAATTAGCAAAGAATAATTTGGTTAGACTTAGAATTCTTCAAATATAAGGCACAGAATTCATCAGCATAGCATGGAAATGTGTTTATCAGAGGTATCAATGATATTCATGACCAGAAGGGTATAAGCCAAGTACCTCTCCCTTGTTTGGGCAGGCATGTCAGAACAATTTTCCAAGTAGAAAAGCATGGGAAGAAAACCTTTATTCTAATTTTTTTTTCAATTTAGGTAGGAGCAAACCAATCCTTTTTACATGCTCATTACTCAAAGATGAATTCTTTAAAGATGCATAAATAATTGCTGTCCTGCTTCCAAAGACAGCACAGCAATTATTTCACAAATTGTAGCTGTGGTGCACTTGTCACCTTTGTTGGTCTTAAACCACATTTTTTTAATCAGTCTTATGTATCAATAATAATAAAATCCAAAAGGAACACTATGCAGAACACTGAACTGATCAACATAATGCTTTCTCCAATCTCTTTTCTGATGGTAAGAGGTTATGAACTCAAAAGGGAAACAAAGCAGGGTTCTGGCAAATTGTAAGACCACAGTATGGTATTTTCCACCCCTGAATTAGTGCCACAGACATGCTGATGTATGCAGAGGAGACTGCCAGAGTTTTGTATATCTGCATTTGCAAGTATGTCCTGTAAGTGAAGCATGAGAGAAGGAGAGAGCGCGCCAAAGGCAGTAGTATTACTGTTTCAATCTCCTGTTCTTGTTTGGAAATGTAGAAGATAGAGATTCAAAGCAAGAATTAACAGAGAGTCTCAGAGAAAGCGAATATAAAAGCTAAAAATCTGATAACTTTGCTGTGTCTGAAAGGTCTGTGTTTAGAAAGTCTCAGTTTTTAATCTGAGACCTGATTCAGATTATTTTGTCCCACATAATGACAAAAGGTTGCATTTTTAAAGGGGATTAAGTGATTTACAAACCTAAATCCCATTGAAAATCAATAGGACTTGGGCTATTGAATCACTTAGCTACTTTAAAGTATTTATCCATTAAATCCTTAGGAAGGATTACAAGCAGGTGCCTAGGAAGCTGATACAAACATTTAATTTATGACCAAAAGGTCGTATCTTGTTTTCACTGCCCATCAAATGCCATTTCCCATCTTCCACGGTCCTTGTTTCATCATCAGCTGCTCTCTTGTCTTTCCGGCTGTAACCACTTAGCAATGTTAAGAATTATCCCTGACCTCCACCTTCCCCAACTGTACTGCAAACAATTACACTGGCATCTATTCCTTCTAGTTGCTAAACTCAATGTTTTTGTCCCCCTTCTCTGTGGGCACAGCAAACACTCATCCCAAATGATGACTAGCTTGCCTTGCCAGTTCCCCACATATACAGTCAACTATTTTGTCTTCCCAATACACCTGGTTCTCACTTAGCAACTCTTACAATCACTTTATTGGAAAAAGGACTGCTCTTTTTGTCTCTCAAGGGACTTTGTTCATTACCTGATTTCCTATTTATTTTCTGAGTCCTCAATATTTTCTTTAATTCTACAGGTTCTCTTTAGAATTTTGTCTTTTTGACCATGAAATTCTAAATTCAAAATTTCCTTTTTTCTCCCTTGTTAAATATACTTTCTATGACATCTTTTCCTGGTTTTTGTTTATTCTCTTCATTTTGCTTTTTGAATATTCTATACTGAAGACAGTCACAATCATCTGATATTTTATTTTTGTTGCTGATTGTGCTGGGTTTGGCTGGGATAGAGTTAATTTTCTTCATAGTAGCTAGGAAGTATATAGGGCTATGTGTTGGATCTGTGCTCAGAAAGAACAGTATTGATAATACAGAGATATTTTTGTTATTGCTGAGCAGTGCTTACACAGAGCCAAGGCCTTTTCTGCTCCTCACCCCACCCCACCAGCGAGCAGGCTGGGGGTGCACAAGGAGTTGGGAGGGGACACAGCCGGGACAGCTGACCCCAACTGACCAGAGGGGTATTCCAGACCACAGGACATCATGCTCAGCATATACAGCTGGGGGGAGAAGAAGGAAGGGGGGACGTTTGGAGTGATGGTGTTTGTGTTCCCAAGTAACTGTTAGGTGTGATGGAGCCCTGCTTTCCTGGAGATGGCTGAACACCTGCCTGCCCATGGGAAGTGGTGAATGAATTCCTTGTTTTGCTTTGCTTGCATGCACGGCTTTTGCTTTACCTATTAAACTGTCTTTATCTCAACCCACAAGTTTTCTCACTTTTACCCTTCTGATTCTCTCCCCCATCCAACTGTGGGGGGAGTGAGCGAGCAGCTGTGTGGGGCTTAGTTGACGGCTGGGGTTAAACCATGACACTGATCTAACGGGGGGGGGGGGGGGGGGGGGGGGGTTGGCCAGTTATAATTCCTTCAATTAAATGTATTACCTTAAAAAAAATGACAACGCAATATAATGTAGTTTCCACTTCAAATATACGGGAACTAAATTCTAACCAGTACTGCCTGTTACACAGCTCTTTTACACCTTGCAAAATGATGTACTGCTCTCTGTGTTCATATCTCATAGGCAGCGTTAATATTTATTCATTCATTTGGGCACTAGCAGGCATCCTTTTCCAAACGTATTTGCACTGGTTCAAGAAATAAGCACTCCCAGCTGTTTGCTGCCTTCTCCTTCACCTTGAGGTTACTGCCCTTTCTGCAGAGTTGAAAAATGGAGCCAGTACACACAACTCATCACTACAGGGCAAAATCAGAAGATTTTTCCTCTCAGGCAGATTAAAATAAGACATCATGCTTTGCACTGAAGTATGTGTGCACAGTCCTCCCCAGCACTCCGTGGGGCTGTAGGCATTGGCAGCTAAAGGGAGGCAATTCTGCAGTCATTTCTAAAGTGAACAAGAGTAAATACCCCATGTCAGTTATTTCTGACACTGAAAATACATTCTTTCAGTTCCAGTTTCAATATCACTTTTAATAGCTTTTTAGGGGTGTGCTTTTTTTTTTGGAGTAAAGCACCTCAACATGTATTTCGTGTTCAAACCCCACCACGCTGTTGGCTCTGCAAGATAAGAGACTCGGCGATGTCCTGCTCATCAGCATCCCACGCTCTCTGCACCGACCCAACCGGCTGGCACTGCTGGCGTGCTCCTGCAGCCTTGGCTCTGCACCCAGGGCACGGATGGCTTCAGCTTCAAGGCTGAGGCAGGGACAACTTTCATAAACAGCAACCATAATTCGTTAAAATGTTCATCAAAATAAACAGTTCTAATAACACAAATGAGGAATGATTCCTTTGGGGCAATAGTTAGACTAAAAAGATAAGAAAAATCTGAATAAAGAGACTAGCAGCGTGAAGTGCTCTATTGACACTGCAAAAGGAAAAGAGATGAAGAGATTTTATTTCCCAATACATAACAGAATGTAATAATAAGTAATTCTGCTGAAGCAACAGGAAGGAGACACAGAGCAGTACATTCAACTAAAAATATGTAGCATTTTCCAAGGTGAATTTAACTGTGGAGCTCAGAAAAAGAGTGGACTATTGCCTAGATCAAAATTATTTTGTAATAACCACTTTTACAATTAAATTGCGGTGCTCTTGACTTTACAAAATGGCAGTCCTCCAGAAGGTAACAGATTTGGATCCAGCCTGACTTCCTATTTGTATCAATAATGGGATAAGCTTTAAAAAGTGAATATCTATTTCCTGGAAGTAAGCAACTGGCTTCTATTTTCAAACGTTCTGAAGAGTACTTGCTTTTTCTATTCTTACAGCTTTGCAAATGTAAACAAACTAATCTTATTTTAAATTTGATATAATTATGCAGTATAACATAGACAATATTTCTGCTATAAAATACTATGTATATATACATATGGCATTCTATTTGATGTTGAATAAATATAAGGAATTAATTATTACCATAAATTTATAATGGAATGAACAACAGAAGCTTTCAAATATTAATTTCTTGAAATTTGTGCAAAAATGTCTTTCATTACCTGTCCTCCATAATAGAATTCCTCAGAATCATTATCTCCTTCAGAGTCTTCTTCAACTGTGCTGTTGTGCCGTGACTCCTTATTGGAAAAGGAAAGTTAATAATGATACAGGTTATATGCTTATCTCACATTTATAGTTCTAATTACAACTACAGGAACTATGTTTTCACGAATAAGCTCATAGCACCCTTTATTAAGAGATTTTTTAGTATCATTTTTCCAAAAAAGTACTAAGGGCCTGTTTTAAGAATAGTGAAATATCAGACAAAACAAGCATCTACTAATTAAGTACATAAAACCACCCTGAATATGTTGGAGAAATAGTACTTTGTCTGGCTACAGACTCAGTGTGGTATTTTAGGGAACTGAGGAGTTCATTATACTATGTGGGGATACTTCACTCTGTGCTTTTGCTAAACAAAGCATCATTTACCCACCAAGACAGGTTCTGGACTTAATTCATTTGGTGTTTCAGTGACCTAATAAAATTTTAATTTACTTTATTCTGGTAAATCAATTCTAATAGTTTAAGGAAATAATTCAAGTTTGAACATGGGATCTCTTAAGTTCCTTTCTGTGAAAAACTGACACATTGCTGCTTAATTATTATTTTTAACAGAAGTTCCAGCCTGTTGCTAGAAAAGTTCAAACTTAGTTTTCTAAATAGCTCTGTTCTGAGACTTTGAAAATTAAGGACTAGAAAGTAATATGCTTACCCAAGTAAAACCTGCTCTAAATAGGCTGCTCTGTGAATAATTGCACTCAAGTAAATAGAACATACTGGTACAGACTGCAACTCAGCATGAGTTGAAGTGTTATATTCTGCTTCCCACCAATGGAGCCTTTACTTATAATTATGTAATTGCTTGAAGATACTAATTCTTGTTTCCCACAATCCACATGTTATTTCTAGGCCCCATGCTGACAAGGATCTCCTAAAGAACACCTGTTAAAATCATAATTCTTCACTTTAACCTGAACATGATGCACTTAGTGCTTATTTTGTATTTATGTCTTGCACAGAACTGCCAAAATGGAATAGAAATCAGATGTATGAATCAAAGAATAGAAGTTACCCCTAAATCCCACATATTCATAAATGTCAAATATACCCCTATCACCAGTTTCGATGGTCAGACATTCTAACCCCATTTCCCCACCTTCGCCTCTAAAGTCCTGCTCTATTCACTGTATACATAGAACAAAAAAAGTATTTCAGCCAATTTCATGGCAATGTTCTACAACAAGGCATAAAAATAATTTCTGCTTCTACTTCACTGAAAAGAAACAAAGTGACTTTAGTCTTCTTTGGTTTATAATAACCTTAGTTCAAGGGGAAGACTGTGTTAAAACAGAACTCAACTGAACAAAAATTCAACATGAACCAAAGGGAAATGAAACTCTCACATCAGAATAGTAACAAACTCATCCTGTCCTAACCAAACCTCCAACTGTCTAGCCAACGTAAATGGTCAGTGTTAGAGACTTTTTTTAAAAAGTACTTTCATATTTAAGTACCTCATTCAACTAAAAACAAAATAAAAACTCAGACTTGCCCCATAGAAGCTGACTATATCTCGGGCTTTTAATTAAATGGGTAAATTCTTCCTGCACGTTTACCGAGCACCAAATACAATGATGAGGCAGTAGAAGCAAAGTATTTCCAGTGCAGCTTTTTACATCGAAACTACTAAAAACCCAACCATACGCATTAGCGTATCTGGGCATGCTTATCTCACCTTTCCAGGATCAAATACAGATCAGAGCCTAAAAAGCAGTTGTCAAGAACCTCAGCAATCACCCTTACCAAAGGAAGTGTTTAAGTCAAACACCTGAATTCTTGATACAATGCTCGATTTCTTGCTAGGGGTAGGAGCCTATGTGGTACTTTCTTTGAGCCCATAACACTGTCAAGCCCTGTAGACTTCATGTTAGTGCCTCTTCTTTCTTAACGTCTCAGTGAGATTGGTCAGGGACCCATGCCAGAGGTACAGCACAAATACAGCTGTGACTAGAAGGCCTTAACACTCCACACACTAATGGTGAATAGAGTCATGTAGAGGTCTAGAGCCTCCAGTGGGGCTGCTGTAGGCTGCACGAAGAAGCAGTGAGCTAACAAATGGGATGTGGCCCTATGTGCAAGAGTAGGTTAAAAGGTAATAGTGTCATGATCTACTTCTCCAGGAGAGCTGTATTTTTAGGGAAGACAGGGTCTACACCACTGTTGGAACAAAAAATGAAATAAATGTCAAAACCAGATTTCCTAGGATAGGAGCATCCCTATCCCAACTAACTGGTTCACTGGTTAATCCACATATGAAACCCAGAGAACTATGCTCATCTTCTAAAATGTGTAAATGTGTACAGTTCGCCTAAGCACACATTTGATAGGAAATCTATGGTAAATATTCATATTTTATTATTTTGTTGTTTCTTAAAATAACTTCTGTTAAAATATGCATACACGAATTACATACCTCTCCATTCTCCCTCTGTAATTTTGATTTTATGGATAAGCAATAGTTGACATCGCTGGTTTTTCTTAATTCTTAAAAGAAAAGGGAAAATAGGGAACAACTGTGAAAAATGTGAAGTAATTTTGCATATGCGGACTTGAAATACTTAATTGCAGTAGTAGAGCAAACAAGGAACAAAAAGTTACAGATATGAAAAGTGTCAAAGAGTTTACAATACAACAGTCTAAAATTCAGAAGTCCATACGTCGCAGAAGACTCGTATTTTTAAGTGTGAAATGAAACTCAGCTCCATCTAGGAGTTTTTCCCAATCTGCGATTTACAATTTAGCATCATTCATTGATTTTGTATACTTTATAAAAGAATGAAAAATCAAAACTCCTCAGCAAAATTAAATCAGATCATCTTCTATATAAAAGATAAATTTTTATTCTATTCTAAATGATGTTTCATTTCTTTTTAAATTACATAAATATTTGCAAGTAAAATTTATCTTAAAACTTCTGACTATAATGGCCAGTTTTTGTTTAGTGCCACTGCACCAACCTCAGTAAAATTTTTCTTGATTTACATCAGTATAAATGAGATCAGAGACTGAAGATCATATTGGTTTTCCAGTGGAATTCAAAGTAATTCTGTGTTACACAAAAAAAGCCCTAAAGCATTGTAATAATAAAAAGACTGCAAAGTCAAGTGTTCCTATCTGAAGAACTGCCAGAATTAAGAGTGCTCTGTGCAGTTTCTCCTGCAGCCTGAAATCATCAGGGAATTTGTCTGCTAAAATCTAAAAAGTCTCTATGGAGTATGCACAAATCTTGATTATATATTGTATAAATGGGCCTATATGGCTGAAAAGCATACCCTTTCATGTATCAAATAATTTTTGAAAGTATGGAAATAATTTCAAATTAAAGGTTCCCAAAATCACTGGGAAAAAAATGTATTTTTTTTCTATAGTCTAATTTAGTGAAACAACTGAACCATTTTGTTTGAAATTTCCTGATATAATTCACCAGCGGCAATGGTAACTTATAGACTGTTTCATCCCCAATGGTGAAGATTTAGTAAAGTTTTAAGCAACTGAGCATGAAAACTTATAATTGGGAAGTATTAAGCACCTCTAACTGTATTCAAGAACTGCTTTAGAACAGACCGCAAGACATTAAAAGAATAAAATACATTCTGCCTACACAATCGTGGTGATCCCCAAAAGAAATATAATTTCTTCTATTCTGAAATGTAGGACAATTTACTATAGCAAGACTGTGAGGAAATAGCAAACTGTATAGATGCACACATTAATATATCTCCCTCTAAGTGCAGGCAACATCTTGTCTTTCGTCACAAAATATGAACTTGATAAAACACTTGGGACATAAGATTACCTGTAGCGATTTGGTGGAAAATTACTGGAATTGGGTCTGTTGTAACTAACACATCTTCATCGTTATCAGAACTGGAAACATAAGTGTTATCTATGAAAGAAAAACACCTTGCATGGTGAAGTCCAGTTGTGCTCTGCCAGCCCCTTCCCATGTTGCCTGTCCCACCCCTGTACCATAAGGAACCATTCCCCAAATGGTCAGGGAAGCTGAGCGCTATCACCTTCCTGGTGTGGTTTTTTTTTTTCTCTTGAGATTGCTAACGAAAAGAAAAATACCAAAAGGATGGAAGATTCGGGCCCAAATTTTATACAAGCAATCCTGTGGAGTCTGATGTCACGGCTTTCATGAATCACACCAAGCGCTGCTCTGAACTGTCCCACAAGGCTTATGGGGGTTTGAGCCAACCTTTCCCAAAATTAAGACTTGTTCCAGCTTTTTGCTGTGCCTGACACTAAATCTCAAGCAGATCTGCTGTGCAGAGTAATGGCTGCATTCAGAGCTGGGTGTTAACAGCCTAATATGCAAAATACCCGTGCCTCATTTTGCCTAGTCACATAAAGGTTGTTTGAAGTATCTTCTAATCAGTGGATAACTTGTGCCTGATTCAGGAAAAAAAATGAATTCCTCCCACTTAACAAAAATGTTAGGGATTGATACGGATATGAATATGGCAAGTCTATCCCAAATTTTCTTACAAAATGTAGGGATTAGGTTGAGGGGGGTGTGTGTGTTGTTTTTTTGGTTTTGTTCCTTTTTTGTTTTCCAACCAAATGTTTAGCAACAACAAACAAGGAACAGCAAGTTTTTATGTAGTATCTGCAGAAGCTAATTTTGCATGAATTGCTGAACTGCCTAGGAAAGTAATAATATTTTGTTTTCTACTGATCTGGGCTGAATTGAAACTTATGCTCTAGAGCAGAAAGGCTGACAATTAAGATAATCACAGATAAAGAGACAAGAGAATTGAACAAGGACTTGATTTATCGTAATTCCAAACACTCCGGTCCCACAGCAGCAAAGTGCGTGAACTCACATGTAATTTTAAGCGTACTGCTGCAATCTCAAAGCCTTTGACCACAGTGCTTCCAGTGAAATGTTGAAGATGTTAACATTAATTGAGCAGTAAATTCAGTAACATTACCCTTTGTATTACAGAGGTTCTCAGCAGCCTGTATCAAGACGAAGCCCCGGCGCTGCCGCCCCTTTCTCGCCCAGGTGTGCCACGCTGCCTTTGCAGACTAGCAGCTGCACCACTGCGCACGGACAGGCGCGTGGGGCTTTCCCAGCCCGCTCGCTGCCTGTGAAACACCCTTTCTGCCACATTCACACACATCTACTGAGTCTGACACTATCCCACACCTTCGCCTACTTCCAGTCCCGTGCTGTCCCTCAAGCTAATCTGAATGATCTTCGCTCAGCCCAGCAAACATATATTGCGTGCAGGCAATTGCCGCAGGAGGCTGACACCACTTTTCCCTGAGCACTGCTCTCCAGTGGGCACAGCCACCTGCTCCATCAGCTCAGTCTGTGTCTGCTCGGCTATGCGCTTGGCACAGGGATGTGTTTCAGAGCCACAGCATCGTGCGAATACAAAGGGGTCCCTTCAGCCATCTGCCAGCATTCACTCCTTCTCCCACTTTTGCCTCTCGGCAGGGCAGGCTGTGAACTACGCCTCCAGGACAGATGCACCTCACCCTCTCCACGAACCCCTGCTTTGCCTCTATTTCCATGCAGCACCTAGCTGTCATCATTTCAGTGTCAGCCTCACCATGCCGGATGGCTCTGGGCATATAGGACACAGGCCCATTCCTTTCCCACGTTTGGGAGTGAAACTTAGTGCTATAGAGTCTAATGAGCCGGAATAACAGAGGCCGCCATTTGGCTCTAAATAGACCTAACACCATATATATGGATGGGAGAAAGGAAACCCGTGCGCTAGAACTTATTGCTGTATGAAAAAGTATGAAAAACAACAGCATGTGCTGTGCAGAATAGACAATTACCAAGATATACATATATGGAAAAAAGGACTGCTCAATTACAGGTTTTACAGATTTTAATTATATTTTTATGTTCATTGTCATTCTTTCTTGGCAGCTGCATAATATGATTTTCACTGCCAACGTTTTGTTTGCCTTTTCCATTTGGCAGCCATTAGGGTTTTTTCTTTCCTTCCATCAGTCTAATGAAACTTGAAATTAAGATACTGGTTTTGGATTGCTTTCATTCAACATCCAGTTTCTAACACACTACACCCAGGAACACCTCTCCTCTTCTAGCAGAGGACCTAGTGCCTGGACCTAGCTGAGGGATGCAGCAAACCACTCGCTGCCAAACTGGCTCTCTCCCTCTCTGCTGCAATCTAATGAGGTCTAAGAAAAGGATGTTTCTGTTTACACGTGTGTAACCCACAAATCACTGGGATAAAAGACTACAGCAGTTCTACAAGTTTACAGCAGCCAACATGTATCACTCCAAACATATATTCATTAGCAAAATGCTTGTTGCTGTAATGGTTCTCACGGGAGTCATGATCCACTCATATTAATGGGACTTTAGTCTACTCATTGATGTTATATTCTATAACTGCTCCTTAGGAGCATTATTTTCCCCAGTTGTGTCAGTGTTATGAGAAAATGGTTACAGAGATACTTTGCTGGAACTGATATACCTGCCTTTAAAATTTGCAGTGATATTTTCACAATTTCAGCAATGTATACATAACTTTGAGACAGTAATGTCTCAACACTATTCCTATTAAGTTCTTCAGTGTGCCTTTGTGAGCATATTTTTAGCTTTCATGCATAATTATGAAACTTTCAAACACCTTCCATTATTGGAAGTTGTCATGTCATATTATGGTTCTCATAGGTATGATTTAATGCTCAGCTGTTTGTAATCTTTTGATGTATTATGAAGCAATTCAGCAATAGCTACACACTGTTATCAGTGCCAAAGTGGTGATGCTGCATACGTAACAGCAATGCAGGCAGCTAGAGTATGCGCACTACCCAAAGCTCTTCTGATAGTATCTAAAATTACTTCTGGTGGTATCACTTTTGGCTGAATGAACATCATTTGTATAGTAACTTAATCTCTTCTATTTTCATGTATTTATTGCATGCATTAGCAATTTATCTGATGACCAACAAGCCTTCTCCCGGATTTCCAAATTTGATCCACTGTGTATTACATACTCTTAGTCTCCAGAGAATACAACTTTGGTATAGCTACACACTAATGGACTTAAGCTTTGATCTGTAAAGATTTATCCTGTGAGAAATTTAATTTGATGAGTATGTGCTGCTTTGAACTCTATCAACTAGCAGCAATACTCGAAGATCACCTTCCAGTTGAGGAGGGCATCAGCACAGAGCTTCCCAGACTTGACACCATGCACTCTGACATGTCCATGAAACATCCCTTAAGATACATACCAAGGAAAAGAGCCACAGTCAGCAATAATGTTAAGTTAGAGATTTAGGACAAAGGGAGGTAGCAAAGAATCTGGCTCACCAAGTCAAAACAAGTATTTTTAGGATCAAAGCTGTAAAATGGCAAAGAGTCATTATGATTCCTAACACAGTGAACACCTCTTCATCACAAAGAAAACATACATACTGCAAAAGCTTGAGATATGAATTAAATCAGGTCTTCGAAAGCTTTGAAGGGTTAGATTTTAATCAGTATACATGATGTGCAGCTGGTTTACCCCCCGCTCCCCCACTTAGCTACAGTGTAAAATGTTCAAATTCTATCTGGCTTTAAAATACAGGGGATGATGGTAGAGAATATTTATTAGGTTTTAGAGCCACCAAAGTCACTCAGGTTTGTAGGCCATCAGGGCATGCTGCCAAGGAGCATTCATAAGGGCGAGTTTGAGGTCTGTCAGACAGAACAGTTTGCCAGGAGATGACACCTCACATGCTGTGGGAGTAACTGCTGGTTCAGTGCTCCAGCTTGCCATTTAGTTAGGGGTTCCCACAGAACAAGTTTTGTGATGTTTAATAAAACAAACTGTTAATAACATATGATGAAGATTTTTTTCAACTATTTATCCCTCCATTCATTGTCAGGTCAATGGAGTAATCAGTAAATCAATTTATCACTGGTATGACTGTGTATTTTATGAACCTCAGTTTCTCCCCTTCCTACACCTTGAATAGATTATTAGTAGTAGCAGTTTTCTCTCCAGTTTTTAACTGGTAAAAAAAATCTCTCTCATTCTTTCACATAATCAATTGTATTTAGCATCACTGCTGATGCTGATTTCTCTCTGCATCTGCTTCAAACACTGGTGTTTTGAACAGACATATGTCTGCTGCTTATCAGGGAAGATCAAAGCCTCACTTCTTTAGAGATTCTAAAAGAAACAAGAAATATTTCTTCTAGAAATATTACAGAGATGTTATGGATAAAGATCAAAAAAGGCCAGAGGTTTTCTCATCATTCATGGTACATACACTATTAAATAATCCCAGGTGCAAAATACACAATGTGGTGCAATCCAACAGTACTATGATGTACCTTTACTTGCACAGCACCTGCCTGTCCTCATCCCTGTTTCCCTCTCCTGCTTCTGCTAACCTCTGTGCCACCTGAAGAATCTGTGCAGTCTCTTTGTGAAGGAAATCAGTGAAATAAGCTAGCTGAAAATGAGCTTCCACTCTTGCCTGGTTGTCTTTCATATGAGTAATTCCCCTTGTCTAGATTGGCCACACGGTTACACAAATGGTTTTGCCAAGAGTATGAAATGGAGGCAGGACTGAGCAGCTGGGAATACATTACCAAAGACATACCCATACACAAACCCTTGGCTCCAACTGACCCTGAGAAGCACCAACGCGCAGTCCACAGGCTTAACTTGAAGAACGTGAGTAGTCTCATTAAGGTCTAACACAGAAGTGCTTTGCTGGCCCTGTGCCAGACTGCTCAGCCTCTTGAAAGATCAAGCTTTATCTACCATGCCAAAGAGGAGCTGGGCACTTTCTCACTCCTATCACTGTTGGCTGCAGACACAGAAAGCATCGGTCTCTGTACAGACACAGAGCTCCGGTCTCTGTAAACTTGTGAACCAGGTTTTCTCACCCTGACCCAGCTGATAAATGATGCCTGAAAAAGAGAAATGACTGTGAAAATAATCTAACTAATGGAACATGATTAGCACAAGGGTGCACCTGGAAGACATCAACACCCTTTCAGATATTCTCATCTGAATATAGCAAATTGCAGTAACATGCATACATGTGTCACGGTCACGAATGTTGCACTGTACCTGGGTAATCCTCAGAGACATGCACTGAATAGGATACACTGTAAAAAAAAAAAAACACCAACAGAATTAATAACAACAACATTAACTGATGGCAGAACATTTTTTTCCTGCTCCTGTATTATTTTACGTTTATTTATAGGCTCCTGCTGGTTTCCAGGACAGAAGGTAACAGCTATTTTGATGGCTTTTGAAGTGCCTAGCTGAAAAAAAAAAGCATCATGCACATTTTGAAAGCTTACTTTACTAAATTGGCACATCCTGGTTTCAACCTTCTTAAAAAGAATATCAAGACTGCATTATATTCACTTTAGAGTAACATTTCACAATATCTGTACTTATGCTTAAAAAAAAAAAAAAGTTGCTCTTTGAACACCAGAACTAGAAAAGCCCAGTTTTCCCTGCATCTGGTTTCTGGGGTTGACTCAAGACTCAGTAGGAAGCCTTTCTTGCTGGCTGGGGCACTTCTGTACATTCCTGTTAGTCTCAGGAAAGGCTCTGGATGGCTTGGGCTCCTTCCTCTCATCAAAACCCCATATTTATAACAGTTGTGGCAATTTTATTTGATACCTGTACCTCTTTGTCAAGCTGAGTTCAAATCAAATTTGAAAGAGCCATTGTCACGCTAAAGGGTAGCTTCACTACACGGATTACCTGAATCTGTTTCATCAGAAAACAGTCATACAAACACATCATCCTGGTCCTCCAGCTCAGCCCACATGTGCTTTCACCACCACCCAGTGAGCTCTTCACTAAATTCACTGCTGATAGCAGGACAAATGGGCATGATGGTCTGATCGGTTATCTAACTACCCACCATATCCTTTTGATTTTTTTTAAGGTTAAAGTGTGTCTTCATTTTGCATTAGAAACATTCAACTCCGCAGCATGCTGAAAGCTTTCTGTTGTATAATTCATGTCCTTTCCACTTCTAAATCCTATAAATTGTATATGTCAACTTACACATTTAAATAATACATGGCACGTGTTCATGTCTGTAGTGAGTTAAGCAGACAGACAAAGGCAGGATGGCACAGTCCTCTTAAATTTTGGTATGTATTGTACATTGCTGAAAGGGATTCAGTGGATCTTTCTAAATTACATGAATACAGCTTCCATGTAGACTATAAAATAAATCCATGTATGATTTTTTTCTTTTTCTCTCTCAAGGACTTCCATTAAATGAGCTCCACTTCACAATCCAATGACTGTAGGAGGTAATCAATATGAAAAAGTAGGTCCCTCACACTTTCTTCTGTACATCAATCGATTACCGCACAGCTCTGTCACCTGTTTTTGCACATCATCTATTCTAGCATAATTAATTTTATGTATTGTTTGACTAAGAGGCAAAGATGTCTGTTTCTTCAACAGCTGCAAATGTTCACATAAATTGAAGCAGAAAGAGTGTTTATTACAGCTGACAACAGATTTAGCCACACAACTCTTGATAGCCTCAGTCAAGCCAGAATTAAATCCCATCAATGTGTATATTCAACATTTGGTGATTCTTCTCTTTTAATTATTTTTCAGACATTTGGAATAGGCAGCATCTGTATCCCCTCATCTTGGAGCATTTTCCCTAAAGACTGGGGTATTTAAATCTAATTAATCTGCCATGGCATAAAATATCACTATTTTTCACTATTTTTAAGGACATATTCCAAGATAAGGAAATGTTATGTCTCAGTGCAGTCATGCGTGGGGAATTTTGCCCTGTGGTGAAAAAAAAAAACAAAAAAAACCCAACACAAAAACGCCAAACCAAAAAAAAAACCCTGAGAAGTTAACTAAGGGCCTGTTCTTATCAAAACCCATCTTTTAGATGTTGTGTTTGTAACCATGACTTCTTCTACTACCAAAAGAGGTACTTCAGTCTTGTTCATTTAGACTGGCTCCTTGCACGCCTCCTTGCTGCCTCCAGAATTGCAGTGTATGGGTTTGTTTGACTATTGTTATATAGGGTTATATTCAAGTGTGGACTTTTATTTCAACAAAAGAAAAATCTTCCTAGAACTCACTCCATATTCTAATTTTAAAAAATCTCAATCCAATTTAAAAACTGCAGCAAAGCAGGGAAATTCCACATATGTATAAAAAAAAGTTCTTTATATTGAGAACAAGAACAGGGGCTGAAGAAGTTACAGAATTTCCATCAGTGCAGATATTCAAAACTCAACTGGATAAGGCCCTCAGCAACCTAATCTAACTTTGAAGCTGGACTTGACTTCAAAGTTAACTTCTGCTTTGAGTGTGAGGTGGACCAAGTAGTCTGCACAGGTCATCGCCCCACGTAATTACTCTACGCATGTATGTGCAGAAACCCTATGAAAGCATGTTTCTCTTCCTTCTTCTTCATCATCTGGTATCTATGGCAGCAGCAGCTGTGGTGACATTAAATGGTAACTAGTAAGAAAAAAATACACTGTAGGTCTTGTGAGATGGAACTAAAATGAAACTGTTCATGAAGATGCAGGTTAGAAATAGTCTCAAGCCAGATCCTGTAATGACTGTAAGCAAATTCAGGGTCTGACCCAGAGCCCACTGAATCCAGCAACGGTCTCACTACTAAGATGAATATTATCAGAGAGGAGAAAGGAACAGAACAAAACTTGGTTTTGTGTCCCAGCTCACCCCTGTGATTGTCACATCACATCACACTTTGGTACATTTTTCTGCACTCAGGATAAACTGCTTCCTACTGACTGTGCACCTGATTTGTTAGAAAACAAGATATATCAGGCTAACAATGGTCTCTTAAGAGGCTCCTGTCTTGCAGCCACCTAAGCATTTTCCTGTTGACTTCCATGAGATTTAGAGCCAAGACAGAAACACGGGACTGTGATGGCTTACGGCACCTTAAACAGCACAGGCTTCAGTGAAGATGCAGATGTTCAACACCTCTCGGTGTTAAATCCTCTCAGAGCCAAAGAAAGCCTATACTGAAGCAGCTTTCTCATTTAAGTACTCAGAAATGCAAGTGGAATTAATTTAGGCTTGGCCACCACATAGAAGTACAACATGATTATTCCAGTGAGGGATATGATTTTTCCTTCTGGCAATGCTGTTCCCCTCTACAACCCTATTCCAGTTACATTGCTATAAATACAGCTTATAGCACTATAATTTATTTCCATTCCCATAAACACATTCTAACCAGCCAACCATCATCCTTGCTCGTTCAGTTATATTACTTTAGCTACACGAACATAGTTAAACTCTTGGGTGTAAACAAAGCCTCAATGATGGTGTTATTTCTGTTTTATTCAGCCTAGACCCTCTGCAGAAGGCATCCTACAGTACATAGATTTCTCAACCCTTAAGCTCAGAATAAGCTTCATACTAGAAATGGCCCAGTAAAATTTTTGGTTTTTAACAAACAGTAAAGCACCATATGAGAAATTAGTGAGAGCTGTTATGTTTCACTGCTTGAGGTTTTAACGTAAACTTCTTATTGCTTGAAATAATATTAACATGTAGATCCACAGCTTTAGCTTAGTAAGAATTCTACTCACAGGGGCCTCCTTGAAAGCATTTTCCAATGTGTTTTAACTGTATCTCTTCCTTCTTCAGAAAGATTATCCTGCAGAGGTCTGTCTGCATTTGAGAACTAATTCATCAGCTAGATGGGGATCCACCACATTATTGCTGTTTTTCAGATTAATCTGTCCCAGTTTGATACAGAACAAGCAGATTCACCTGCATTTGACATTACTATAATTTCTCAAAGCTCGTTAAAAAGGAGTCCTGAGCCCAAACTCATTATACTACCAGGCAAAATATTACCCCAAAATTGAACCTGCGGGACAAAGAAAAAAAATCCATGAAAACTGAAAAAAGGCAGCAAAGCAAAAGTTACTGCGACAAAGCACATTCATAAAAAGGAAAAGAACCAGCTTCACCTGTTTACATCAATTTGTAAGACTGTTTCCCGTGCCTTGAACTGCAGTTTTTACCTATCACAGTACAAACCCCAGAATCAGGCATGCATCCTGAAGCCACAACAGTGACGCTGGAGCTGGAGTGTATGACTGGAGTGTATCTTCCCATCAAATTCACGTTATCTCAACTGTATGCCACCTGTAGTTTCTCTCTAGGAAAGAAATCCTTTAAGCTGAATTTCCAGCTGTTTTGCACAGCACGAACAGCATGAAGCATCTGGCGCAAGTCTAAGATTTATGCCTATGGAGCAGTTATGACAATTCAACCAGCTCTGTCCCATAGCAACAGCTGACTTACTGCCTTATTAAGTGTGGAAATTGTGATCTAGTTTCTAGTCCAGTTTTAGCTGTCTCTACTAGTAGAGCCAGAGCTCCATGTGCTAATGTTGCAGCTTGCGAACTTGCTGAAGAAAGGAAACAAGACTTTTTGTCATGTGGAATCTTATGGTAGTCTAACGCTCATCTGTAACAAGATATAAGAAAAGAGCAAATAGGATTTTCTTAATCTTAATACATCTGGAACTACAGAATTCAGAAGAGATTATTTTTTGTTTATGATATCCAAAATCCCAGATCTAGCTCATCAATGAAGTAATGCAGTAAGTTAATAGGATGCACGAAATTTTATACCTGAAGAAAAATACTAAGACTCAGCAAAGTATGCTATGGACAAATACACAAGATTAAATGCTACTGTGGTACTGATTATATGCCAGGGTTAACTTCTGAACAAGCTTGTGAGCTGAAGAATAGATCAGTGAAACCTTGATAAGAAAAATAAAATTATACTGGTGAAAGCTTTGGGCCAAACAGCCTTTTTAATGACCTGTATAACATTTCTGAAAGCATGTCAACCTGATGTTTTTACTCTCTTCTGGGTGAGGCAGTAAGAAGGAATAAGAATAACCTTCAGCTGAAGAGGTGCAACTGAAATTGTATTCTTTTACCAATTTCTAGCTATCAACTCTCACAATTACTACTCACCTTCAGTATCTCCACATAACATGCCACAGTAGAACATTTCATGAATGTCCACTAATTAAGAAAATATTCCCACTCCCATTGTCACTCTTTTGTTTCCTTATCTTGGAAAATGCTTCCAAATTCTTCAATGGATTCCTATTACTTTCACAGCCTTTAGCCTCCTCTTCTACTTCAACAAGACCACAATTTGATCCTGAAGCCAGACTCTTCATACTAGTTTAATTCTGACCAGGCTTTTTCCTCAAATGAAAGAAAATTGGTTTCAAAAGGATTCCACCATGAGCATAGGCCACTCTCTTTTCTAATAACTGGTCTGAAATACAGTTTGAAACCTAACAGCTTGGTAATAAATCATGTCACAAATACAGGGTGGAAATTATGATTTTCAGAAGATGTACTGTGGGATTCCATCCGAATGAAACTTTCAAATTGCATTCCCGAAATATCTGACCTTTGAACAAGTGCCTTGAGAACTGGTAGGAGATGAAGGCTTTTAGGTATTGGCCAGCTGAAAAACTAGGTAGGCTATTTACACAACAAATCTGGAATACTTAACAAGAAAAAAAAATCCATTCATCTTTTTCTTTATGTTGTAGTTGACATTATTGAATTAGGAAATTCTCTGAAGAGAATTACAATTCAAAACTAATAGTTAAAAAAACTGCAAAAGGCTTCCATGTCAAGTCTTTCTTCCAATTTGTACAAAGATAACAAGAACACAATTAACAGCAGAAAGGACGCAGCAGCCATAAGCAGCAATTCTCTATGGCAAAAAGATCTCTTCTGCTTAATGGACACTGCCAAAGACAAGCCTTCTAAAGTCACAGCCTGGAGACAACCATTTCATTCTATGTTGAAGACAGAACAAACAAAATCACTATAAAAGCAATTGAACAATAAGCAAAAATTACTACTGTGTTACTTACAGCTAGGACAAAGAAACTTAATGCAAACTCTCCTTTTGGTGTTCAACTGCCACAACCATGAGTGAATAATAAATATCAGGTTTTTGACAATTTATGAACAAGTGAATTAGCAAGATACTTCACCACTTGGTATGTATGACTACTGTGCTATGAAACACTTCACTACCTTTCAATGGAGCTCTTAAAAAACAATGTAATTACACTACAGGCAAAATAATATTGCTCTTCCACTGTGGAGTTTTTGGAAGATTCCAACCCACCTAACACACATCAGCTGAGGAAGTGCTCCACTGAAGGTCATATTCAGAAATACACATAAAACTGTGGCAGCACTCTGAATTTTACTACCAGGTAAATTTTGTAATCAACTATTGCTAGCACTCAGAATGTCTTTAGTAAAATATATGGAGACTTTTAAAATGTATTTATAAATGTAAATTTATAATAAGGTAACACACATTTTATTGTATTGCAAATCACATTAAGGAGTGAAGTAAATACTCGTAGCCAATACAAATCAGCAAGTACTGCATTCCATTCATTCATGATACCTTTATAATACAGCCCCAGTAATGTGATAAAAACATAAATGGAACTGAAAAAAGTTCCAGTTGCGTAAAACACTAACCACAAAGGGATGTGCATCTCCAAACAGACAGACAGACGAACAGTAGTTAGAATCATGCAAATTAGAAATAAGAAAGATAGCACATCACATGACATCGTTTGAAAATAAAAGTTTGCGAAAGGCTTTTTAAAATGCAAATAAATATACAGGGGTTTTGTTCTTTCACACAGTGAAATAACTATTGGAGCAGAGGACTTCTGGTTTTTTTTTAAGCAGTGAAATAAAAACTGATGTCATTAAATAAAATAACAATTACTGAAAAACAACCTTATGATC
Source organism: Aquila chrysaetos chrysaetos (assembly GCF_900496995.4). NCBI lineage: Eukaryota > Metazoa > Chordata > Aves > Accipitriformes > Accipitridae > Aquila > Aquila chrysaetos. Next base: position 70,220,122 of record NC_044030.1, read on the forward strand.
TTCTGGAAAAAAGAATTAGAAGTCTCCACAAATGAGACAGAAATTAAAAGGAAGTGGACCTAAGTTTTCATGCACATATTAGCACCACTATGGAAAAGGTGTCTGTTAATCAAGGGCAGCAAAAATAATTTCACTGTATTAAAATTTATTTTCTCTTCTGTTACAGAATTTAGAACTTGAATTAAATCCCACTGAAGTCCAAGGGAGACTTTAATACTTAACAAGAAGATTACAGGCAAGTTGCATAGAAAATACAAGACTTCTGGCCCCTACCACACTCCTGGTATTTCTAGAAACAAGTACTTAATCACTTTGCTAAAAATTTCAAGATGTGTTCCAAAAGGTGCAAATTTTGGTGAGCACTTTTTTCTTTTTTTTGTATTTGCAGCTTGTTATACAACTGGACTGTGAACCATTTCACATCCATGCTATTTTCAAGATTCCTGATAAAACAAGCTTCATAGATTTCTAAACCTCTTTTGAAGTATCCTTTAAAATGTTTTGAATGTGTGTCTGCATCTCACCAATTTGTTTGCAGATATACAGGCCACCTTAAATGTCCTTAGTTCATGTTAGTTCAATGAGTTTCTGTATCCCTTGTGATCCAGTAACTGATGACCCAGCATCAGTCACAGCTATTTTTTGCTGCTAGATAGAGACAGGTGCTTGCAAAGAATTGAAATTGGTGCACACGCTCCTTTCACTATACATCAAAACTCCCCATGGGGCACCAGCCATTATATAGAAAAGAATAACAAGTGACTCTGAGTAACCTACTCCTCTGGATGTCGGACAATGCGCATGTGTGATGACATATGAAAAGTCCCAGGCATATCTACTGATGACACATTAGAACTATTCCAAAGAGAGATGAGCAGTGTCAACGTGTCAAAAATGGCACTGCTTTCATTTTGTGACATAACCTGGAGGAATAGAGGCGCTGAGTCAAAGTTATTACATGTTTGCATTTGTCACTAAGAGTAATGCTGCTACTGGTCCTTTCATGCAACCAAAGTGCATCTGTATGAAATGGTGAGCATTATTCATAAAGCCCTGCTTGATTTAGCATGTTATTCAAATAAAGGGGATACAGAAGACTGCAGCTCAACCATTTCCCTTTTGCAAAGCATCCAATGAAAAAGGCACGGCAACTTCTAGTAAATGCACCAAAGTCTATAAGATTAATAATCACTCCAACAAACACAAGGACACTCCTAAAAATAAAAATAGCCCTTATGAAATAAGCAAATCAAGGACACTTGGGGGGGGGGGGGGGGGGGAAGTGTGTGCTGTGTGCCATTCTAGAAAGGGTTACATCAAAATATGGTTACCTGTTCAAAGCCAGGTTGTCCATAATCAGACTACCGGAATCAGACCATTTGACCCAGAACTACAAAAGCTGCCTCTTCTTGCAGTCACCCTGTCTGACCAGGTCCAGCTCCCTCCCCTCAACACAGATACTCTTTAAAACTCTCTTCTGCGCTCTTCCTTCTCTCCACTGATCCCACTGGTTTGAATTCTCCCTCCATCCTCCCCATTAGCTCTTCAGCTGATTTCAGTCTTCCCCAGAACACAGAGCACAAAACAAACTCAGAACAGCAACCTCTTGACCCAGCTCAGCTGCAGCCAGAGCAGCATGTATGATCATAGCCTTTGGGCACCTTATTTCCAGGGTTAGGCCCATCTTCTTCCACTACGTGTTTTCTACAGTTTCTCTCTCTTTTTTTTTTTTTTCTTTAAGGATGAAAGTTTTTCCTCTCCTCAGCTTCTTTCTTTTTGTTTTGAGTATCACTGTTAGAAGCAATAATGATATGCTCTTTTCGGAGCCTGTGAAGAGTTATCTTAAAGCCATGAGGGTTTTGGCCCACTTTGTTCTTATTGGAAGGCTGTTCTGAGGCTCTTGTGACTGTAATTCTAGTAACTCTGTTTTCAATTCAGATAAATTGAACAGAAACCCTTTGTCCAACCCCTGTACGAAGCCTCTGTATTGTGATCTTTCAAAACAAAAATAAAAGGACACAAAAGGGAACAACCGTGATCCCAAGGCAGAAGCACAAGGCAAACTACAAACTGAACAGTTACAGTGATCCAAGCAACAGAAGAGCGTGCCTCGTCATAGGAAGTTTTACCAGATCATTTTAGCAGATAATTCCAGCATCTTACCAGTCATTAAAAATAAAGCCCATATACATCCTTGGAGACATTCACTGTTTAACTTCGTTGTGTCCCTAACAAGTGGAATGGCTCCTTTCCTTTACATGCTGTGTTCAGCAAAGGAGAGAAGTCCTAGGCATCCTTCTTAGACCACTCTACACATTCATTAATTAGTTGGCATTTTGCTTGTTTATCTAATGAGGTGTGAGACAGCCACTGCTGTGCAGGGAAAAAGTAACAAATGTAAATACTCCTCTTCAGTTCTTTGAGATATCTCACAGAATTCAAATTTTTCCCTTCTCCCTCTCCCCCCCCCCCCCCGCAAAGTCCCCAACACTTCTTGGTATAGCTGAAATACTGTATTTGTGGACTAAAACTAATTTTTTCTGTAAGTTCCATACATACAGCCTCCATTAAGATCAGTACAAACTCAAGATATAACTTCCAAATATAGAATTTGAACGTCAAGCTATAGCTTTTAGGAATACTCTAAACTACAAGTGCGTATTCTTGCATGCATTCAACATAACAAAATCCCATAGGGCAAGATCTTCAATAGATGTTACCTATGAAATTGCCCAACCCAGTTTATTCATGCCAATATAATGCATTCATGCAATTCAGGACCACTGGCATACCTACAGCCAGTTATTTATCTGTTGCTTACAGGTACACACAGTCTCCTTCCTGGTCAAGTCAGTAAGGCGGTGTCCAGCACCACTGAAAATTGCTAGACTATGACACACCATGGACCCATATCCTGCACAATTTTAATCCAAGACGACAATTGCTGTTCTTGAATCCTATGCCACAAAGCCGCAAGGATTGCTTGCAAACCTGAGGGGTTGGCTCATCCTGCTGTCCCATTACACTAACATGGTCAAAATGACACCATTTTCTGTGGTTGAGACACAAAAGGCCAGCTGCAAGGCCAGCTGCAAGGCCAGCTGGGTTTGCCTCCTCAGAACAAAAGACCCAAGAATTACAGTGGTGCGAGGGACAACATGAAACACGAGAGCAGGTCAGAATCTCACTCCTGGAGCCTCACTGGGATACCTGTAACATCCCTGCCACTATACCACAGTCATGAACAGCATGGACTCACAAACAGCAAACAAAATGAAAAATTCAGTGTGAGATGACAAGAAAAGATTATTTTTTTCCCCTTTCTTTTCAGATATGACAGTTTCAGTGTGAGGGCACAGGTATACTTCAAATACAACATTCAGTCCTGGGTGTCCTTAGCACTAGAAAGATGTCAGTAAATTCCAGGGAGTACAGGAATCATCAGGAAACAATCACCAATCTGGCAGAACAAGCTGGTGAGTGAAAAAATTTAAATGTGTTCAGACAGCTAGGTATACACAGTATGGCAAATCAGTGAGCAAGTGTGGTAGGAAATGTGATGATTGCTGAGACATGTTTTCCAGGGTGCAAACATGAAGATGGATATCATACTTACAAGATGGCCCAAGGGAAAATGGCAAACCATATTAAGGTGAAATTAGTGGAAAAAGTATAACCTGGCTGAAAATCAGAAATGGAGAACCCCATTAAAAAGTGAATTAGTCTCCCAGGGAAGGGGTAGAGGGCTAATCACATAGCCATTTAAAGTCAGGATGGAAAAGAAGCTTAAGTAAAATTCATGGAAAAATTTTGCATTGGCAAGGTTACTAACAAATATGTTTCCCATTGTTAGTTTCAACGAGTTACAAATGAGAAAAATGTTACTTGCCATTCTCACTAGTAGCTCAGAGAACGAAGTTGTAGGTTGACTATGACATTGATGACTCTCAATGTGACTTATGGAAAAAAGATTCAAAGTACACCCCTGTACTATATTTCAATAGTGTGCAGAATAATAGCAGCAGGGAATTTCAGTTCAAGCACTTTCTATGCATTTGAAGTGGCAGTATTGGCTAAGATCTGAAACAGTTCTTCCACCAATAAGATCTGAAACAGTTCTTCCACCAACTTCTCACAAATTCTAGCTGTTCCTGAATATCACACACTCTGATTTCTTCTTCCTGACAGAATGTAGTAGAAAGCATACTGTAGTATTTTTTTTTTTGCATTTAGGCATATTTAGTAACGGCTCACCTGATAAGGAACAATTTCTAAATACACAGGCTGTTCTTGGGCGAACGAATGCTTCTAGATGCATGACCGCTCACACAATATTAATTTCATACTATACCCAAACAACAATACCTGAATATAGTCTGGCAGACATTCCTACAGAAAATGCTAAGCAAACTATAGAACAAGTAACAAAAGATAATTTTAGTACCCTATACCAACATGTAGTTAGATTTTGAATACCATTTTAATTTGTAAAGATACAATTAAAAAATTCCTCCAATAGCCTTAATTAGATCCCTGTCTTCTCAAAAAAATAATTACACGTCAGATGAAGCACTGACTTAAGAAGCCCCTGTATTCTGGCAAAGGCAGAGGTAGTTCTATTCCCAGCTGTGTTACAGTGACTTGCTATATGCCTCCCAGCAAGAAAAAATGCGCACATTTTCAAAAGGCAATCAGTAACTACAAAGCTTTCTAGACACTGATTTACCTTTCATGTGTGCTGAACCTCTGCATCTCCAACAGAAATCAGCAGGAACCATCAGCAGTTTTGAAAAATAAGGCCTTATAGTCCAGATTTAAAAAATAATTAGGCAACAATAATTGTGCAAAATGGCAGTTAGACACCTAAACTGTTTATATTCCCTTGAAAATCCAATCAGTACATATCCACCATTTTAGATAATTCAGTGTACTCACAAAGATATAAAAATGTCCATTTTATCGTGGATTTCTATAGAAATTTAGGTATCTTAAAAGGGATTTGGGTACCTAAGCACCTTTTATGAGGTCAGCACAAAAATACCCTTGAGAAACTGGTAAAATAAGACTCATGCTAAGGTACTCAAAATTGGTACATACTTTTCAAAATCCACAACAAAATCCTGGCCCCTTGAAATTCAATAGGCAAAACTCTCACTGACTTAAGAAAAAGTGAAGGTTTACCCTTGTCTTAGCTTCTTCATCAGCAAATCTGCAATAAAAAAATGTCAGAGATTATGTACTCCCTTCAACCCTTCCTTACTCCTTGCTCTGTCTGTACTGTTTAGCACACTCAGCCACCAAAACTATCACCAAAATTTGGAAAGCATCCTGAAGATGGGAAATGACCTGTAACTGCTAAGTTTGTAATCAGACATTCTATTACGTATTTCCAGCAAGCCTAGAGAATGAAAGAAAACATGGCCAGAAAACTTTTGCTAATGTGAGATTAAAACCAGTAAATCTTTCACTAATACAGAGCTCTTAATCTGAAGATCTCCTCAGAGCCTTTAATAAAGACAGAGCTATGAAGACTAAAGTAAAGAAAAATGAGATGGTATAAAGAGAACAAAAACAATTAACCTATAGAATGAAAGAAAAAAGGATCGAACACCAAAGAATAACTCCTCCCTTCTTGATGTCTCACTGATACCACATGCACTGGTGGTGACTTGAAGAACTGTTCAGCCAGCAGCGTCCCAGACTGCAGAGAAAGCATCAATGGAAGTGGTAATGCAGCTGCAAGTGCTTGTCACCCTGTTTACTTGAGCCTATTGCACTGATGAACCTAAATATAGAGATCAAAAAATCTGATTCAGACATCTACATCTTAAAATCTGCGCCAGTTTTACCAAGGTCCAAACTGTCTTCTCAGGCATGTCAGGATACATTAAACATACACAGCACTGGGTAACTGAACTGCAAATAGTTCAAAGTAGGCAGAGTCAAAATAATGTAAATGTGGCCACTCGGGAAGATTATTTTTTTAGTTTGAGGGTTGGGGTCTCCGGTTCTTCTTGACGGAGGAGAGTTCACCAAGAAAAACCTTCAGGTAACACTGCCCCAAGTGGGTGGGTACACTGCCTTTTAATCTCCTCACAAAAATACCCCTGAAAAACTTACCAGCAGACATGGGTCAAACGGCTCACCTGCTTACATAACTGTTTATCATCAGAGGCATCAGTGATTTGAGTCATGTGAGCACCTCGATCAATAAACACCCCCATTCTTTCACAGCCCCCTCGGGTGCTATGGGGCTGCTGCAGAGGCTGCTCCTCCAGAACAGAAAACCAGGAGCTCGGTGGCAGAGTAACTATAGTTCACTCCATTTTGAAAGGTCACTCACTTTCCATCATCTGATAGTGTCATTAAGCCCAAGAGAAGTTGGATAAGTTTGAAATTACTGCCTGGGGTGAAATGGAAGAGTAAAGCCATATCACTTATTTGCACCAGAGAAACTAAAAGGAAAAATAGCGGTCTCCTTTCACACCAGGACACATACAGCAGAGGGCCTGGAAAATACAGCAAGATTTCACTGCTTAATGAAATACTTACAGTGATATATTAAGGCACAGAAATTATTACTGTGGGAGAGTCCATGATGTATTAGTCAAAACACACTTGAAAAGCTTCATCGTATTTTTAAATTACGCTAGACTGTGTGATCTGGCCTCGCGAGGACCCAGCCACCTCCCGGGGCATGCTGTGTTCTCAGCTCCTACTGAGAAGGCTGTGGGAGCAGAAGGTCCTTAGCACTTCGCAGGATAAGGCCCTCAGTCCTCAAAGAAAAATCTAACCTAAATTTAACCTAAATGACTCAATCAGATCAAGCAGCTTTAATTAACAGGATTTAACAAGAATGAGGTTAGTGATGTAAGCAAACAAATTTCAAGGTTTTTTTTTTAAAAAAACAACCAACCAAAAAGACACCACCATACAACAACTTAGCACTAACTCTTTCATGTCCCATTTTACTCAGCAGCAAAACTCTGGCTGAGCTGAAGGAAACAGAAATAAGCCTCTCTTCCCACACCTCCCCCAACTTCTCTAGTTGGTGGACCACCAGAGGACATACCTATTGCTCTTGTTCTGGACTGTATTCTCTCTAGGCCTCAACACTTGAGGAAACATCATCAAAAGTGCTGGGACAATGCCTTGGTAGGAAAGCCATTGATAGCCCTCCTGTTTTATAAGTGGGAAACAAACACCCAGGAATGACACTGAACTGTTTCAGCTCACACAGGTAGTCAGTGGGAGATAACAAGAGATCTTTTCTATCACAGGCACCAGCTGGAAGACCATCCTTTCTCACATCAAGTTCTTCAATGGTGGCAAAACTATTGCTATCCGCAGGATATGAGTTTTTCACATTGATTGACTCCTGCCAAATACAGGTATTTTCAATCCCAACAGAAGGTGTAGAGTTGGCTGAGTTTTTACCACATTTTCTCAAGTCATCAGATATATATAACCAAAATGTTACATCTACTACTTGCCTAATTTAACTAGGTATATCCAACCGTAAATATGTTGTGCAATGAAATTCCAACTAGTACAGACAACACAGCTTTGCTCCTCTGCAAACTGCAAAACTCTGCCACTTCCCTTTTTGAAATAACAAAGTAGAAAGGCTTACATGAATGTAACTGCTATGCATTTTCAGTAAAACAAAGATTTTGAATTTTAGTTTTGGAATACCCACTATACATTTTTTACCAAACTTCGATCATAGCCGCAGCAGCTGACCATTCAATTGCCGCTGCTTCCCAGAGCAAGGGGATTTTACTGACCTCACATTTGTTGAACTGTCTATAAACAGAATTAGATAAGTAGTAATCAGTTTGACGTTTTAAAAGCTTGAAAATTTTGCTAACATTATGTCCTGTAAGTAGTATAAGAGGCAATGGGAACAAGAGGTAATTCTATTGGGAATAAGAGGTATAGCTATACCTCTTATAATTAGGACAATGTATTTATACAAGAATGAGCATGAGCACTCTTGCACAGTCCTACCAAAAGGACAGATCCTAGCATTGCCATAAGCTTTACAGCCAATACAGAGCTTGCAGATATAGCAATACTATAGAAAACTAGTAAGCAAAATCGGAAGAAAAATCATACAGAGCCAGTTAAGTGACTTTAATTACAGACAAACAAATCCTCTGCTTACAGATTTTCTTCTTTTTTTTAAAACATTCTTTGCAACACAGATCACATTGAAATATGAGAAAGAAAACTGCTTTTGTATGATATATTTCACTAATGAATCCTAGCTTTAATGAGACATTGCGATAATTCAAATTCAATCTCTTAAACAATTTGTTGTCCTTCACCTTCTGTGAATTCACTATGTCATTCTAACCCAATGAACATCAGCATAATGCATATTACATCTTTCTCACATCAAAACCACTTGCGTCCCAAAATGGTAATTAGAAAGAAATGAAATTACAGAGAAATAACTACATTTTGTTTGTTTGATTTGTTTTAAAAATAAAAAGCAGATCCTGCAGGACACTGGATCCACTACTGGGTAAGTGTGAAATGAAGCTAATTTCATTTGACGTACTACATTTATTTTATTAGATCAGGAGAGAAACGGAAATGCAGCAGTGTACTGTAAACTTGCCTAATAAAGTAGGCAAACATAGGCGTCAACAACTTACACAAAGTATTTCCAGTGAGCTATAGCTGTTTTCATCCAAGTATTTGTGTAAGCAGAAACTACAGTCTAAATCTAAGTCTGAAAAGGAAAACAAAAAGGCTACAGCTCATTCAGACAACTAGAGGTATAGGTATGTAAGCTATTTAATTTAGGAGTCTATTCTTCTTTTCACAGTCGCACAATCCCCCCAGTGACTTCCGTGGATTTTACGCCCTCAGAAAAACAGAATTCTAAGTCAAAGGTTGTTCATGTTTGCCTCTCCTTTTAAACCCTCTTTCAAATCCACAGGCACAACTGAACCTCCTTTCCTTAAGCAAGAACCGAAAACAACATGCCAGTCCTTCTTCTATAGGAGAGGGCAGGGGAAAAGAGGGGCAAAAAGGTATGCTTTAACCCAAAGAACGTGTGGTACCAAAAAGATGTGGAGAGCAACGTGAACTGGGAAAGCTTAGCAATTACATTTCTAAACTGAACTGCTCCTAAAACCAATGGAAGCCCCGACATCCATTTCCATAGAGAAAAACTGCTTCTGTGTGGTTACAAAGCTTTATAGAGGATCAGGCAAGAGGAGGTTTCAGTAAGCAAGCATCCAGTATGAGAGATGCAAGTGAACTGGCTGCTTTGTGAACATTAAGAGATCTAGCCATAGAAAAAAAAAGGAGAAAAAATGATAATTTGCCCAAATCAGTTTGCACTCAAATCATACTTAATTTAAATAAACAGACACAAGGGTTCAAGGAGTTCAGCTCTGCCTAGGCACAAATGAAAGTAATACAAGCCAGTTTATTAATAGACAGATAAAGCCATCCGGAAACGGCCTGATGAGTAAGTACGACTCAGCAGCTGAGGGAGATCTCCACAGCTTTCACACACAATGGGTGCCTGTGGCAACAAGGTCTACAGCTGAAGCCACCGGCGGCAGCAGGCAGCTCTCGGTGGCCGATGGTGGGAAGCACTGAACAGCTGTAATGGAAATGGGGGCACGCGGTACTTCACTTGGGTTGCTGGCATGTTAGGTGATCATCTCCACATGCAGTCACACCAGTCAGTGAAGGAACCCCAATAGCCTGGTCTGAGCAAGGGAGCCCCAGGGAAGCTGGGGTTGCCCCAGGGAGTTACCAGTTCCATTGGCTGGGGCTGACACCCAACACAGGGGGTCAATGGGAGAGGTTCCCCGCAGCATCTTGCAGACTGAGGGGTTACTGCCAGGGGACATGGGACACTTTATGAGGTGCCCAGGAAGAGTACTTGGGAACAAGCAAGGGAAAACAGAGGGACAGGGGTATAAAAGAGGCCGGTCCTGTGTCAACAGGTCAGTATGCTTGTCTGGCCATGTCCTGCGCTGGCTAAGCATGGGCTGGCCTCTCATGAGCACCAGGCTGCACTAGCTGGTGAGCAGGATAGGAGGCTGGGGTGGCCTATAGATATAGATAGATAGATATGTGCATATTGTGCCTACTGGGAATACATGCTCAACCTTGCTACCAGCTAGACTTGGGGACATGGATCTGTGGCAGCCTCACCTCTGGCAGGCTGTCAGGTCAGCAACTCCTGGCAGATACCATCTTTGTGGAGGATTTACACAAATAATTGTCAGCTCCTCATTTGATATCAAATATACCCACCAAAGTATGGTTAAGGATATCCTAACTATAATCCTCAGAGCTCACAATCTTCCAAAAATCAATTATCATGGAAAAATAGAGAAAGCTTTCCAGATGTTCTACCTGTGCAAACTTGGTATCTGAGAGTAAATACTAACAAATCTAATAGAAGGTGTAATAATGATGTAGAAACTGTAATCTACACTTCCATTGCGGAAAAATATTAACTCAAAAGTCACATTGGCTTGCCAGAAAACAAGTTTGGGGTGATAAATACTGGTTTGTGGTTGTAGGTTTGTAGCTTTACATTCAGCTCAGCCATCAGCGCCTTTGAACAGCTGAGACTGATAAAAGCGTGGTCCAGTGAAAACAAATGAGGATGAGGTCTGCGCTTTGCACCTGGCAACTGATGAACTCCTTTACATGGCTTTGAGCCTCATACTTCCTCTTCCCCTTCTACAAAATGTTTTGAAAACTACAGATGAAAAGCCTACATTTATTACGCATTATATTGAAGCCTTATACTCCAAAATAAGATGCAAAGTAAAAGTAAACTAGCTGCCAAATTCTCAAATGGTAAACAGCAGCCTCCCCACTATCCCAGCTGATAATTTTCTCAAACCAAGAGGCCAGCTCACAAATCAGTTCTTAATTACTTTTCACCTGTGACAGAAGACTTCTCAAAAACTGCTTGCAAAGCTGTGATATGCCAAAGCCTCCACCTCCAAAAGCAACTAACACCCCTGGCCACATCCAACAGAGCCGAGGCCGAGCCAGCAAGTGAGCCCTGTCATGGCAGCTCCACCATGCCACTGCGGGGCCTGCTGGGGCAGCGCTTGCGAAAGGGCCTGGGACAATCGATATCTGCTGAGGATCTGCCCCAGTTTCTTCCAAAGACGCACTCAGATAGCCCAGCAGCTTGGCACAGCCCTCATGTCAGCCATGTCATACAACTGCCAAAGCGGGAGCCACGTCTGAGCTGCTTGTGAATTCTGGGCAGCTCACGTTGGTCACTTCTCGCTGTGACTTCCCAGCAGTTCCAAAGAAAAGAAGATCTGTGTAAGTCAGTGCAGCAGGATCAGACCTTTCGGCTGGTTAATCAATTGACACATAGTTTGTCTGAAGATCAATGTTTCTCTAATGTCTGTTGCAAACTAAAAATACCTTTTCTTGATGACTCATTTTCCACACTAAAGAACGTCTGTGGGTGGGAGAACAGAGCTGAAGCAATTCTATTTTTTTCCTCCTGTCACTATTGTAGCAGCTCTAAACTCCAGCATGGAATAGAAATGAAGCGCTTGCAAGAAGCTTCCAGCTAGCGAACTGAACAGCACCGTTTTGTTACCTCTTTTGTCATCATTTTTATCCAGATGCATATTATATTGAAATCATTTCAGCACTGTTATGCTCACCCTCACAATCTGACCTTCCAAAGACAGAGGCAGAAGTGGGGTTTTTATTGCATAAACTACTCAAACGGATGGTGCGTTATTTGCATTCTTCGCTGTTAGTGTTGTGAGTCCAGTCATGCTTTAGTTAAGTTAGGACCAGAGTCCCTATGAATTTAATGAGAATATATTTATCCCACAGGATTAAACTAAACAATACCCTCTCAGAGTAAGGAGTGCCTCAGAAAACCTCTGCACCGTTGCTGGACTCTGAAACTCCACAGAGCTCAGCAAGGGCTTTCTCCTGTCCCAGTGCCCCCTGCTACACTACACTTCACGTGGAGATGATACGTCAGCTCTTTTGTTCTAGATGGGGAAAGGCGTGGGATGCTGACACCGAGTATCAGGACAAGTAGGTGATCCCAGCATCCTCCTAGGGAAGGAACAATTTTCATATGCTCAGAAGCCGGGCAGAAAACAGCCCACAGCTTCTGAACCAGCATGCCCAAAACAGAAACAGCAGGAAGTGTGGGAAGACTCATCATGAATGGAGATTTCCTCGCCTCCTCCTCCTTCCCCAGAGCAAGCTGACTCATGGTTTCTCAGTTGCACAGGCACAGAGTCTTTCCCAGCAATGGCAAAGCACCCATCCTGGAGTGGCTGTAACAAAACTCCAGTGCTTTGAAAGGAGGTTGGCAGAAAAAAAGGACTTTTTTTGAAAGGTAGGGGGCTAGGAGGAGCTAGTTTCATGGGGGATCAGAAAGCTCTCATCAGGTAGTAAGAAGGACTGGGCACCTCTTGCCCTCCAGTATCCCACCTTGCTCCCATACAACCCCAGTATCCAGTATGCTTCCAGCAGAGAGACCCCCAGCAGAACCCAAAGAGCCACGCTGTGTCCCGCACTCTGAGCATCCATTCTGCTCTCACCCACGTGTGCCTCCCTGCCCGCCGCAGAGGCGAGAGGACGAGGCCAGATGAGGGGAAGGCCAGTAAACTTTGTTCATTGCCACCACAGAAGGAGCAAGCATTAAAAAGAAGGAATTTTTCTGAGTGGGGAAGGAGGCGGAGGAACTCTTTCCATACAGGAGGCCATCCAAATGCAGATTACCCCAACAGGTCCTATGCTTTGTACGTAAACATGAATCAAGAGCTGCCTTGATCTTACCTTAAGAAGGAAGCCATTTATGCTTATTTTCAGTGAATTATGAATATATATTAATTTAAACTCAAATGCCTCTTGTTATTTTGAGACAATTTTCTCTAAGGCTTTGCTGTGTTGCAAAAGTCATTACTTTATAGGTTGTCTGCAACAACTCAGGAATTTCTTTCCATGCTCTTCTCTTATTTGCTTGATAAACTTATTTATTTATCCAGGTTTAAACATTACACAGCACCAGGTCCACACTCTGTTAAAACCATTGAAAACGCAGGTGTCCAGTTAAACCTGTCCAGTAACAAATATTTGACATGGTTCATAGATCTCTACCTGAGATAGTACAATCTTGCAGACTGACTTTGATTTTACATTTATAAGGGGAAAGGATCAAGGTTTGCTCATACAAAGAGACAGGACAGGTGCTTTCAGGCAGAGACAAAAATGTTCACAAGCAACCACAGGTATACCCAAAAGAGTACTGCCTTCAGAGGGAATTTGTGCAAGCAGCCCTAAAGATATAGACAGAATAATCAGCTTCCTGTGTGCATACACTCCTCAACCCAGCAGCTGCTGATCTGAGAGCAGATCTGAAGATGCCTTTTCACACTATTCATCTCTCAAGTCAGTACCAAATACACATCTACAGATTTATTTCCCAGATTTCCCAACATGAGAATAACCTGGGCACTTTTTACTGACCGCAGACCCAAAAGTGGGTGACACCAAATGGATTCACTAATATTTGTAGGATATGATGAAGAAACAGAAAAAAAACCCAACAGAGGCATGAGTGCTGCCAAACTGCAAAACAGTGCATCAGAAGAGGCAGTAAGGTTTTCTGTTCACTGCGGTTCCAACTCAAGCATGACTTTCTTGAAACTGCTGACACAGTCAAAGTGCTGACAGCTGTCATATATGGATGGTTATTTCTCTTGGTGAACCTTTTCACTTCTGAAATCTTGACAAATGGAGGTGCTAAGCCAAGAAAATCTAGTATGAGCTACTATTCTATATTGACCTCAGTGAAGAAACCACCCTTGGTGTTATCTCCCAGAATTAGGGATATAGCCACAATAAATAGAGTACATTCACCATGTAAGTCTACAGTTATAAACAGGGGCCAAACGCTGTCCATATCTGTCTGAGTCTATAGTACAGAAATACTAGCTAAACACAGATCATCTGCCAAACAAGAGAGAACTATTTTTGGAAGATCTGTAGAACTTCAGAGAGCTCAGATTTCACTGGACCACTGTCCAAGGGCAACATCTTCACTCAGGATTGAGATTTCATGCTAGTCATGAGTAGTCCTAACTCATCTGAAATACTTGCAGGTTTATCAAATCTCTGTTTAGGTGAGAACCTCCAAAGCAATATAACACTGAAGAACACAAGATTTGTCCTCACAGAGCTTAGAGATTCATCAGTCTGTCAAGGTACTGTATACTTAATTTCTTTTAAGCGCAGGTCAGAACAGAACTCTCAGGCAAAATATGAAAGATCTGCAAATTCTTGTCTCAGAGGGGTTTTTAGTCCATTATTGCCCTACACCCTAACACAAACAAAAACAGAGAAAGGTTTATTTCTCTTTCCCTCCATTTCAAACTGATCTAGATGACAATCTTGTACTTTCAGTGATAGCTTGTTACCTCCTTTGCAGAGAGATAAACTTTTCACCCTTGACACTTCATTTAGATACCGTGAGGTGAGAAGTCTGGCAGAAGTATCTTTGCTGATATCTATTTCACAATGATCAATAAGAGAAACAGAAAGGAAACAAAAGGCATTGGAATAAAAACAGCAGAAACCCAACAGCAAACATGGCACACAATCCTGTAGAGGTCTTGGAGATTATTTTTAAAATTAAAAGAAAAAAAAAAAATTGTGCCTCTCCCTCAGTATAAAGCATCTTATTTAGATGAAATGCAACACTTGGTGAGAAGAGTTCCAGCTGAGCTCTGCCCGGGCAACCTGGGGCCTCTGCCACCCTCGGCCAGCAGACAGAAGAACACTTGTTTTCCACATCCCCACTAATTTAATTCTCAGGACTGAGTAGCCTGAAAAAATACTATTCATATTGCATGCCAACTTGCTTCCCTATCCTGTATAAAAAACCTAAGTGACAATAAATTCAGGACTATTTTTAACTTAAAAATGTATATGTTACTATATTTTCAGCATATGAATAAAATCTGGAAGCATTAATTTGACAGTTTCTAAGATCTAAATTTCAAATACAACTTAACTTAACATTAGGAAAGCATTGTTGGCCAGGAAAATAGAAGTCTGCAGATTTTGTAGAAAGCCAAGATTTCCAAAGCATTTTTTTAATAGTTTATGTTTACAATATCAAAGTGCACGTTTATTTATGAAATAAATTCTTAAATTTACTTTTGCTAAGGATTCCTGCACTTCAAATTACATTGCTTTAAAATTACTGAAGGGACAATTTTTTGTTTCGCTTCTTTCCATTCTTTTAATCACTTACTGATACACAGACTAACTTCATTTCATTCTAATGTGGTGAGACTGTCATATCCTCCATTCCCTCTCTCGTCTAAGAGATGTTTCTTCCTGATTTGCCTATCAGATTCCCTCCTCTTTCCCAATTTTCTTCTGCATTTTCTTTTCTCACCTTCTCTTCCCATCCACTTCTCTCTTGGTCTGCATAGAGCTCTACAAGGGCTACAGTTCATTATGCTAAATGGCATGTGTTTAAAAATTCCTCATAATTTATTTAACCACTGAAAATCATGTTTCCACTAAACCAAAATATTCCATGAGAAGCATATACTTCTTACAGATGCATTTTCAATCAAGATGGCAAATTTCTTCCAACTGGAATATTTTTATATGGCCTTAGCGCATCCTGGAAATTGTAGGTGAGGAACCTCATGTCCTCTGTGGCCTGAACGGAGTAAGCACCCTGTATTTAACAGTGTCAGACCCTCTTGCACATGACCATCACCCCAGGCAAATAACCAACTAACCAACCACACACTTCGTTGCAAAGAAATAATAAAAGGAACTCTAGACAGAAAACAGGCACAGAAGCTCCATGGTGCAAAAGTACAAAATGTTTTGGGCCGAAATAAGAAATTTAAACTTTGCTGCAGTGAGCTACCAGGTAAGGCAAGCACAAAGGGCACAGGATCAACACTCCAGGGGTCACCAGGAACAGTAACGTTTGTTTGCTTTGCAATTTCCTTGCCAGTAACACAATAAGGAAGACAACAAACAATATTAGGCCAGTATCTAAGCTGAGATGTTTACAAACTTTTATAATTAGACAATTTATTATCAAAAATTACTTTAATTGAATTTAATTATGAACAGCTTAAATTAATTACTTCTACAACATTAACTCAGGCAAGACTGGGGCTCCCTGTGCCTTGCACAGGTATATATTATGAGCATACCTACCCAAGCAAAGCTACAATCTCAGTCAAGGTCTTATACTACAGAAACATGCAGCAAAACTGGACTAAAACTCATGGATTTAGATGTGAGATCCTGCATGTAAGCAGGGAGGGAAAGTCCAGGCCAGGACTTTGAAAATACATAATGCATAAGACGATGTGGCTTTTTGGACTTTAATGTAGGTTCACCTATATATGTTGGACAGATGACTGACCTACACCTTGCAATTATTTTCCATCCTGCTAGGATGGGTGACCTGACAGTGAGAGCCATAAAACTCAGCAGTGAGATGCTATGGTCTGGTAGGAGGAACTAAGATGATCTTTTCAAACTCCTGCAGATAACCACTGATAAATCCTCACCATGGTAACTAATACCGTAGGAGACTAAACAGTGAAAGAAGAGTAATAGCTTTTACTGAATATTTCTGTACAATAAAAACTTCTATGCAACTAGGACCAGTTCTCCCCAAGTTTTTAGTCAATACCAATGACTGAGAAACAAGGTATATGGCAAAGCAAATTTGACAAAAATTGTCAGGGAGGCCTAGTATTGCTCCATCCCCTCAGTTTATTCACTCCTTCTAAAACATATCTCAGCACCACTTCCACCAGGGACTTTTTTGCCTCTCGGTGGGAGAGAAAAACAAACTTCAGCTGAAAATTGCATTTCACAATTAAAATCTTCCCTGGGCTATACTTCCAAGTATTATAGAGTATTTACTCAAAAGCACTAAAGGGGATGAGATGCATAAGCCTCATTAGAGAATACACAGACTTCTGTATTAAATTAATATTGTCCCTCTTTTTCCCATTCATGTTAGGACACTGAATTAACAATTCCTATCTAAATGTCAGTAGTAATAAATAATAAAACATAATAATAATGCTAGTGCAAGCACAGGAAACTCTCCACAACCGGAGGGTAGAGAAGGTATATCTATTGTTCCCTTAAGACTTGTCATATAGGCTACATTGGTCAAGTAAGGAAATAAAGCACAAAATCCAAATCCCACTGTCCCCATAATAACTAAATTATAATATTAGTGCAAAGCTATTAAGGCCATTTAATATGATCCTCCTAGAGTTCCAAACAACTTTCAAATTTTGCCTACTTACAAATACATTAAAATGGATCCAAGCTAAATTATTGTTTCAGTTACTTTGGAGTCTGTTCATTAGCAGAACCCCTACTTTCTTCATGCGTTATTAAAATTCCTTCCTTAATGAATCTTTCTACAGATGGAAATATATTATTGACACAACTCAAACACAAGTATACACTGTGTCAACAATGCTAAATTATCTTCATTACACAGCAATGCAGAACTGAAACAAAAGCTACAGCACTGGATCATTTAATACGGCACACCAGGCTAAATGGTCCCACTTCAATAAACAGTCTAGAAATCACGGATTTCAGAGAGAAGAGCACCTATTGATTTAATACAGCAATCTGAAATGGTTACACAAAAATAGAGACTTGTAACTCCTTGCTTTGTCTAAAATGCAGAGAGAGGGGAAAATAAGACTTTTTGTCTGAGGAAAACAGAACAGCTGAAAAGAGAATGCATGGAGAAAAACAGCTTATTTTGATCATTCACCCTTCACATAGTCAAACATCACAGAATCAAATGACCAAAGCCAGAAGGCAAGAAAGAATAAAATGCTGCATTAATTCAAGAAAGTTAGAGAGTTATATAAGACAATATACTTTTCACATCAGTTCCACCTATTGGAGCAGAAGCATCAGTTCCAGGTAAGTAGCTAAAGCTAGGTGGAATACATCTGTGTCCGTGTCAAGAAACCATACAAAATTTGAAGACATGCATTGAGAAATGAAGGCACACTCTTGCACAAAGACGTACACATGTGAAATGAATCTTGGCTGAGGGCCCAGTCTGCAGCTTATACATTGCTGTGGCTCTAGTGAAGCACGCAGAACCAGCTTACACCAGTCTTTTAATATGCAAAGTAGAAGTTGGTAACCTGTAAAATATAAATCCAAGTATAGCTTCATACATAGCATATCAGGTGCAAGTACAAAATACACAAAAATAAAAAAAAAATGGTGGTGCAGCTTTTATTTTTTTAGCCTCAGGAGAAAAGAAAGTACTTCTACAGCCATTTTCGAGCTATGTCTACATGCCACATATTGAGACTCTCCACTAAGGTCAGAAAACCAACTACGTGAATTACAAAGTATTCCTATATATTTGCACTTGCCTTAATTTTATCCTAACATTTCCATTTTTTGTATAAAAGAAAAGGACAGCCATCCCCTTAATCACTAGGACAGATTTTCCGGTACAATTTTTATTAGCAGAACCCAGTGCAACATAGACTTGCATAAAAGTACTGAGAAACTTCACTCCACAGGCTCTTCCTTCCACCTCTACCATACATATGTGAATCTACAACTTAGCAAACTGTATTATAAATAAGTTGTTACAATGGAACAGCCAGGTGCAACAAACCAGACTGTTAGACAATACTAGGGAACACTGAATTCCTCCAGTTACAATATTGTCTTATAGTAAAAACAGATGGTTCAAGAGAAAATGCAAACATTCCCTTATAAGACACCAGGTTAATGGCTGCCACTTTTTTAATGGCTGTTATCTTTTCCAGCTGAGCAGAATAAATGAAATGCAGCTCCGAACAAGAAGCTATGGCCTTCAGTTACAAACCTCTAATTTAGAAGTCTCTTTCTTTTAATTATATATACTTGTCAAAGGTGCAGTTAATAAACATTTACTACTGATTTAACAGGCTCTACCTAACACAATAGTCTGAAGTGCAAAGACAAAGAGTTTATTTTGCAGCCTGCAATCAGATGTCATGTCCACAGTTCTTTGCAGCTGTTCCCAAACTGAAGGATGAAGTAGAGGGATCCAGCCAGGGAGGCCAAGAAAAAACAAAGCTGAGACGAGTGTAGCTTGTCTCTGACAAAATTCCAAAAGAAAGAGCAATGATTTAATGTAAAGGAAAATGTCTGTCCAAGAACAAGTGGATGGGTGCTGGTTCACCACCTACAGTTAGGTCGCCAATGGGAAAAGTATCTAATAATCAAAAGGAAGGTGTCTGAAACTGCCTCTCAACATCATTCATTAATCTTATATGGAGATTTCTACATCTACCAAGTGGATTACCACAAGAGGGTTGCCCAGAAGTAGCTTGGATTCAGTGCTACAGAATCTATTCAATTTTATATTCAGCCAGGTCTCTCACCAGAACACATCATCTTCAGAAAGTCCATCTCTTTCTCAGCAGTCTTATTAGGTAGGAAAACCCCAAAGCATGTCTAAGACATGCCCACTTCCTTCCCAGCTCTTCCATCTTCCTGTGCAAGGACATGGCTGCCTAGTTATCACAATTACTTGCTTTAGCAGATACAGGTAATTGGAAGTCATAATACCATCACTGCTGTCCTACAGTGATTAATATTAATGCTAAGGAAATTTTCTGAGAACTAATTCTCAACTGCCAGCTATAACCAGAGCCTAGTGGGAGCAGAACTACTCCTGAATTCTTAACTGGTCTGCGTGCAGCAAGGATGTGCCTGCTCCTGCTGCTGCAGCAAGACAGTGAGAGATCGTCTTAGCGTGCTCCCTGCATAAAAACATGAGTCTGAAGGAGCAAATGTTACCGCGTGCATCACCTCTTCTCGGGCGTCAGAGGAACTAAGCACCAGAAGGTGTATGCCTAATGAAATCCAAACCAGACCACAGGGGAACAAGGCAAGATGCTTATGGCTTTCTCTATCAGAACGTGTATGGCATACAGCTATGTCTGGGATGACAAATTTATAAATGTAAGGGATGAAGCAAAACAAGCTAAAACTAAGGGAGAGTGAAATGTTCTGACTGACAGGGGAGATATGTGCAAACAAGGATAGTGAGTTACAGTGGTACTGAAAGATCTCACAGTTAACTAAATATTAGATCCCTAAGAGAGCAGCTTCATACTCTGTTTAATTCGACCTAAACAGTGGGCTGCCACCAAAAAGAGACATCCCTTTCTCTCCCCTCCTCTCACTGATTTCACTGCTCTCAAGACCCAGCAACCCATTTAATCTCTCCCTTGTGCTGCACCTAATGACTGTGCAGCCATAATCATCAGTTCTCTAATAAATGAACTCACTGGTGGAAGGGAAAGGATATTAATATAGCCACATACCCCTCTTTACCAGGGGGATGAAAAAGCTGCCTTTGGGCAGACACGTGCAGCTAGGTTGGATTACACACAAGGAACCAAACTCTGGAACTGCACAGCCTCTGCACCGCGCTTTCCTAATGTTTCACCCATTTCAACCTTGAATTTGCATTATCTGCCTTAAATTTTCCAATCTGGATAGCTGTACACATGAGAGACCATCTTGTTTATGAAGATGTTTTCGCCATCTAGTCCCAAAACTATAATGAAAAGCTTTCAGATGTATCAGGGGATGTCAAAGCCCCCGAGAAAATAACTAGCATGGCCACAAGCATGAACTGTGAAATTCTCTTCTTGTAAATCATCAAAAAGCTAAGCACTGAAGATCCACAAAGACTTAAAGTACCAACTGCATGTGTAGCTCAAAGAAAAAAGAAATATAAATTGCACAAGCAAAGGCAAAAAAATAAAAAAGAAAACATAATCAAGTTTGCTAGGCAGATAATGGACTACCTTATAGTTTTCACACTAACCATGGCAGGCGAGTACACAGAGTTCAGCTGCGAGAGCAGTGATCATCTAGTGCTGAAACAGCAACTGATCTTGCTGCCTGAACCTCAGGTACTGTAACAATGGCAAGCTTTGACAGTTCTGGTTTAGTATCGACAAAGCACCATAAATTAATTATTCTCACAACACTGTTATGCAGTAATGTAACATTATTCCCATGCAATACTGGTGAAATTGAGGTACTGAAAGCATTGATAGTCAAAACACTATTTTTCTGGCTTTCAGGCATGTACTATAGGCTTGCTTTTGTAAGAAGAACAAAATATTTTCTGCAACAAACTGAACTTGCCACACTGATCATTTATTCTGTGACCATACAAAGATTAAGGACATGACAGCTGAGAGGCGCAAAAAATGAAAAACGGTATTTTTTATTTTTGCCAACACAGTTTAATACTATATACTATATAACACAAACTCTTTGGTGCTTAAAACATACTAACCTTTCTGCCAAATCTCTATTGTAACGTCACTGTGTAAACACCCAAGCATATGGAAGAAGTAGCCTTTCAAAAAATCTTCCATGCTCATCAGAGTAATTCTGGCAACACACTATGAAGTCTTACCCATATAGTAATCCCTTTGAAACTGACAGTTTCCTTCTCAAAAACTGCTACACAGAGGTATCATCTTCCCCGACAAGTACGTCAGCCTTTTTTTCAGCCCTCACACACAGGACCTGTGTGATTCTGTGCGGGGTTTGCTGTGGGTGATGGCAGCAATTGCAGCTAGAGGAGATGAATGTTGCATAATGTTAGGTGCATTCCCCTCCCCCACCCCCAAGTTTCAAGTCTCCACTCGGGAACAAAAACCCCAAGAAAGCCAAGACGGCAGAAGGCAACATGCAAGAGAGAAGGACTTAGAAAAAAAGAAGAGTATCTGCATTGGGCATCTTAAGCCTGTATTTTTGCAGATAAAAAAATGCATGTACAACTGAAAGCATTACAACAATTTCACAGAATCGAGGAGACAGCACAAGCAAAACTTGAAAATGCTGTCTGTAGTGCTGTGGGTGATTCTGTATATATAAAACACATGAATTCTGTTTTGCCTTTACGAACTGCCTCTATTTTTATGTCTAACAGCTGCTTTTCACTCTCGGTGTATTGAACTGTGCTCCTTCCGCTAGAAGAAGGGCAATGACAACCTACCAATTTGTCAGGGAAAAAAAAAAACAACACAGTAATTAAGAGCTAGTAAGTAATGAGTAAGGTTACTTCAACACAAAATGGCTTTTCTGTTTTCTCTGGAAAAGGTGTTAAGTTTGGAAATTAATAACTTCCACAACAACAACAAAGGAGTCCAGGCTCCGATGCTGCCTTCTGCGATCTGTGGGGCACGGAAGGGAAGGACGCATGGACAGAAGTACCAAGCCAAAGAGGACAGGTTGAGAGGCAGGGCTTTCCTGGCAAGCAGGCAACCCGCAATTTTGGGCATCAGCCTGGGCTCTGGGAAGGTGGTTTACACAGGTAAGAACCAGCACAGAAGACCATGACCCGGGGCCACAGGATGTTTCACAGCAGCAAAGAAATAAGCCAGTTAGCCTCTGTGTATGATACAGGCTAAATTAAGCAAAACTGAGACAAGAAACCCACGTTGAACCTACCCTTCTACTTGTTTCCTTTACCTCTCACTTGACAGCTACTTGTTAAAGCGTAAATCCACCCTGGAGGTGAAGCTCTGGAAACAAACATTAATGAGCGGTGCAGAGCCTGAGGCGTTAGAAGCAGCATTGGGACCTGTAGGATATGTGGTCCCAAGCCTGGAAGGGTAACAACAGAGCGCCCAGGCTCAGGGAACATGCAGAGAAAAAAAAGAGTCGTTGCCTCTACAAAACCCAAAGAAATGTGGAAGCTACAATTACATGACCCAAACTCCACCTCCCACTGACTATACAGGAGGGGGGAGAGGTTAACAGCAGCCCTGCAGCTTTGCTTGCTGTGTCCTTGCATCCGATTCCATGTCCTGGTTCACCATTTTCTCACTGCCACCCCCACCACTTCACTTTTGGAGAAGGAACCACACCAGTTGAGAGACGAAGCTAGTAAGTCTGACCTGTTTCTAAAAAGCCTCTACTGATATAAAGTGCATGGCCCAAAAAACTGCTTTGGTTCTCTGGAAGATTGGGATCTAGCTAGGGAGACCTATTACATGCTCACTAGACAATGGTGCTTTTCAGAAACACCATGGGTGACCAGGTAGGCCTGCATATGAAAGCCAAAGACAAAACAATCACCTGGGAAGATCTCACTTCCCCAGGGGAGATCAGCTGAATTCACACTCTGAGCATCTTCAGGATACATGATAACCCTTTCTTGTCAGACAAAGCATTTCTAACACACCCAGAACAACATTCACAGCACAAAATGCCTTCTATGCAGAAGGCACAGCAGTAGAAACACTTCTTGCAAGGGAGAAGTATTCAATATCGAGAGCTACTTTGTACAGAAGAGCCTCAGGTTCCCTAGAAAAAGAAGCCAAATATCTACAGATGTTACATATCTACAGATATTGTTTTTTATATATATATATCTCTACAGATAGACAGAGGCTACTTTGACAGCAGAATCAGCATCGTTAGAGGAGTATAACCTTTGGTACAGAGAATATTTGGTTATGCATCTGCGCTTCCTATGCAAGTTAGCAAAGCGGTCACTAGGAGAGTGACCAGCACACCCCATCCTTCAGATACAGCAGTTCTGCATGGCAGGAACACAGAGCTCGTGCTCTGCCTGCAAATGGGACTACCTACAGACCTCAGTGATCGCGTGGTTTCAGCAGCAGATCTTAATGAAATGCTTTGGAAGGGATGTTACTAAGAAGCAGCATTGGCAGCAGCCATCTACATAAATCTTACTCCTTTTTCAGCAAAGGGGAAACTTTTGAAAGAATGGGAGCCAGGAAGCTGACGTTCCCACCGCTGCTTCCAGAGTACACAGATGACTAGCTCTAACCCACAGCCCTGTGCTGCTCTAAGGGTGCACATCAGACACTCTTCTTTAAGTAATGTATACAGTAAAAAATAGTTAATGGGACCATATATTTTAATTTTAAAGTGTCTCAGCACTGATGGATTAAATACATGACAGTATAAAAATGTCATTCATCTTTCAGGTCTACTAAATATCTCTGAGCTCCCATTGCTACCAGAAGTCTTAAATTAAAAAGGAAGATCTGAATTAAATCAAATTCTCCCTCAGACATACTTTTTTCCGTGTCTCTTGAGCAGAAGTGCTCAAAGGTTTATTTTAAAGTGAATCGGTGGAGGAAAATAGCTTTTTGTCAGTTAAATAAATACTCTGAAGAATAAAATGCAGAATGCTATCCTGACCTGACTTAATTTCCCGGCACCTGGAAAAGTGCCCCTGGTGTCTCACTTCACCAAAGACTTTTTGTCTCATGCAGATTTAGTGTCTACACCAATACAAAACATGAGATATATAAATTAAAGCAATCTTAGGAACAGATACAAATATTTGTTTAACATGCTTCAGTTACACTTTAAAACATGTTATGGATTTTATGCAAATCCAGGTGGGTAGGAATAGTTACAATTTAGGATCGAAGTGATCTACAGTCTGAGATGTGGGAAAGGAAGCATACAAGAAGATCAAAAGACAGTTTCTTTTTTTTTTACTGTAATTCCATCAAACTTTATTGATTTCTAAGGAAATTGTTTGCAATTTAAGTGTCATTAGTGAGCTGCAAAATAATTAGCAACTTACTTCCCCCTTCCTGTAGGGGGAAAAATGCCCATAAATACCGGTGTCAGTGCAGACTGACACACAATCTCGTAGTTTATGTGTTAGCTATTTCTTGAATTATCAGTATGAAAGTACGGTACTCTACTGGTTTTGGATGCAATAGAGTTAATTTTCTTCACGCTAGCTTGTATGGTCCTGTGTTTTGGATATGTGACCAGAACAGTGTTGGTAACACAGGGATATTATAGTTATTGCTGAGCAGTGCTTATACAGCATCAAGGCCATTTCTACTTTTCACACTGCCCCACCAGCGAGTGGCCTGGGGGTGGGCAAGGGTTTGGGAGGGGACACAGCCGGGACAGCTGCCCCTAAGTGACTCCCACTGTGGGGAGTGAGCGAGTGGCTGTGGGGGGCTGAGCTGCCCACCCAGGTTAACCACAACGGGTACAGTGTTAGGAGGCAGCTCGTAACAGTGTATGCTGTGAACTTAGGTTTCTTGTAGCAGTACGAATGTTTCCAAATTCAAGTATTTCTGTAAATCTTCAAATACATCCAGATCCACTTTTCTTATTTCTCTTCTCCATTTTAACTCATGCAGGTCCCAGCAAGACTGTATGTCTCCAGTTTACAAGGAACTACATGATGTCCAGTCTTGTTTCAGGTTTTTACTTTTGGAATACCATGAGAGCTGCTTTTAAAATATGCATAACAGGACCAGCAACAGACCCGTACCTCACTGCAGCTCCTGCCAGTAACTACCTACCACAGTCCCCACATACTTCTGCAGACTTCATTCTGAGTCCTTACCTGAGCATCTCCCACTGTAACCCCTTTATATAAGTAGATTTATGTGAACCAGGATTGCAACACATATTTAAAAACCCATTGACAATTAGACAGATGTTACAAACCTCTCCATCTTTATGCATGCAAATATGCAAGTATTTAGTTTTCAGACTGCAGCAAAAAGTAAAGTATTTTAGTAAGAAACCTAGGCTACATACATCTAAAAGCTATTCTGTAATTACACAGTTTTAATTTGTTTGCCTGAAATGAAAATGCTAGGTCAGCCAGGAGTTAGATCTAGTGTTTGCTATTACAGTTTGCAATCAGACTCATAAGTTATAGGCACACAAATTAATTTAAAGCCAAATTTGAGCCTGATCATGGTACACAGCATGGCCACCATTAAAAATGTCCTATGATTTTATCAGACTGTGATGTTTTAGGGGCCGTTTCCCCAACAGATTATCTATATTGAGATTTCTTTTTAAAAAAAGTAAAAACTAAAATGGCCAATTATTTCTAAGAATGAGAATAATAAAGACTATGTTCTTTACCCATATGAAAAAAACATATACATCTTTGCAGGACCTGGAGGCCTCATGCTTTAGATCAAGAACTCCATGAGTGGCAAGAGAGAGGCAGGTTTCAGGTATCTGTCCATACAGACTTTGTCCATAATATGTACTGATAAAACCTGCCTTATTCTACATAGCTGCACTGAATATATATAGAATTATACACAGCTCTGATTTCTACTTTATTTTATTTTTCTGTAGTCTATTTTGTCCCTGTAAATACAGCAAAAAAATTATTTTTCCCTTTACTCCTAGCCTATTTTAATAATTTCAGTGTGGAATGGTGCATTTCTTTAGAATATAACACATTTTAAAATGCTCTCCTTCTTTCTCAAGGGGGTTTCTTTTTTTTTTTTTCCCCAGACACGATCTTTTCTCACATGCTCTTATTGGCGGCATTTTCTCTCTGACTCAAGCTCTCACACCTGTCTTTCCATTTCTCCTTCCAAAGTACATGTATATCTCCTTGTCACTCCCTCTGCCCTTTCTATGAGTATCCAGCCATCTTCGGCTCCCCATTCTCCCCCAGTTTCTCCCCCACGGTCTCCTCGTTACCACTTTCTCTACATCCATTCTGTCTCTGACTGGGTAAAGCAGCTCCAGCACACCCAGCTGACGACTGGCTTTGTGTATCTAGGCTGAGCTATGGTCCCCAGTCAGATTTTCAACCCACGTAACTACTGGAAGGCATGAAGCTAGACATGGGGCAGCGAAAGACCATTATTCCTGCAATGTCCCAAAGCACTCCAGTGAATCCAGGGACAGCTCCTGATGTCACTAAACCTTTGCACTTGTAGACTTCATAATGAAATGAGACAACAGCGTTCACTGACTTGTGAGACATGCACGAAAGCTACATTAGGACAAGACTTGCATAATCATCTTGCTTTAAAATTGATCTAACAGCATTTCTCATCATTGAGATCTGCAGATGTCTATGCTAATGCAACTATATGTCACCTTCCCCTATGCCATTAAATAACACCTTAAACATGACTTCAAATATCTGAATGCAAGTATATGCATTCATACAGTACAGATGCTCTGGTTCATAAGCTCATGATTGGATTACATTGTTTCATCAATGCAATACCCATCTGTGAAAGATAATCTAATCTAGAACTTCTCCTCCATTATCTCTAACCTTTTTAAAAAATACCATCTGAGAAGGAGACACAGGAGAGCAGAAACTGGTTATAAACCATATTGCACCAAGGCAGCTTGAGGTTTAAGTTCTAAGAATGAGATATATTTATTTGGGGATCGGACTACACAGACTTCACCAGTGAAACGAAATAAGCTGTTTTTTTTCTTTACTTATGAAATATATCCTAGATGTCAAGTGCTTGATGTATCCTTCACAATTCAGTGGCTCCCGAATCTCACACAGATGGTACGCTGGATCTGCAACTGTCATTTTACTTGAAACACCACAGCGAGGCAAGAATCTCACAACTGCTTTGTATTAAAAGATGGATTTAGAGCAAAATTCCATTGAAAAATACATGAAGCTATGTCAACTGACATCAGATGAGTTTCACTTCACAAAAGGAACTCATTAGCTGACCCAGGAGACAGAAGATTGAATGCTCATTAAAAAGTCTTTTGACATCTCCGTTCCTAACCAGCCGTGTCCCGTAAGCACCTACATTTCTGCTCCGGAGCCTGCATCCAAGCTGCCAGCGTCCAAGCAGTCTAGTCTACACCACTAGTCACAGGCATACAAAGGATTTAGGAATCGTGAGACCAAATTTTAGAAACCTCCACAGCTAAATGACAAACAAGAAAGGGCCTGGACAATGCAGAGGTTTTAAGAAACATTTAGGCTCTGTTTTCAGGCCAGAGCAGCCTAATTGTGGGCCTGGATGTGCTGTGGAGTCTCACAGTGAGCATCCTGATACCTCTACCCCTGGGACTAGAGCAGGATCATATGCTACTGAAGAAAAGGGAAACACTGCCCCAAAACATTTAGCCATGTTTTGGTACAAAAAGGGCTGGCGTAGATACCTAATGCTTCACAACTCTGGAAGGGAGGCAAGTACCTAAACTACCTGAGAGTGCATGTCCCAACACAAGCCTGGCAGCTTTTCCTAGCAGCTACGTCAGGACATCCCTTCACAAAGCCTCTCCTCGGCAGCCTGCCAGTCCTGCCGGGAGCTGGGTCCCCACACCGGCAGCTCCGACGCACAGGAAAGCTGATACAGGGCAGCACACCTTGCGAGACAGGTGCTATAAGACATAAATGAATGTCATTCCACAGATGCTTGGAGAACGGTTCAAAAGGCCAACAAGTGTAAGTTTCTCTGACACAAACGCCCCACTGCCTTCTTACGAGTACACTGGCACTTGCTTGGCATGTTTATCCATCTCCACTTTCAATGGAAAATAAAGTTCTTTTGGATTTTATTCTAAAAGATTAATGTTTTTACCATGCTGTTTCTCAAGACACCTCTGCAGGGTCATTTGCCATTTTACTAGAGTAACTGCGTATGTAGTGTAACTGTGTATGTGGTGTAACTAGTGTAGCTGGTTATGAAATATTAAAAGCTGGAAGTTCAGTGACCCAACTTCCTGTCATCAACACAAATATGTGCTTGTATCAGGAACACAAACGTGCCATGTTACATGTTGGAGGATTCTGATGGAAATCTCAGATAAAGTAGAATCCCTCACAAGTTTAATTAATGGAAAGTCCCCTGACCAGTTATTCTTCTCTCAAAATGCTACTGACCATGACATTGACCATGTGAGATGGTCAGGTCAATGTTAATCAAAATAATACTAACGCAGGAATCACTGAGTACTTGAAGCCTTTGTAAATAAATATACATTATGTATAAACATAAGGAAGGTTTTTAGATAGATAGATGGCCAGGCAGATACATAGGGTTAAGTTCTTCAAGTATAAATAAAACCAGTATCATTGCCTCAGCTTTATGCACATGACTGCAGCTACAGGTATTAAGACAGCAAAACACTTCAAAGCAATTTGAACTATAAATGCAATTCTTTCAAAATGAAATTTGGCCAAATGTTAAATATTTGCCTCAATTACTCCAATAATCTCTAACTGAAATAAATGGAATGATAAAGGCAAAATATGACCATATAAAGGAAATTAAATTGCGCTTTCTCTTTAGTTAGACTTACATCATCTCATCAGTTTACATAGTCTAGAGGTGGAGAGGAACAGGCTAAATGTAGAACCTTTTATGTATTTTGTTTCAGTCAAAATACCGATCAGCAGTAAAATGAAGATGTTGATGTGATAATCTCCTGAAATTTACAAGTACAACAATAAAAACCTCAGCAGTTCTGACCGATTGACTTCAAAATAGAAATAATCTACACAGGAAAGTCCCAACATCACCCCAGCCCACTTAGCCTTCACTTCACAATTCAAGGGTTTTTCAGTAGAGTATATTATCTAGTTAATCATGAGCATATTGCCATCATTAGACATTGAAATCACTGAAGTTTGAGAGCTCTAAAGGATTCTCACTCAGTAGCAGCTAATGTCCCAAACAATGTACTGCCACTGCAGAGCCATGGGCAGCATCCAACAAGGAACTTCAAAATACTAGGAGCATAACAGCCCAACTGTTTTACCTAGCTAAGCCTTGAATGCATATCAGTCAGATGCATAAATTATTTCTGTTTAAATTTTATTTCGAAATATTAGAATAAGGTGTGGTACTGGTCATCCTCAGCCCTTCAGAATAAAATGAAACAAAACCTGGCATTCCATCTCTGAAGGAAATAACACTACCATAGCACGTAACACACCGAGCTTCAACCTCCCGCCAGAATTATCCATTATCATTAAAAATAAATAATATACAACTCAGAGAATATAGAGAGGTAAACAGATAATGAGAAAACAGATATTTACATTGTGCTTATTGTCTTTTAAAGTATTTTAATTGTAGATGAAAGTAGATGGCAACACAGAACACCTCATTCTGTCTTTGCTGTTTAACACACGATCTCTTTAATAAAGATGCCTTTCCACACACAGCCAGACTTCCACTTTGCACTGATGTAACTCAGAGCTGAATGCCGAGCTGTGCTCTTTCTTTTCACTACTCCCTCCAGACTTCTCTTCTATAGTCCTTCATGCAACAGCAGCAGCAACAAAAAGGAAACAGCAAACCCCTTCCTGTGACAAGGCTCTGCCACGTTTGGTCACACACTAGCACTCCCCCGAGCAATGGTGCAAAACCTCTGCCACCCTCCTGGCCACTGTGGCAACTTACCAGGAAACTGAGGGGCAAAACTCATTTGCATGCACATTTAAAAAACACACACAGATTTGAATCGGAGAAAAATGAAAAGGGAAAAAAAAAAAAAAAAGAGAGTTCTCATTATGGAGAGTTCAGATGTGTTCCATCTGCCAGCCAGCCATGAGTCACACTTGCCCTGACACGGGAGGACAGCCGTCATTCGGAAGCGCGCGCGCACATGGCAGGCTGCCGGCTCTGCCCCGCAGCCGGCGGTGGGCAGCCGGCAGAGCGCACCGGGACGCTCCACCTGGAGCAGCTCTCTGCCCCGCTCTGAAACCTCTCTGATCGAAGACGGTCACTTCAGGGAGACCCCAGTGCTACACCAACTGCGGTGTGGAAGAACAGCCCCCAGGGAGGGAATACGCACAAGAATTTCACACTCCCTCCATTTACACGGTTGTGGAGGGCACAGCCCATGGCCCATTCCTCCGGCTGTACCTACTGGCACACCGCTCCGACAGATTTTCTTAGCCATTACAGGTCCTGCGTGCTGAGGGCACACTTCACCCATCCTGTGCCTACTGGGCGGGTGATGAGCACAACACGCAAACCTGGTTTTCAAGGCTGACCCTTAAAAAACCACAGACGTACCCAAGGAGTCCAGATCTCACTAGTGAAACTCCACCAGCAGGTTTGCAACAGGACAAGTCTTTCATCTGTCTTTTAAATCATTACAAACCAAAGCAGAAGCCAACCAAGGAAAACCTCAAACAGCATCACAGAGGGCAAAAAAGTCACCCTCAACCAGTTATGTTACTGAACAAATACATGAAAAGCACATTGTAATGATCCCCAAAGCAAGTACTGAACACCCTGGGACACGCAGCGTGACAATTAATAGCACTATGCACCTAATGAAATATGCATTGTTACTGATGGAAATATCGGGGGGAACAGAATTAAAAGATAGTTACTGGAGAGAGACTCCCAAAGGTCCATAAAGACTGCTTTGTAAAGAATAAGTAGCCTGTAAAATGAAGAATGCAAAACTGTATGAAGCAACATCTATTCTTTTATTTGCTTTGGAGTTCTATTTAATGCCTAAGACCATACAACTTTTATTGGTTCAAGCTCAAATGCATTCTTACACCTGTGCTGCATCTACAGTGAAAGATCTCAAATACATACTATTTCTAAAAATCTCTGCTCAGTCTTACTTAGGTACAACAGAAATCTCAAAAACATCCCAGCTAAAAAATATTTTTAAACCTAAATCAGCAAACAACTCAGGCTGCAGCTGCAATTATTTCAGCAGTGATGTTTTTTTTTCTAGCCACCCACATATTAGACACCAAAAACAGAATAACGAACAGCAATGAACATGTGATCACTCTGATTAACAGTCTGAGCACCCGTTGTTATTCTGATGAAACTTCCCAAGAACCGAAACAAGCATTTCAGAGTGTATATATAATCTGAAGAGAACTGGGAGATAAGTGATCTATAGCTGCTCCATGTTGTTAACTTACATAGTACAGTGGTTTAATACCAACTTCCATGTCTGTCTGCTTCAACAATATGAACACAACAGACACCAGTTTTTGTCAGAATAAATCAGTATGGAGAGCACCTCTGAAAAACAAAAGGCCAGAAGAAAGAAGGGTGGAAAATGACAAATTGGGAAGGAATGGAAACACAATTTTAAGAAGCCTGCGCTCTCCAGTGGCATAGACGAAATGGAAATGGCATGGTCAGACTGGGTGTGAAATTTCTCTAACTTCTGCAGATTGAAGTCATCATTATCTCTCAAGGGGAAGCGCAGAGGTGGTATTTTCTGTGGGACAAGACCTTTCTTGTGCCAGAGGGAATCCTATGGGAACATCTACATTGCACACAGACAGGCAAATGCTCTGTCAAGCTCACCCTACCACTGAAAATGGAAAAGAGGCCACTGCGGTATCTTGGCTAATGTCTTTGCTCATGGGGTTGCACCACACGCAAACCTGAGGCTTGAGCGTTACACTGCTGAGAACACCTGTTCACTATGTGGGAAAACTTGTCAAGTCTCTAACACTTCAAGCATCTCTGCCTCATTCTGTTGTTGTCCCCCCCTTCAATACGAGCCACTCCCAAAGAACATAATTTATATCTCACTTTATCAGCTTCCATGAAACTTGTCCTTACCTGTCACCTAAAATGCAAACACAAATAATGTGTAATTTCCCTTTGACATTTAACTAATCATGCATATATTAAACTATTCTATTAGAAGTCAATGAAGATAACATACTGGATTTATATTCAGCTTTGCTCTATTTAAACTTCCTTAACAAGACACATATAATTATAGACAGGTCCTCAGTACTATAAGTTGGCATGACTTTACTGAATTCCATGGCAATTTGTCAATGTAAATTAGCTGAGAATATGGTAATCATGTTACGTCACATGAAGTACAACAGAGAAATAACTTGGGACAAAATACAGATGGAAATACACTGTAAGCAGCCTGAGTAATGGCGAAATGCTCATTATACCAGCAATTTATGAAGATTTGCTCAGCATTTATGTCAATAGTTCTGCAACTGTTACATACACTGAAATATGCTGGAAACATACTTCAGAAATTGCCATGCCAGACAGGACATGCTGCCTTCCACAGCAGCCTTTCAGTCAAAGACTTGATCCACTGTGCTGTTGGCTGATGATGCCTTACTAATAGGGGAAATGAGGAAGGACTTTGTAGCCAGGCTAGAAGCTCTTCTTGTCCCTAAATGACGATTGGTTGATGTCCTTCATGAGCAAAAGCAGTAATTTTTGTAGTTCTTAGCCTGACTCACGTAACTGCAACTCCTATTCTCTTCATGGACAGCAAATGCCTAATCCTTATTAGCACACTGGGAGGCCAGCATCTTCCACACATCCATGCCTGCCTTGAAGCCACAGTGCTAGATGTAAAAGGTATTTACATTCGGTATCTCTGTATGTTTGTTGTCCTTCGCAAAGGTAATTTTTTAGCAGAACTACAGGGTGAATGTGTTTCTTCATGCCTTAAATATAGGCATACACCTTTATGAAGTACTATTTTTTAATATCTAGTTATTGATGTTTAAACACACAAACAGTATAGTAAGCAATTATTCATCACAAGAGGAACAATCTGAAAGAAATAAAAGCTTATCAGTAAAATATAAACCCAGGTACAGAAAGAGCCTGGAGTCTCCCTCCACTCATTCACTCCCTCTAGTGTGGTTCACAGGGAGAATGCATTTCTTTTAATTCACTATATATAGCTAAAACCAAGTAAGCACTAAAATTTCTCACAATTTGTCATTTTAAATAAGAATACCAAAATGAACAAATAAAATCTTACAGCCAAAACATGGAATTGTAAATTTCCTTAGATTACTGAGCAAAATACCTTAACAAGAACAGCTAAACTGATGGTTGCTAATCCCATGCAATTTTACTTCAGTAATGAAGGTAGAACAGCTTTAACCAACAATGAAGTTTGATGTAAAAATTCCATCAACAGCTAAATCTGGCACAGGGAACATGTAGAAAGCAGGACTGTATGCCAAAGGCAATGCTGCTCTTCTGTTACACAGATATTTGAAAAAAATTTAAAAGTATGTGCACATAGGTCTGCTAAAGGCAAGAGAGCTTGCATCTTTGGTGGGCTGATTATTGGGATGCTTTACTTTGTACTCTAGAGGTCAATACTAAATTAATTGAAAACTTCTCTTGGCCCGAGTTAACAAAACTAGTATATGCCCAAGAAGATTCTTGCAGAGGTTATGTTCCTCCTGTTGCCACCTAAATGCATGCAATTTCACTGTTCTTGTGATCCACTGACAAAACATGAGTCCTTCTTCAACATAAAAGGCTACAAAATCCTACCACTGAATTTTTATGCAAGCCTAACAAGCCTTGTTCTATAGGATGATTAAAAGTCTTTATGGCAAAATAATTCTCTAACTTAAAGAAAAAGAATAAGCTCAGTTTTCAGCTGTAAACCCATTAAAGTTACAACCATGTACAAAAGATTTCATGTAATACTTATAGAACCGTATTAAACCAGTAGACTACCTTAATTTATATAATTCCCTATCTATAAGGGAACGCTGTTGATAGTGTCCATAACAGCCATACTGAGGCATTAACCAAATATATGTTTTCCAGAAGTTTTTAATACTTGAAGGTTACATTTTTTCAGTCTGAAATACTGTAAACTCTTTTAGTTTTTTTTGAAATGTTTTCACTGTTTTGCACAAATATATACTGAAATGACCAGATTTCACACAGTTTTAATCAGGACAAAGTCAGCATGTTCCTTTTAGGTGTTTTCATAGAATAGTCCTTGTGAAGAAATCACCATTTCTATTTCAACTAATGGTTATAACTACATAAAGCTGTGAAACCATTTTGGGACTCAGCTTAAGATTTAATAGTGATTCTGAGTGAGTGACAGGTAAAGAGGTTTTCATGTGGCCTAGCAAATTACGTTCTTCAAGGAGACTCTGTGACAACCAGTTTTTCAGATGCTAAGTCTAAAAAGAGAGAGGAAGAAAAGCATGGTTTTGACAACTGGCCTTTCGTCTGTGCCCCCTGCAATGCCAGTGACTTGGTACTAATGCATGAAAGCAATCTTTTTTCCTTGGATAAATTGCAGCTTTCCTAACATCCACGAAAGTACTCAAACATGAGAATACATCTGCAAAGATGGCAGAAAACAGAACTCTGGTCTTCATGACTCCCCCCCAGGTGAAAAAAGTCACCTGGATTGCCATTCGCTAGGAGTAGTCAGGGCCAAATAAAAAAATCAGCGGTATCGCTGTGGGCCCAAGTGAGCCCCATCACATCAGTGGAATTACTCTGGATTCATGCTGCTGTAATTGAGATCAAGCAGTTGACTATCAGCAAGTACTTTTATGACAATGAAGTGCTTCCTGGTTTTAACACGTTTATCAACCCCAGGTCCTAATCTGACAGAAGAGCATCCTAATTATTTTCATATTTTGCTGTATGTATGATTATTATGGGGTGAGAACTCCCCATCAAAGATGAAGTTTTCAACATTGACGAAAAAGAATAAGCAAGAATGAGCAATACCACAAAAAAAAAAAAGAAACCAAACCCAAACCTAAAATAAAATATTCTACCATTTGCAGAAAACCTAATGACCTGGAATACCATGTCTAACGCATAGGCTATTTTTTTCTACTTGAGAGCAAATGCTGTCTGTCACAAACACTTCCTTGAGTAGAAGCATGACAGTTGAATGGTGCAAAGTTATCCTGTCTTCTAGCTTGCCTCTTAACATAAGAAAAATTCTTATCTATAAACATAAAATGGAACATTCATTTAAAGCAACAACATTTCAAGATGGCAACCTGTAATATATGAGACAAAATGCAGAATGCTACACAGTTTGAAAGGAACTTAAATTATATACTTCTACAAACGGCATATCACCATTTTTTGCAGTCCCTTTTGGCAAACAGCACATTTCATTACACAGGAGACATGCTGTTGCCCCTTTTGTTTCTGATCAATGCCTCGAGGCTGGAAGGAGATGTCTGGAGGGTTTGCTAGTTTCTTTGAGCTTCCTCTTTGCCCTCAGTTCTTTGCTTCAGCAAGGCTCCTGCCGAGCACTCGAGAAGTCTCCTGAAGTGTCCGTCAGAAGAAGTGATTCAGCTTAACACTAACTGCCAGGACACACCACCGTCTTCCACAACAGCCAGGAGAAGCCAAAGCCACAGGTACTCTGCCTTCAAGCAAGCTACAGAAAGATGTTCACCCTCCAACCTCCAAGAAATGAGACCGTTTTCTGCCTCTGCCTGTACCTTACGTGAGCATGTGCAGGACCATGACTTACTCCCACAGGATTACATAATGCCGACAGCACATATGACGGTGTTTAGCCCTTGCAGTGGGGGAACACAATCTCTGACATAAAGCTCCCTGGAGATAATGGGTCCTCCCAGGAGAAGTCTGACTCATAAAAGCAACAATTGTTCCCGGTCCTTAGGCAAGGGTCTTTCCTGCTCTTCCTCCCATAGAAATAGGCTGGATGCAATTTTGTGTGAGCGTGCAGAAGGCTGTCAGGGGAAGGAGATGTTATTTCTGTACCTTGTTTAGTCCCTCTTCTTTCAGTGAGATTTTCTAGCTACTGCTGCACAGGATAGTAGGCTTATCTTTATGAGTCAATTTAACCCTGTTAAAAGGAGCTGCTTTTCCTCAGATGGGGCCAGTTTAATGAGACATCCGTAAAAATCTTCACCCTCCTGCAGCAAGGAGGACATTAATTCTTAAGAGCTGTCCTCTTAAGTGGGATTTATTTAACGCCAAGGCAGAATTATACATTGGAGTTTTTCTAGATTTACTCACATTTCATCTCTTTCTTAGTTTTAATTGTAACTAAAGTGAACGCTCCCAGCAGTTTAAAATTTACTTTCCCTCTAGGTGCTGAAGCTTATTAAAGTAGGTGTTTTGACTGTGAGTGATTAGATCTGACTCAAATGAGAATTCATATTCTGCACAGTAAGTAATCCACGGAAAACATATGCCAACAGGTATCTTCAGCTGTTAATATTTATGAGCAATGAAAAATATGGGAAATTATTAGACTAACAGGAAAAGCCAGGAATGGCATTAGACCCAATACAGAAAAAAGTGATCTAAACTAATTTTGTCAGAGTGAACTCTGCTTTCAAATTTATTTGTCTTATCACATTAACACTCCAACAATGACAGCCTACAGGTCTATTTTTAGGTACTTAATATGTTAAAATATGTGATGAAAGCAGAGAAAGAAGTTACTGAAAACGTTTTCTGTAAAGACATACAAGCACTCTTCCCAACTCTGTGCTGGCGAACCATTCAAACAACAGTGCCTACATTTGTATGACAAAACCACCTGCACAGAGATTGTGATGCTTTTTAAAAAGTGCTAAGCAACACACAGTAATACTGAGACTACTACGTGGTGTAGGAGTTTGGCAATTCTGAAAACTAGGCCATTCATTTAAGTGCCTAAACCCACATTTTTCTCATTGAAAGGTAGACGTTCACAATTTCAATGTATTGTTCTTAGTACAGCACACAACTGAAGGAGGACAGACACTCACTTCACCAGACCAGTAAGAGATCTCTACAAGACCATACTCTCCCTGACGTATGTGATTTTTACAAGATGCAATGATGGGGACTGGGTTAATTTCAGCGCTGATTTTCTAACAGCAAGACAGGAAGGATCTGTCAGGCACAAGACCATGAAAAAAGGCGAGATCAATATGACTGTGAGTAGAATAGTGTTGATTTTGCTTTTCACAAACCCTCAGCATTGCACTTAAGGACTCTTTACTATAGTGGTCTACTAGATCTCTTCTTAGGATGAATCATTTGTTAAATCACACCTACTGAATTTATTGCAGTATCTATCAAAAAGCTATCTATAGGAATGTATGAGTAGGGTTTATGTACGTACTACACACTGCCAATGTTAGAAAGCAGTATAAAGTCAGAATAGGTATGCTAGCAGGAATTCATAGAATGGAAAATGCTTGTCTTAAAGAGAGATTTTAAAACTGAAACTTAACTAATACCTGACACAAAACTGTTCTTTAAAAGTACCCAAGGCTGTAGTCAACATTACTTTATCTACAGAATCTTTAATGAAGAAATGAAAATCATAATGCTTGCCATGTTATATCTAAACTAGATTCCTGTCTCATATCACTGATCCCAGGAAATGGTGCAGTCCCAGCAAAAATGTTAAGGCATATTTGATAGGAAAGTTAAAATTGAAAGACGATGTACAATCTTCCAGATACTTTGAAACAGCAATAAAGAGACAGCCAAGTACAAGCTGTGTATCTAGTTTTCACCCCTCTCTTACTGTAGTAGAGGTAGATCTTAGCAATGTAATTATATATTTAATAACCTGAACACAAGGTTAAGCACAGGCATCAGCAACAGAAGATGAACTGAACTTGCACCAGCCCTTCCTAAGCCCTGTATAAAACCGATTCCAGCTAAACTAAAACCATTGAGAGCAACAGATTCCATAAAAATCGTCTTCCTGTCTACTGAAGTCATACTTTCATGGACACTTTCATCTTATGTAAGTCACCACTGCTTCCAAAGGAACAGTTCAACTCCCTCCGCCCAAACCTTGCATAGCCAGTAAACACATTGCCATGCAATGAACCTGACAGAGGAACTAGCTTAAAACTAACCTATCCAAAAAAGGATGCTCTTAAACTAGATCATTTTGGAAAGGAAAAAAAAAACAAAACAAAATGTTCAGGAAAGTGTTCCATTTTGGTATCTTCTGATGGACACAATTTTATGTTTTGGTTTAAAAAATGTTTTTCAGTTCTCCTTTTTTGCTACAGTACATATAAATTGAACATAAATTTTAAGATAAAAACATACATCAATTAGCACAAAACCATTTTTCTTCACAGATTTTTTTTGTTCTGAAGACTTTCAGTGTTACCAGACCGACACCAGAATTTCAAAATTATTCACCAAATGGAATCTCTCATATAGGCAGTTTTATTAAATTCACGTAAGTAGCAATAGGGCATACCACTAAAGTGAAAAAAAGGTTATCTGTATCTATTTATCATCAAGTGGTGCAAATACCTGGTGGACATACTGTGCTAGGACTTCAGATAGTGGTTTTAGTCTCCAGCTATAGAAAGCCACAAGCAATTTAGTTACTCTTCCATAGGCACAGCTCCTCAGCTGTGAAATATTTCACTGCTACAGTGAGGTGGGAATTAATTCATCAGTATAAAGGAGAACTTCTGATACTACAATATTAAGCACTATATATAACCTCTTGAATAGAAAACAGCCAAATATTCAAAATCGAAACAGTCCAAGTTAACAATTTGTAATTATTTTAAGCAAAAATAAACGGTAACTTCAGACTAAAATTCAACTTTCCTGGCTTCTTCAGAATGGCTATTGTTACAACCATTGTTCTAAAGCAGGGAAAGCAGAGCACAAGAGTCCACTGTGCAAATAGGAGATGGGAATTTTGCTGACAAAATTAATCTGTTTGTTCAGTTCCTACAGGTCTTACCTAGTTTCTTTACAATATGCTGCAATATTAGATCTGTTCTCATGCACAGCGTTAATGTAATTGTCCCTCGCTGCCAATGAGAGTTAAGTACATATTTGAATGAAGAGGTATTTCAGGACTGATATGATGTCCTTGTTTAGCCTCAGAAAAAAAAAAGGGGGGGGGGGGGGAGAAAAACACTAAAAAAGGGAAACATCTTTTTTTCAGGACAACCAAGCACTGCTTCTATGTAAACGATGTCAAGTGACATATAAAGTGAAAACAACTTCAGGGCATCATGCATTTTTATGTGAAAGATGACAGATCAGCAGTTCTGTTCAGTCTGCATGGTTTCTGGAGGACCAATTTTTCATACAGGGGCAGAAAATAGGAAAAAGGAAACAAGACATACTTTTAAAAGAGAAGAGAACTTGACATGTTCACACTTTAATATCCTTTTTAGATCCTACAGTAAAAAGCATAAAAAATCCAGCCATTTCTGATATTCTGCCAGATGTAGTTAAAGAAGAGTAAATCTTGCACAGTCACAGCACCTGAATGAACACCTCATGTTATAAGAAATCTATCACACTACTTATTGCTTTCTGAAAATGAAATTAAAAATTATTAAATTGATAAACAATCCACCCCGTATTTAGTGCCCACATTATGCACAAAGATGTGCTTCACTAATAAATAGCTAATTATAGCCTTTCCAAACCAGGAAGCATCTCTGCAGCATCAAACAACTCTAACAATTTGGAACTGTGAACACAGTGCATTCAAAAAAAAAAAAAGTACAGTGAAATTTAACTGACCTACATAGGTAAAGGATTATTTAGGATAATTCACACAATACAAATATGTTTGTACTTACAGAGATTCTTCCCTTCTAATTTTTCAAGAAAAATCTTGCAAATGCAGCATCTCCTTGAAGTGTATTTATGCCCATCCAGTGATCATTTACACATAGATTATTTACACAATATAATATCTTTATATCACCTAAAGGTCAAATGTTGGAACAGGTCTATATAAACAATGAAAAAAAATAATAGTTCTCAGTTGGTTTCCCTGGAATCTCTGTACTTGAACAAAAGCTAAGTCATGCCCTCAGGGTTTGGTTCAGCACTTCACTGTGGGAATACAAGTTAACTCCACTGAAGCACTGATAAATGTGTGCCGGACCAGGCCTATCTATTTGAATTGATCTGCAGCGTGGTTATGTACTACCTCAATATTTGAATAGTACTCATGTAGGAAGAGGCTGTGCAATCAATCCAAGCAACAGGGAAAAATCAGATAAAAGTCAGAGAAGCTGGCATCAAGAAGAAAAATCTCACACAGATAAACCTAACAGTTTAAAGACCAAACACAAATAAACCTTAGGTCCTTATCATAACTGAAATAATACTTGTACACTGACTTTCATGGACTTATACTGATTTACTGAGAATCTGGCTCTGAGTTTATAAATTAAGAGCACTGATAAATGGATGTAATGGGCACTAGAGGCTACTACAGTATGCAGAGGTAAACCCCCAGTCATGTTGAACTTGCTACTATCATCACCTGCCTTTATACAAGGGTGAGACAAAGAATCCTCCTTCTCAAAAAGAAAACATGTTGCCTTCCCTCAAAGCTTTCTGCTCTTGTATCTAACCACTACTGCTAAAACAAAGCCATACTGCACATTGACCTAAAGGAACATCTAAAGGAAATAAAGCATGAAAAAAACTTAGTTCCAAGCACGGCTAATGAGTGCTGAAGTACTGTAATCTTCC
The DNA here is from genome assembly GCF_900496995.4 of Aquila chrysaetos chrysaetos. Lineage (NCBI taxonomy): Eukaryota > Metazoa > Chordata > Aves > Accipitriformes > Accipitridae > Aquila > Aquila chrysaetos. The sequence goes on from NC_044030.1 coordinate 70,261,224, forward strand.
TTACACACCACTTCTACTCTTACTCATTTAAATCTGTTTCTTGAAGATCCATCCACTGAACATCCACCCCTTTGCCCATTCCTCAAAAGCCTGTGTTCCTGTCAGTTTGAAAAGCAGTGTCATAAGGCTGAATATCTGAAATAACTGGACAAGGCCTGTCAGCTGATACTCAAGTCTATGTCATTTAGGGACAACTCCTGAGTGCAATAGTCAAAAAATGCGGACACTGCTCAGGAAGCCCCCAGCTGCAGTAGTGGCAGTAAGAAGAAAATCACGGCCAAATGCAAGAAAAAGATCCTTCGATAGCCTTATGCTCTCCTAAACTGTTACCACATACAAGTCACTGCTGCTGACCCTGTACTGGAGACTTGCCCGAATGCTGCACAGAGTGCAGTATAGCTGCTGCTCAGCCAGCACCTTCTCTAAGAAGAAACAACTAACTCATCTTCAATGTGAGAAACTGAAGTTTGGCTCTTAATAGTCAAGGCTTAGGGTTTTCATTTTACGTACTTCACAAGAGAGCTTACTACTGTAAACCTGCCACTGAGTACACTACTGTACACCAAGGAAATTATAAAACATCTTTCTAAATCACAGAGCAGAGAACACGAAACCCTTATCGCAAAGGATGGTTTTTAAATGTCCTTAAAACATGAAAAGGAAAGTGAAATTTGAGTATGCTCTAAATAACAACCCACTTAACACCAGTTTCTGTAAGCATAACTTTTGTTTCTCAATTCAGTTTGAATTTTCAAGGTCCTGAGACAAGTTTCCAGTCAAGTTTCCTAAGCAAACGCTGACCCCAGTTAAAATACAAGGCTTGGGGATGTAAGGCCCTCTTCCGTCTCTCGTTGTAGATGTGACAATGTTTTGTATCAACATTTATAAACCAGTTTGTTGCCCATCAGTTATGCCCTTAGGCTTTTTACTTTATTCAGCTTGGAAAATGGAAACAATAGACAGGTTTCACTTCCTGGTTTCTTGCTGCAATATTTAGTTTAGAAAACAGTGCAAAGTAACTTTCAAATTCAGATGTTTTAATTACATGATAAATAATATTTCTGTTAGATAATTTTTACTGTATCAAGACTTTCAAAATTGCATTTTAAAACAAGACAAAAACAAAACATATAGTAAAACCCTAAATGAAGGAGTATACTACAAGCAACCTAAAAATACATCGATTCTCAGCTACTGGGTAAACTATTCTATTTCAAAGAAAATGACAGAAGTTGTCTTTCCCTTTAGTAGGAAGAGGCAGGGTAGTGAGGTGGGAAAGCATTTTTCTGAGCATTCTCGCAGCCTGGGAACCATCTGGGAGCCTTGGTCCTGCAGCCAGACCCTGAAGCATGCATGGGGAGAACCAATGGCTGTGGGAGTGCTGCATGCACTGAAAGGTTCACTTGGAAGAACACAGTACTTTAACCTGACGTACTCTGGGAAAGAAAAACAATTGCTGAAGATATCAGATGAACTGAGAAAAAAAAATTACACACACAAAAAAAAACCCCAAGACTTCTTGCCAAGTCTAATAAATTTCAGCTAAAAGATAAGAGAATGACATAGCATATACTGCTAACACCTTATTAAGTAAAAGGTAACTAAGAGTTGGGGAAACGAAAAGGATATGTGTTCAAGCTTTTACATGTATTTCCTTTTGAAAATAGACAACAAATGCTGAATATAATTAAAAAATGTGTACATGCACAATACAGCTTATAACCAAAAGCTCAGAACCACTTAGAAATAATATTTAAACTAACATACAATAAAAACATTTTTTAGCCTTCTAAGCTATACTGACATTTCATTTAATGTCTCAGAAATTTGATTTCGTCAACTGCAGACAGTCTTGCATCTGTCATGGGACTAATATGGCTCTCGTGCAAGACAGTAAGGTGCTGATGTGAAATTTGGCCTATTTGTTATTAAAATCATAACTTTTCCCAGTTTTTTAACATGACTTAACTTCATATCATACGTTGATGCCTTTGCTGTGTTTCTCTAAGTTTACGTACAGCAGAAATTCTACGTATCCACATAAATTAAAGCAAAACAGTGAAGCTTCACAGAGCAGCAGTCAGAGGAAGGAGCCTCCGACAGCTAGGATCACCTTTCTGATCACCTCCCTCAACACTTCCTCCTCAGTTTATGTTTGCGTGAGGGCAGGTGATTTACTGATCCTGCTTGCAAAGGGAAAGGAAACAAAAAGGCCTGCCACAGTATTGAACCACTGCATGTCACTGCCAGCAGGAAATGAAGGGAGTCATTACTGTAAAAAAAAGTACCTTTTGGAGCCTCCAGTATAGGTGAAGGTAAAGGTGGAGTCAGAGTACCTGAAATCTGAAAGACAAAGAGCTGCGTTATTACAACTCATCTTTATTTTGCCTAAAATAGCCGAGGTTTACAGACCAGCATCCAGCTACCGACCTGGGGGGGGGGGGGGGGGGTTAGGGTGAATCAGAGGAAATGCAGCATCTCCCCCTCAGCCCCTTGCAACAAGTGCCGGTGCTATGGCAACGGCAGGGATTTCCATTGTCAGAAACGGCAACAGGCAGCCACCAGCCGGGCTCCTGCGACGGCTCATCACGGCCGGCCCCGCACCGGCACCGCCGAGGAAGCCGCGAAACCCCGGGGGGGGGGGGGGGGTGTTTGCACGGAAGAGGGGACCGCTGGCCATGCCGCCGGCCCTGAAGCCGGCCGGGCGGGGATGCAGGCAGGCACCGAGGATGGCAGGAGCCCGGCCGCCCGGCAAACAGCCGCGTAGCGCCCGCCGGAGCAAAAAGCACCAGGGCTGGGCTCGGCTGGGCGCTCGTCCCAGCAGCTGCGGGCTGCGCCAGGCAGCGGGGGCCACGCACACTCGCACACACTCACCCACACCCGCCCGCTTTTGCGTGTGGCCACCGCCACGCTCCCTGACTCGGGATCCCCCCCACCCCCGCCCTCCTTTCCCGGCCGGCGCCTGGTCTCATCTGCCCTCACATGCCCTCAGAAGGAGAGGAGGAGGAGGAGGAAGGAAGGAAGAAGGGGCCTGAGGGCAGGCACACACCGGCTCGGCGGCGGCCCCCGCTCCCGGGAACGGCGGCGAAGGGCACGGGCACAGCCCGGGCAGCCGCGCCGCGGCGGGAGCGGGGTCTGGGGCGGGAGGCGGCGGCAGCCTCCGCGTCGCCAACCTGGCGCCCGGGAGAGAAACTCACCTGCAAACAGGCAGTCCTTCTCCGCCTTGCACTTTTGGATCACAACGTCAATATCCTTCTGAATCCTCTCTTGTCTTGAACACATCCCCATGAAATAAATCCCAGGGGAAAAAAAAAGCAGCCTTTATTTCCACCCCGCCCCACCCCCCGCGCTGCCAGTTTTTAATATTCAGTCCGAAAGACGGATCCCGGGGCTGGCGAGCAGGAGTCTCCCCGGCGGCCCGGAGGGATCCGCTCGGCCGGCTGGAGGACGGAGGAGGAAGCTGGCGGGAGCCGATGTTGCATGCCCAGATGTGCCCGCCCAGATGTGCCGCCGCTGCCGGCGAACGGCAATTTCCTCACAATGGCTCCAGCGGAGGGTGGCGGCGGCGACACGGGATCCCCCCACCCCCCACGCCCTCTGGGTTTTTTGGGGTTGGTTGGCTGGTTTGGTCTTTTTTTGGAGGAGAGAGGGGAGGGAAAAAAAAAAAAAAAAAAAGAAGGGGGGGCCAAGCCGACCCGACCGCTCACATCCCTGCCCCTCCCGCCAGCAGCGGCGATCGCCACGCAGCAGCAGCGCGGAGAGCCGGCGGCGGCGGCGCCCGCACCCGGTCCCTGGCGGCGCGGCGGGGCCGGCGCTGCTGCAGCGACGCCGAGCCGCAGACCCTCCCCTCGCTCCCGGCCCGGCACGTACGGCCCCCGCCGGCTCCCCCGGCGGAGGCGGCGCGGGGGAAGGAAGAGGCGGATGCACAGCGCCGGGCGGGCCGGCCCGGGAGGCGGCGGGCTGGATGGCCCCGGCCTCGCCACCGGCCCTCGCCTCCTCCCCCCGCCGCGGCCCCGGGCATAGGCTGCCGCCTCCTCCCGAGCAGCGGAGAGATGCAAATGGCAAGTGATCCGGGCGGCGGGGCGGCTCCCAGGCCGGCACCGGCGAGGAAGCGGGCAGCGCCGCGCCGCGCAAGGCCGGCGGCGGCGGGGCGGAGAGGGACGCTTCCCGGTCGGGTGGGGGCCGCCCGCCCTTTGTCCCGGGGGGGGCTGGGGGGGGGAACACGCCGTCCCGCGGCGCCTTTCCCGGGCGCGGCGGGGCCGCGCCGCCCTCCCCGCAGCCCCCCCGCAACCGCCGCTGCCGGCGGGGCGGGCGCTGCGGGCGGCCCCACTGCGCCGCTCCCCGCCGCCGGCCCCCTTCCGCCCGGCTCCGCTCCCTTCCGCCCCCCGGCGCCGCTCTTCTTCCCCCACCCTTTCTTTCGCCGGCCCCTCACCGCGGGCCCTCCTCCGCCTGGCCCTTGCCCCAGGAACCCTTCAGCCCCCGCCTTCGCGGAGTGCCATCCCCTGTCGAGGGAGTGCCTCCGCCCTATCGACGGGGATGCGTGCCCACGGAAACAATAAAAAGAGAATTAACGTGTTCATAGTCCGCTGCCTGACCGCCGCGGGTTTTAACCGCGCTCCTCTCCCCTCAGTCTCCCGCAAGGGCTGTCTCGCGAACCTGAGGGCTTCGGGAAGAGGGCTCGGGCTGTCGGTACAGTGCCTGGCAGTCGGCGCGAGTCCAGGCTAGAGGCTTTGGGCGCTAATGAAATGCAAGTAATAACCGTAATGTAACTCGGAAGCAATGGTCAAGTCTGCAAAACCAAGTATTTTTCGTCAAAGTGCAAACAATAAAACCGGGTGTGAATGTAGCAGAAACAGATTTGACTAAAAAAATTGAAAGAATATTCACAAAATTAAGCTTTTATGTATTCACCCAGCTCTAAACTGCTCCCATGGATTATTCATTATTGTGCTCAGTCGTTTTAGTAATTTTTTGTTAAGCAAGTCTGTATTAATCATGTATTGTTGATTTCAAACATGGGACAAAGTCATTATTTTCTGAGGTGGAAGTAGCTACAAAAGTGAGGATAAAATGATTCCATATTTATTCCTACCTTGATAAGATTTTGTGTCTGAAGGAGGGAGCAGAAAGGAAATTGCAAGGAAAAGCAGGTACTGTTTAAAGGGAACAAAAATCTGTCACGTGATAGGACTCTGCCTCTAAGAAATTATTTCTCTTTGAAGGGAGATTTCCAGATGACTTTTCAGTGCTGTTCACTAAATTCTCTTCTACTGCAGCAAGACTTGTCCAAGGCAGGGTACAGAACTTGTCACCGTAGTCAGAAATACTGTGTAATATGGTAAGACAACTGTCATTCTGTCAAGTTATGCCAGCTTGGTCAACGAGTGATGCTCTTCTAGACCTTTTTTCTAGCTGTTCAAGCAAGGACGTCAGCAGCCATGTTTGCTACCTTCCCCTTAACCACAGTTAGAAGATGTAATCAGAACTTGATTTATTCTGGTGGTGTTTTGGTCCTGAACCTTGTAGAGAAAGGTCTCTGTTATCCCTCCTCCGGCACGGATCAGGAAGGGGGGAGGTTATTAGATAGTTACAGGATATTTAATGCTGCCAATTCTGCTCACAGCTTACTCTGACCACAGGGTTCTTCTCAGTGTCATGTCAATTAACGCAATTCTTGACTGCCTTTTTAAGCCTCACACTATTTTCATAGGTTTGGTAACAGTGAATTGAAAAGTCATCCACAAAGAACCACCACCGTCTTCAAGAAAGCTAATATGGTTGGTATCTGGTTTCACAGCATCAACTGAATAGAACAAGAAGTCCAGAAATATGGTTGGTTATTTATTCCATTTATTGTTATTTATTGTAGGTGGCTCCTAGATTTCTAGATTCTTATCTGATTTGGCCCCTGATTTACCTGATGATTCTAGTACTGTTAACAGCAGGAATAGCTGATTTCAGTGAGGAAAAGCTAGATTATGTGTTGAGGTCATTCTTTTGATTAAAATACAGAAAAATGGAAGTGTTAGAAAATAAAGGTGAATCTTGATCCCTAAAGGTTGATCCCTGAATTTGTAAATATTGACAAGCTGCTGACATCCAGGTACCCTAAGTTACTGCAACAGTTATCTCTACGCATGCTGTAATCCCTGTAATGATGTACATTATACCACCCTCTTGGAGAAACTTTCTGAAGAACTTTACAAGTAATTTCATGAACGATAGGACAGTTGGTCTTCAAAGTAAAGGTCTTGGCTCAAGGGAATTCAATGTATGTCTTTCCAATTGCTTTTTCAGTCTTGAAAAGTGGCTCATGTCATTTCTGTTTTTTTCTCAAGTTCAGCTCAGCTCAGTTAGATTGTACTGAACCGATTACCCCAATTACATAAAAAGAGAAGCACAAGTAACTTTCATGTTTGTATTCCTGGGAACGTGAAAACATTTACAGAGGTGTGAATAAGGTAAAAAGAAATTGAAATCCATAGAGCTACATGATTATAAAATTCATCTGAGAAGATTGGCTCAAAATGTAATGGGGAAAATGATCTAAAGAGAGAGAGAAACAACACGGTGAATGTGTTTCAATAGTGTGACCAGTGACTGAGAAAGTTATTGAGGAAATGCCCAGGTCAGCCAATTTATGCTTGTAGATGGGTTCTGCCTCCTTTAGAGTAAGCAGATTGTTTTCATTTTATGACAGAAAAAAAAACCCCAAAACTTTCCACCTATTAGTAAAGCTGTTAGAAATGTTTCAGTAAGCATCAGGACACCCTGTTCTGTCCTGAAGTACCTTCTTTCTATATTTTTCTAAACATGTTCCTGTTACACAAAAACACATATTAGAAGTCTTAAGAAAAATAAAAATACGCAGACTTGTCATTGTAGGGAATATGTAGAACTCGGGGCAATGTGATTCGGCATCTGTCCAGTATTTCTAATATGGGAAAGCATTCAAAAGGGCAGAGATAAGGAAAAGAATCCAAAACCCTCCAAAACACAAAATTGCCATCAACCCTCCAAAACAGTAACAAAAACCTGTCTCCACTTGATATGCTCCATATGAAATTCTAGTACAGAACAAACTAAACCTCTGCTTTTTCTGCAATTTCAAGAACTGTTCGTCAGTCACCAATACAGCGAAGCTCACTGATGTCTGTGGACAGTGAGCTTTGGGAGGTGGAACATTTACAGGATCAATACCATTCCACTCTTGCAGCATAAAATACAATGCTACCCTTCCAGTAATCTTCCTCAAAATGACACAGTCGTTTCTAAATGACACGGTGGCATTAAAGTCTGAAAACATAGGCACTAGGTTGTGAGACATGTAGGAGCAACACTTAGCTGTTCCCACCAACAGAGAAGTAACAAAGCATAAAGAAATGTTTAGCTTTAAGCTTTAGTATAATTTTCACTAGAAGTCTATTACTAGCAGTTACAATCTAATATTCTGATGTAATATTCAAGTAAATACTGAATTTATAGTTCACTTTCTTTAAGCCTGTTCCCGTTTTAGACAGATTATCAAGTCAGCTGTCCTCTACACCATTGCTCTCAGTTGTCCATCCAAGTAGTCATTGCCACTCTATGTAGCCACAATCCTTAGCCAAAGCAGTCCATAATAGAATGCAAAGCTACTCAAATCATGGTGAAGTTATAAATAGATTGGCTTCTTTGGGTCATTACTATAAGTCTGATGACTAGCATGGTGGACCAATCATGATTTAAGAGTGCATTTCACTGTGAGTAAAGCATCTTACCTGATTCTTGGAGTGGGTTAGCACTGGTCCATTGATGAAAAGCCTTTGCTTTTTAAAAAGAATGACAGTTAAAATGGAATTAATAACATGACTTAAAATACTGCTTAATTCTTAATAAAAGCTTTAAATATTTTTGCATGATAAAAACTGAAGTAATGACTTAGATTACAATATGAAACAATAGCTTAAACTATCACCTGTCCAATTCTCCAGAAGTTTTTAAAAATTTTAAGCTGTCTCATCTCATCCTAGGGGATGAAAAAACCTTCATCTAACATATTTTAATATTACATATTTTATTCTTTTTTTTTTTAATAGCAATGGAGAAAAAAAAAATAAAAGAATTGAAGTGATGTACCAGAGAACCAAGGGTAATTTTTTTCAATTCAGTGTTGGAATTTCCAAAGCCATTGTTGGTTGGTTTTTTTTTTTAAATATATTAAACAGCAGCAATAGTCACCTCAAAAAAACCAAAAGGATGTACAGGTGCTACACACACAGATGTGTGGATTGCTATGACAGTGAGCTCTCACTTTCCATCAAAAACCAAGTACTCATCCTTCCAGATGTCACTACGGTCCACAATAGCTAAGCCTATGGCTGCTGGCATGATAAATGCTCCTAGTAGTCAGTGCTCAATAAATCATGCAATCTGAGTCCCAAGTGACACCACAATTTATTGTAACTCTTAGCATTACACTTTCTAATGATGGTTTTAACTTGTTCTTGTTTTTCTTCCTTCGCTAATGTCATCTCATCTTTACATCTCTGCCCGTTAGCCTCATTTCTCCTATTCCTTTTTCCTTTCCTCACTAACTCTTACACCATTAAGACCTTATTTTTTATTAACAGTGCATCTCATTATTCCCTCTTTTCAACTCATTACTTCTGTCTATCCCATCCATTCTGTTCCCCTCTTCCCCCTTACTCTTGGCAGTTCACTTCATGAGCAGCTCAAGGAAGACGGCTAAAATGGAGCTTTCTCTACAGAAACTGGAGTTTTATGAGAGAGGCAAGCAGGAATATTTCTAAACCTTTTATTCATGACTTTCTGATGTCAGTCACAAACAAATCCAGAAGGGGAACCCTCTGTTTCCTGCCAGCTCCTGAAGTGAGCTGCCTCTTGCCAGCATCCTTGTTATTTCCATGAATCATGGTCATTTCTAGCTGCACAGTGGCAATGCTCAGTAAACCAAGTAACAGGGCCTTCATCTCGATTACTCTGCAGCCAGGTAGCTAGAACATTTCTCTAGAAGTTGAGAGTTGTGAGTGTATACTTATAGGCTGACATTAAATTGAGCTTACTGTCTCTGCAACTGTCTCTTATCAGAGTTACACCCTAAGGTCAAGCAGTGATCAGTGCTGAAGGCACACCATCCTGCCTGAGCATAACAAATGGCTTCCCAATCAGTCATGCACCTATCTCAGGGGCACAGATAAGCACCTACGCCCAGGCAAGAGGCAGAATTTCAGCTCCATTCCTTACTTGGCCGTGGGCTGTGGTCCCTTTACAACTATTCTAAATCCCCTTCCCAAGAGCTTTACTGCTCCCATTCACAGTGCAGGGAACCTGGATGGCTTAGCTATGCTCACGGAATAGCTGCATTTACAGCCTGCAGACAGCACGTAACCACTGCTTCTCCTAATTCACATTTAGTCCCAGACAATAATGTTTAGTGAATGGCTGAAGGGTACACAGACTACTTCTGAAATCTGTAGTATTACTGGTGTCATCTACTGCAGCTGAACTTACTACCTGGCAAATTTCTCAATTGCTGAGTAAATACATGGTTAAAAAGCCTTAAAACAACCCCTCCTCTGTTGCCTATATCGAGATTGCAATTTCTTAATTGCAAATAGTCATGCCAGAAAGTACTCAAACTGTAAAATTCTTACCTTGCTAAAAATATTCCATTTAGTCCATCTTCTGCAACAGTAAATATGATTCACCATGTCATCATCTGTTATCAGGTACAGATGCTTTCGTGCTATAACAACCTCCATTGCAGCCAGCCTGTGCCTGATCTTAACTACAAATTTGTAACCCCAAATTAAAAAGAATTATCAAGTACTCTCCGTTTGTTAGCTGAAATTGATAGTGTAGGATGCACTCAGCACCTTGCAAGATTAGCCATTAGAAATTGAGGACTAATTCCTTCAGTAGACCACATCTTATTTATACTGCAAGCTGTGGGGTACTGTTTTGATCTCTGACCAAACTCTAAATAAGAGGCTGAAAAAGAGGGAAAACCAGCACATGCAGGGTTTCATACTGCTGCAACTACACTGCTTCCTAGACCCAAGCGAACTCATTTAGTGTTTACTCAGCTATTGCTGCACAACCAACTCTGTTTAACCTCACAGATGTAATTAGATTTGGGTGCCTGCATTTGTTCCCTTCAGAAGATTGGAACCAGGGGTTAATGCAATGTTCAGTCAGTCTTCTTAAACCAAGGCACTCTTTAATCTTAAGGAACTAAACATAAAAGAAAGTGACATTTACAATAATTAATGAGTGTATGCAACTGTCTCATCTAACTCTTACCAAAAGCAACCCAAGCTTACATACAACAGCCTAACTTTCAGACTCTGTACCAGTATCTTCCTCAGTCACTTTTCCCACAGTCTCCTGTCCAGTGCTCCTCTGGCTAAGAAAAGGGGTTTTGCTATTTAACTGTTTATAGGCCATCTTTTATGGTTGTTTCTCATCTGGTAAAACAGTTGTGTAACCTGGCAGGAGCCAGAGTATCTTTTTTTCTTTATAAATAATAGCTCAGACATTGTATTTGACATTAAATTCATACAAGGGAGTACATTGTGTAGGTTTTTGCTCATTTCTTTAGGTGCTAGGAAACACAGCCAAACATGTACAGTATTCATCCCATTGACCATATCTTTTGGTAGTTATCCAGATAATTTGTTTGCAAGACATGTTGATGATTACTAAAAGTCAACCCATTCCCTGGTTTCCCTGTTACCTTAATCCTGAAGTACAGCATGAGCCAACAGTATCCAGAATGCAGAATTCGCTGTTAAGCTAAATAACACCATAATCTAAACTAGTAAAAATCTGCAGTCTCTGCTAGATCCCAAACAGACTGGAACAATTAAAAAAATCTTAGGCAAAAAGTCTGTGGAGTTATAAATCAAAACCACTGAAGTATTTGGAGAAACAAATCCACTCCCTTTCATGTATTTGCTGCACTTGGTATAAAATCATGCTTACCACTTATCAAGTAGATGTCTTTCCTTTTAAAACTGTGTGCTGATTTCAGAAGGCTTTTCAGTAGATGACCAGCTACAGATGTCCAGTTGTCAGACCGCTGGCTGTCTACAAGATAGGAAATGGGTGAAACAGAAGTGGCAACGTAACAAAACCTCACACCCCTCAAGGACATATATATCAAATGCAAAAGAAAGTGTGCAGTATTTACAACAAAAAGATCTGTCTGAGGTAAATCAACAATGTGGTGGGGGGAAGGGAAGGGAGAAAGGGGAGGAAAAAGGTAGAGGAGTTAATTAAAAAAGTTCAGAAACAAATGGGAGAAAAGGAGCAAGATTGCTTTTACTTGGAAGAGAAGAAATATTTAAGTACTTCACTTGATTTATTTTTTTTTTTAAAGATCATGTCAGTATTCTTGCTTCTTATTAAAAAAAATAATGTCCATGGGTATTAACAATTAATAATGAAGACCTTGCTTTTGCAAATCACATTTAAGCTTTTGGCACAAGTAGTCCCACTGATGTGAGCAAGACAAGTTATGAATTAAAATGAAATTATTAATTAGTTTTTCAACACAGGTCTTAGTTGTGCCACATCCATACTTTGATTTTTAAAACCTGCGAGTTTGTGTGCAGCATGTAAAAAAAAGTGGCATTTTCTGTAAGCCTAGTGAAGCTTTGCCTATTCCAGTAATATTATTTCTATATATTTATAATAATATTGTTTAAATTCATATTAAAAGCCAGTCTCCTTAAATACAATATATTCTTGAAAAGGATGCCAAAATAATTCACTGTCATTGTTGAGAAGATTCATAAATGCCTTTGTGAGGAAGGAGGTTGGGATACGCCCGTTAATGAAGCAATGCCTATGCGGTGTACAGGTTTGAGCATTCACAATGCTATCTACCTTCTCACCTCCTTCTCTGATACACAAAACACACAGTAAGACCAAGGTTATATCCCAAAAGTGAAATAGAGATATCCTCTTGTAGGCAATTCCTCTACCTTAGCCCAGAGGGGTGCCATATGACTTCAAAACCACAAAATTAATGAGGAAAAACATACCAAAATTTTTTTCTGTAGTTAAGTGTGTTTTTCAGATCTTCTATGTGACCTTTTTCTCTTTCCTCTTCTTCCTCAATTCTGCTTTGATTTTTCTCTGAAATGAGACCTAGGCTGCCAACAGTGAAGTAACCCATTTTACAAATCCTGTTGGAGCCTCATCTGTTTTGGTTGAACTTTGTATTTATTTTGTCCCATCTAACACCTATAAATACTAATTAAATATATTATAAAATGTGGATGAGCTGTCTTGTGACAGATAAGGTTGTTTTACAAGGCTTACGGTGTGTTTATACTAAAGCTTGTGTAGTATGAGACCAATTTCTTCTAACGTTCACAACATGAAGTATATACTTGCGTAAATAGACTAACTCAATTATACAACTGTCCTTGCTCTGTGGGAATACTATAGAAGAACAGCCACAATTGAAACTAGGTTGTTATTACTGATTTCTAGATGTAAACTTTAGGTTTTATAGTTTTATATAAAGTTTTACATTTGATGCTTTCCTTTTTTTCTTTCAAAATGGTGAAAACCATGAGGCTAACGCATAAATCTTTCAAAATATTTCAAGGGTGAATAGAAATTTCCCATAAAATAATCAGTTGATAATGTTTCAGCAAACTTTTCTTTATACATTTGCCATTCCCCCAGATCAATTGTTAATATGGCCATCATTGTCTTTAAACTATTTCAGTTTTATAGAGATGGTCTGTGGGGTTTTGGTGCACAAAACACTGATAAGATGTTACATAAGGAGGTTTATCTTAGTTCTTGTGTCTTGCTGATTTTTTTTATGCAGCTACTGACAGTTCCATACTATAAACCCTATTTTTATTTTCTTATTAATTTTTCATCTTCCTACATAATTATCTAAATTCTGTAAACTACACAGATATAGCTCTTGGCACAATATTTCATACTGACAAGAGAATGCTAAAAGAGAAATACAGCTGGATAGACTCCTAAAATACTCAGCACTGATTTATGCATTTCAGTAAACTCAGTCACAAGAGCAGAGCTGGGTAAATAGTAGGAAAAATTATTTGTGGAGACATTTACAAATCCCTTACAATTTGGCTAGAGTCCCACCCCTTATACTTGCTTGTTTTAAAAAATATTCAGCAGGATTGTTTTATTGGATGATGGCAATATGCAGCCATAATAATTCTGGTACCGGTATTAGTATTTACATTTGAGCCAGAAAATTATTTTCATCTGTTTACATGGTCAAGAAATACACAATATTATGTAACATAATTCCAACACATATTATAGATGAAGTATTATAAATTATTAAAAATGTTCAAGTGAACAGTTTTCAAGCAATACAGTACTTGATAGCTGTTCACATGAAGGTGTTTAAATAATGAAGTAGTGATACATACATTCATAAAAATGGCAGGGTGGAGGTCTTCAGCATTCTGAGGTCCTTTCAACTGGGACTTCTGCTGATGAATCAAAGAAAAAGGAAAATTGTATTTGGTTTATATCAAGCTAAACTTATTTTTGTCATCTCTTTTTGTGACTGAAATAGGAGATAGAGAAGTTCTGGTCAATTTAACATGAAATTGATCTTTTCAGCCTGACACAAAAAGTTTCATATTGGGACACTCATTTGAGGAAAAAAAAGAAGTTATAAGACGGCACTATGACGAAACATCCTCTTATTCTGTAGCTTACAAGGCCTGAGGAGATCTCATGTCAATGTCTCACATCTTGGCCTCTCAACATTTATTGAAGTATTTTACAGAAGGTAAAACAGCTTCAGCAAGAGCACCCCACTCTAGAAAATTTCCTGAGCTCCTAGCTAGAATACTTGGCAGAAGCCAGGTTCAATTTTGTTCCTGCCTTGATTGGAAGGGAGAAGTAATGAACCTTCAGCTCCATTGTTTGAACAGTCACTCAGGAGGATTCCAAGCCCTTACTCAATGTACTTTTGGTTTAGATGAAGAGAAACAGCTTTACAAGCACAGAGCAAGAGCAGTCATCTGAGTGCTGGGTATTTATGGCACCTGTTTAGAAGTGTAAGATCTGTCTCCTGAAGAGAAAGGAACTTAGTTCAACATTCCCATACCTAGAGTGAATGCATGAGCCACATTACTCAATGAAGGAGAAGATTATTTTCTGCCGGGAAAAAAAAATCTATCCATACAACTAACCAGAAAAAATAATTCAAGATCTCCCTTAGAAGACATTTTTGTTACTTGATAAAAAAAGCAATTGTTCATATATCACTCTGATACTCCCCTAAGAAGGAAGAAGGAAGAAGAGGAATGTCCAGGAAAATGTAGTTTGAGCACCTGTGGAGTTTGGAAATCCTTAACTTTCACAAAAATATTTGATTGGCATAGTCATTAGCGTTCTCTAGGGCTATGTTTCTCAAATGGTCAAAATATGATCAATGAAAATGGGTGTAAAATAGAAGGTTTTTAACCACACACACAAGCAGGGAAACAAACACAGAAGAGGATAAAGAGATAAAAGGAAAAAAAAACCCAAACTAAACTTTGAATATGAATTTGTATGTGAATGTAAACAACAGCCACTGCAACTTACTGTACAAGGTAGTTCTTTCATTCCCCTCTCCTCTTCCTCCCCCAAAACGATGATGACATTTCACAGATTAAGTTCAAGCTTCCACAGTCTACTTACCTTCTACTTTTGGGTGTGTGTTTTAAGCCCCTTTGCTAGACCAGCATTGGAGCTTGTGCAAACCCACAGTGAGCTGGTGCAGGGATTGAAACCAAAAATCAGGTATACGTAAAAAGCAATTTTCAACAAGATCAGCTCTTGAAGTGGCTTATTACAAAACTATACATGAAGCAACACGCTGATTCAAGAGAGGGGACAGGACCACAGCAAACCCCACTGATAGGTTGTAGCTATTCTGAGAAATTTCCCAAGTCCAGATCTGATCTCACGTACACTGATTACAGTCAAGTAGTCTACTTAGCTTTGCACAGGCAAGAACATAAACCTTACAGTCCAAAACATAAACCTTCTACTGAAGTACAGAATATGTGACTTCACATCAGGGGTCCTAAAAAATGCCAGTCAAGCTGTACTGTGAAACACTTGATGTGAGAAGGACACAATAACTCATCACAAAGTGGAGTTTTAGAAAACAGAAGGCCAAGTAACATGATGCAATTATCTCAGTTACTTCTTTACTGCAGAGGTGACAAGGATAGCTCAGATCTGGAGAGAGGGAGGCTGCCAAATGGGTAAGGACACAAACTAACCTGGAAGGAGTGCTCACCGTGATAATGTAAACTGCAGTCTCAAAACCATTTTCCAGATAGTCTGGGAACAGATCTGTGGGTCCCAGCTTATTGAGGGCACAGAGCCCCGAGTCAAGCAACTGCTGCCTCACAGCCTGAAATAACAAATGTCGTCACTCTACCTAAATAGACACCAGCATTTTTGATGAGGTGAGTTTCCCCACTGCATGATCCACAGAAGCAATCCTTGTTAAGACCATCCCTCACTTCTGTCCTCCTACCCAGGGAGGAGTGGTGATACTATCCAATAAATTATTTTAAACACCACTTGTGAGGAATGTAATTCGGAAAAAATATTGCAGGGAAAAAAAGGCATATTTACTCTCCACAACAAGCATTGGATCACAAGTTCAGAAACTCATTTCCTTTACTAGCATATGGCCCATTAAATTCTTTCACAGTTTAAAATTATGTATTGTCCTATGGCCATATTACATTTTAAGAAAGTAATGTAGCATTTCTAATTCTTCGGGAAGAAATGAGTGTGGAGACCTATATACTTCTACTTATTCTTTGCCTGTTCTGGTATTCAGCTTTAGTTTTTAGTTGATTTACCCAGGTTATCCTGAAATACTTTGTACTGGTAAAAACAGTGTTTTGGAATCAAACTTCTCCCAGTAAGTCCAAAGAATAAAGCATTTCATGTGGCCTTCTGCAGCTTTCTCTAAATATTCTGTGTGTTTACTTTCTGATTTACATCCAGAAATAACTGGGAGAAAAGGAGTAAGTTTATGCTTCATAACTTCACACTACAAAATGTAAAAAGGATTTGAAGTGACAGGATTTGCTAAATCCCACCTTGATACTGAATTGTCTCCAAGATCATAGCAAATAATAGACATCCGAGTGAGAAAGGAACTGTGCAAGGTGTGTACCACTGCCCTCTAACCATATATAATCAGAACTATTCAGACATGTGAAGCCTTGTATATTCAGTATTTTTGAAAGCTAAAAATTGCCTTTGGGCTGTACAGATTCTTTGGGTTCTAGGACTGCTCATTTGTGTGCTTCTGTGAGCTCTGCAAGAAGTTGTACAGAAGACTTAAACTCCATTGTTCAAAAAGACTTCCTTCAATGTCAGGAAGGGGGGAAAACAAAAAGCAAGGACAGATTTTCTTCGAAAGGAATGAAGTTCATACAGCTGAAATATGCAGTAAAACAAGGGCATGGACAATGTGATCGCACCATTTCCAGGCTGGTAGAAAATACACTGGAGGAATAGTTGCAGAAAGAAGCTACCAATACCCTTTTTGGCTACAGTCAAAATCAACGCTTTGAGGTTAAGGAAGCAAAGTCTCCTACAGACACTGTATGGAGGACCAGATGGAGTCCAGCTCTCTTTTGTTGTTGTCATAGTTTAACCTTGATGTTCTAGTTTAATCTTACAACTTATTTGAGAGCGTTTCATTGGTTAAGTGTATTATCTTTCAAAAAATAACATGGTTAAATAGCTCAATGTAAGTAAGCATCTGTGATGACTCCCCCCCCCACCCCAATATAGCTTCAAATTCATGTAAATATCTTCCAAATGCTACTTTACTTTCTCATATGGATGACAGATTTCCTCTTTCTGAATTAGATCATTAATACACAGTGTTATTTTCTGTTTTGAGGAAAAGAAAAATCACTCCTGGGTATTTGAAGAAACATGTCCACTTGTAGTTCAAGCAAAACCAAGGAGGAGGGGTTTGTATTAAACTATCATCTTGTGGTTAATGAACAGCTATCCGTATGTACAGACTGTGCTGTACTGGGTTGTAATACCTGTTCCCCTTAATAATGCTGTAGGGCAGCCTAAAATCGGATATAAACGCTTTATCCAATTTTGAAGCACATGCAAGATTTATCACTGGCAACTCTTTCTGGATTTTATGTAAGGTTGACAGTATATGTTGCATACAATTTAGTAACACAATCTTAACTTATAAAAAATAGATAGGTTTTAAATATATTTCATGGCAAAGAGTTATAATCCAAGAATGTGTTGGCAGAAAAAAATGGGAGAGGAAAGAATGCAAGGGGTAAGACAGTTCAGAGACTAGTAAGAGCATAAAAAAATTAAAAACAAGCAAGGGACATCTTGCTTATTGTTTTAGACTGAAGATACTAATTTTGTCTCTGTAGTTATATTAATATTCTCTGATGCCCGTTCCAGAAATTGGAATCTCAGATCTAATACCATTCTGTTCATCCCTAAAAATACAGTTGATTATGGTAAGTAATTAGTTTACCAGCGTTATTTACTCTGTCACAGTAGCACATAATTTATTCCTTCTCCAAAGGGAACTATAAGCAGTTTTCTCTGGTGAAATAGAAGAGTCTTGAAAGTATGCTAGAGATCATTAAAAAACCCATTCAAATTACCCTGTGATCTGGAAAGGCATTTAAATTTTTGCCACAAAAAAAGGGTATTTCACCACCTTCGATGGTGGAGAAATCTATCCTCAAATGACCATGATATATTGGTCAAAACTGATTTAATCATGTTATTGACAGTTCCCAAAGGAAGTGATTAAGGGGGGTGTAGATGACTCAGTTCAACTCTTCTCTGTACCTTGATGTTTCAGTACTTGGAATTACTTATGGTCTCTTGAGTTACACGAGAATTTTAAACATGGTCATCGGAAACGACTGGACATCTTCAAAAGCATCAGTCAGCCAAAGTCCTTACATTAGATAATTTATTGACCTCTCCCAAGTTTTACAACTTTGTATGTTATTTTACTGATACCTTCTTAAATTATGTGAAAATCCTTCCTCCTGGTTGATTTTCAACACAGTGCAAGAAATGCACTGAGTTACAGGACAATTAACATCGTCTGCAAGCTTCATTATATTCTCCGAAACTGAAATGCCATCTGCTTTAGCTTATAGTACTTCTGCCACTATACTTTCTTCTGCCTTTTACCAAGGAGCCTCAGGAAAGAAAAGTAATTTTTGAAAGGAACACTGCAACTAGAAGAGACTATTTAAGAAATCATTGCCAAGCCCTAAAGAGGCACAAACTGATGACAAATTGCATGCATAAAAATACAGGCAAAATGCTGACTATTTTACAGCATGAGCAGTTCTTGCTGAGGCTTAAAAGTAGTGGGTGAGCAAAATTGTACATACAGGTGTATTTTTACTTCAGGAATTGCTAAAACATTAAAATTACAGATAGGATGATTTTACTTCATTCAGTTATATGTTAGCAAGAATTCACTGCTCTACTTCAGAAAACAAAATCATAACTAAAGGAATAAAAACTACCATATTTCCCCTTGGACTTTTTTTCTTTAGATAAAATGAAATACTAAAATCCAGGACTGTTACAAATCTAGACTTTCCTGAATTAGGATAAAAGAGGACATTTAAAGACTGAACTACGTAAAAGCGCTTCAGTTTTGAGGAGATTCACAATGACAATAACAAAAGAGTTTGCCCGTCTTGAGGCAATGAAAGATTACTTTTTTTGAATAGATTATTATGTGAGTCCTTTAGAGAAAATGTAACCCCCTAGGAGGTATGTAACAATCAAACGACAGCTAGTATGAACATGGGATAGACCCAGGGAAAAGAGAGGTCCTTCATTTAGTCGTTTGGAGAGGAATTGCCTACTCAGCCTGAAAACACCATTTAGCTGGCACCTTACCTTGGAGACACCCAGATGTCATGGGGTGCCACAGGCTGTGCCTTTGATGGGCATCCCTCAAAAGGGCTAGCTCTGTACATCACATGTTTGTTTTAACAGGACCGAGATGCTCAGCTTCCCCTGCCAGACTGCACTACAATCCATGCATGTGCCTCTGTGTTTCAGGGTGGTTTTTTTAGCACTGCTAACAACCAGCTCCCTTCCTGAGGGGACCCAGTCCCCTAACACTAGCTCCACACAGGACAGCCAAGGAACAGCCCTGCAGTGAGTCCCAGAGTTAATCCGTGGGCAGGATGCTCCCGTCAGCAGGAGAGAAAGGGCTGCTGTTGGAAGTCCCCTCCATGAGGCGTCCCCTCGCCCAGGGGGATGCCCTGAGCAGCCTGTCTTACCTTGCTGGCGAGGCCGCCCCACTGCCGCTGAGAGTCCCTGCTCAGTAACTGGGTTTCCGGGGCTGGCAGTAACATGAAAGGGATTTAACTTCACAAGGCCCTTTTCCTGGTCTTTGCTCCAAGGTCTGTTATTAATTAAACTGTCATTAGATGACACGCTCATGTAATGACTGGAACAGGGCCTAGCACACAACCAGCACTGTTGCCTGCTCGCACTGCCTGCCTTGGCGGCCCCTCCCTGGCCTCTCACACCTCTGCATCTTCATGGGCTCCGCCACAGAAATACGCCTCCACCCAGGCTGGCCATCTCCTCAAAATGAGAAATGAAGACATACCTGAAAGAGGCAGACATCCGGTCGCGGCGCCCATCGGCAGCCCTGGGATCCTCCAGGCAGTCCTGTCAGGAGCAAGAGGAGCTGGACTGCAAACAAGCTGCCACAGGCACCTAACCTCCACCCTGCAGGCAGGACCTGAGACAGGCACACCGAAAACATGGCCGAGGCAGGGGCTGGCAGCGTGGTCTGGGTGGAAAAGGGGGGCATGGGGAGGCTGGGGGAGGCTGGGGGGCCAGGCAGAACCTGCTGGTGCCCTCCGGACCTGGCACACAGGTACCAGGCAGGACATGACAGGCCTCACGTGGGGAGGGAAGAGGAGGGCACCACCCCTATGGCTTCATACTTCATTTGTCTTCTGCTTTCTGACCTGTGGGGAAATGCTCATTTTCAGATTTGTACTCGGAGGTGCTGGAGTTACTAAGATTGCCATGAACACCTCGGGGCTGGGGCTTGGCCCTTTCCCCAGCTGCTAGGGCTTCTTCTGCTTCCCGCCACAGGGCTGAAAAATGTTTTCGCTACAGGAAAAACATGACTTGATATCTACTGGATAAGACTTTCATGCTGAAAGGAAAATCTGAAATACAAAATGAAAAATTGGATTCCCAATGCTGTTTCAAGAACAGTTACTGAACAACTACATAAATGGGATTTAGAGTATTTCCAGTCGCTCGCCAGCAAGTGCTCTGACCCCATGGCCACAGATTCATGCTCCTTTTCAGTCTGTCTCTTTGGCCCAATTAATCTTTAATTATGCTGTGACAAATGTAAGAGCTATTGCAGAGGGGGTGGGGAGTGAGGGATGGGGCTGGAGCCTGCCATGGTGAAAGAGCAAGTCCCATCTCAGTCCTGCACCAACATGGGGATTTTATCTCACTCTGCATATTGAGAGGATGTCATTTCACAATTTCTCATTCATCAACCAGTTTAGGTCAGGGTCAGTCCCTAGGACAGATAGTTCTCTACATCTGTCCTAACTATAAATGTAGAAAGGGCAATTTAGTTGGGATGTTGGTATCAATAACTCTTCCCTCGAGAGTGAGCTTGCAATATCTGGTTATGTACTTTAAGTACCATATTAAGAGAGACAAAGGCAGATTTGCTTTACCTTCTTCCTTAAGCAAATCAATATATTCTGAAGTGTCAGTAGAAGCATAGCTACCACAACAAAGAAAAAATATTCACAAACAATGCCAAATACGTACAAAAATAAAAGCATTGTCTTCATTCTTGCACCTGGGACAGAAGGGAGTCTGTTGAAAGGGCAAAGCTCTGAAGAGTGTCAGGACAAGCCTGAGGGGCAGGGAAGAGAAAAGACAATCCCTTGTTGAGGGAGAGAAGTGTGAGCCCTGAGAAGATACAAATGATGACAGACTACAAGCATAAAAACATAAGCAAACTGCTGACTGTAGCACTGAATAGGCCATTCTAAATTCAGCATAATGACAGGTGAGCAGATTTTCATGCGCAGGAGTACATTAATTCCTTGCTCCAACAAAATAAACAATCAAGACAAAATCTAGAACAACATTTGGATTATAAAGAGAGAGAGAGCTTGCTGCAAGCAAAGACAGGAAAAAAAGGACACAAGTCTTACTCTGAGGTATAACTTTCTCAAGTCCCAGCTTGTCTCACCATGAAGGGAAATGCAGAAAACACTGAATTTATGGAGGTTTGGGTAGGTACAGCAAGGGAAAAAAACAGAAATAAGTAGGTGCTGACTTTACAGGCAGGGAAAGGCATGCAAAGAAATAGTGAGACAAACAACCACTTTTTTCACAAAAGTGGTTTCCCTGGCTTTCCCACTGGTTTTGCTAGATGCTATCTACAACATGAAGCATCTAGCACCTAAAGATATTTAAGGTGGTTGCCAAACAGTCTTTAAGGACCTGATGCACACTTGCATTTTTTTTCCCTCTTTAAAACAGATGAAAGCTCTCAAAAGCTCCTCTGCTGAAATTTTTTCACAGTGTATTTATCACCATCACTAGAACTCTGGAATTATCAACTACAATTAGATAACTAATTGTCATGGTTTAAGCCCAGCTGGCAACAAAGCACCACAAAGCCACTCAGTCGCTTCTCCTGCCTGGTGGGATAAGGAGGACAAAATATAAAGAAAAGCTCGTGGGTTGAGACAAGGACAGGGAGGCATCCCTCACCACTTATGGTCACAGGCAAAAAACAGACTCAACTTGGGGAAAAAAACAAAATCAATTTAATTTATTACCAATCAAATCAAAACAAGGATAATGAGAGGTAAAACTGAATCTTAAAACACCTTTCCCCCACCCCTGCCTCATTCCTGGGCTCAACTCCACTCCCGGTCCTCTCTCCCTCCTCCACCCGGCTGTGCAGAGGGATGGGGAATGGGGGCTGGGGTCAGTTCGTCACACGTTGTCTCTGCCGATCCTACCTCCTCAGGGGGAGGACTCCTCATACTCTTCCCCTGCTCCGGTGTGGGGTCCCTCCCACAGGAGACAGTTCTTCATGAACTTCTCCAACGTGAGTCCTTTCCACAGGCTGCAGTCCTTCAGGAACAGACTACTCCAGCATGGGCTCTCCCACGGAGTCATGGCCATCTTCGGGGACATCCCCCTGCTCCGGCGTAGGGTCCTCCCCGGGCTGCAGGTGCATCTGCTCCCCCGCTCCCCTCCCTGGGCTGGGGGGGGACAGCCTGCCGTCTCACCACGGGCTGCAGGGGCATCCCCTCCTCCGGCGCACCTCCTCCCCTCCTTCCTCACTGACCTCGGTGTCTGCAGAGGGATTCCTCTCAAATCCCAATCTCCTCTTCCTCTCCCATCCCAATCTCCTCTTCCTCTCACATCCCAATCTCCTGTTCCTCTCACATCCCAATCTCCTCCTCCGCTGCAGGTTTCCCCTCTTAAATATGTTCTCCCGGAGGCGCCACCACCATCACTGATGGGCTCAGCCTGGGCCAGAGGCAGGTCCGACTTGGAGCTGGGGGAGCTTCGAGCAGCTTCTCGAGGAGCCACCCCTGCAGCCCCTACCCCGCTACCAAAACCCGGCCACACAAACCCAAAACACTAATGCTTTGCTTTTGTAGTTACCAGATTACAGGGATGTCCTCAGTAGCTTTTAGGCAGATATGCCAGGATTAACTTTTGCATTCAAATGTTTGAAATAATGCATTTCAATTTTCACAAGGAAGAGCCAAGACATTGTTTTTTCTAAGGCCATCTCCTCATTTTGTGTTGACTGCAACAAAAGAACTCTTTGCCAACATTCATTATTCAGCATCCTCTCAGACTTCTAAGACCGAACACTGTCACCATCCAACCTACTATTATAATAGGCATTACAGAGATGAATAATGATTTGAAAAGTTCAGTTAATGTGTTATCAGAAATAACAGAAAAAAAGTGTTAAAACATTTACACTTCTTGATCTAGTCACATGACCAATATTAATCATTTTCAAGCTTGCTATCAAGAGGAAGTGAGACATTGTTAGATGCAATCCTGCATACTTACAATGTCCATTTCTCTTGACTGAGGAAGAAGCAGGGGTCTGATACACACTGATGACAGTTGAAAATCCTTCTCCTTTTCAAACTTCTGTTGAAAACACTCTCTTTAAAGTTTATTTTGTTTCTTTGTGGTTGTACTCATTCTTCATGACCATGGTATTTCTGATGCTTCTTTGAAATTCTCTGTAAGCTTAAGTGCTAGTTCTGTTTCTTTATTAGAGGTGACTGTGGAAGTAATCAATATTGAAATGGCACTCAAATCTAGGAATAAAAGACCCCTATAAAAACACACAGCTCATTTCTTATTCTAGCCTTTCCCCTCTGTTCTGACCATAAACTCTCCACACCTCCTTTTAAACCACCCACACAATAAAGTGCTCATTTTTAGTATGTCTTGTACACTGTATCACAGCTTTGATTTTTTTATGCAGTAGTCAGCAGAACAATATAATGCAAGTCAGAGAAAACCAATATTTCAGCAGTTCAATACTATCAGTAAAATTCAGTTATTAGGAACATTGATGTAATGACTATGACATTTCACTAAACATATAATTTACCACAACCAGTCTCATCTGACTCCTGTCACCTCCACTCAAAAAACCAAGATCTCCCAAAACAACCAAATGTGCCATATCTTCTAGCAAGGATCAATGAAAACTTTTTACATTTAAAACTACAGAGTTGTTTAGGTGTCTCCAGAGAATGATCACCTCTCCTTTTATCTTACAGGTCAGCAGTTCAAAACTAGCTTGTCTCAGCAATGAGTGAATGCTGTTGCCTTCATAAAAGTATTCAGTGCTCTATATAATGCACTATAAAGTCATGTTGCACTCTGAGCTTTTTACACCAAAACATTATTGCACTATATGGAGTGCAACCATATTGCCTCTATATAGATAATTTTAGCACATTTAAGAACAACTAGAAAATTCACTTTTAGAGATGTCCTACCTAAAAGAAGAAATAGTAAGCTCAGAAAAACAAGCATAGGCTGCTCATCTATTTTTGAAAGAAGATGGCTTTAAAATGAAGGGATAAAGGGACTAAATACGTAAGTGTCCAATGCAATAATAAAACACAGTAGGAATCTAGAACTGCTTGGAGACTATGCACAAAGAACTACAAGAAAGTTATTTATTGCAATAGAGGAATGCTATCAGATTCTTAGCTGTGTTTAAAATACTACCAGACATTGTAGTCCCAGGAGTTTCTCTGCAGCCTCAAAGTCAAACACGAACAAGGGAACTACCATACAAAAGTGTGTTCACAGCGCCTGCTTAGCATGGACCAGCTACAAAGGCCTCAGCTCCTAGCCTGCTGGTGTCTGGTATCCAAACACAGCCTGGCTGTAGAGATATTTGCTGCAAGGCACTGCGCCTCTGTTGTTCGGAGTTGGAATTCCGGAGAGTCACAATTTATACTGAGTATCAGGGGGAGATTGTGCTCCCCCAAGAGGGCTGGCTCTACCCTTGAGAAGATTTCTAGTCATAAATACAGAGGAAACTAGATGGCGTGCCAGGAGTAGGATATTCCTCTAGCTCATTAGACAGAACTGAAGTTCAGACATGCACTCGCCTAGCCAGAGTGCATAAATGTGCCCCATGTAAAGTGCAGCAGAAAGAACAAAGAAGTCAAAACAAATCCAATTTTCTTTTCTAGTTAATAATTTTCTAATAATAAATATTTATAACAAGAATTGGTGAGAACTCAGAGAAGGGCAAATTCTGTATGATTTTAAGATGGATGTTACTCTTGGTTGTCTTTAACAGGGAAAGCTTTTTCTTAATATGTATCAGTGATTTCTGTTATACACGAGTTTAACCCACAACTGAATTGTTGCAGGTATGTGCAGATATGTGCACTTTTCTGCTTGTTAGCTTAACAGTGCTTATGGATTTGAAAACAGAGACTGTGATTTAAAAATATGTATAGTGGAAGATACACTGTGATAAAACTCAATTTATCTCCAAGCTGAGCAGAGATCACCTTCTTCCCCAAAATGAAATAGCTGCCACCACCCATCTACTCTCTCTGCCGTCACTGATTCCAGCACGCTGGCAAGTCAGTTCGTTGGCATTGGCAGTAAATTGTCTAGGGATAATGAGGCAGAACCTATAAAGAGGAGGTTTTCTTTCCTGCAGAGTTGTACCCCAGGGCAGATCACTGTTTTCTGTGAAAGGAAACTAATGACTTGTTATTATCATACAAAAAGTTAATTTTGCATTGGAGAAATGTTTCTTGTTTTGCTTTAAGCCTTATTTGCATATTCCTCATTTGTTGTGCTTTACATAAACATGGCTTGTTCTGGGTATGTCTACACTGCCTTCCAGATACAGACCCAAACCTGCACTCAAGTCCCAGTTCATCCATGCCAGAAGTCCATGGACTCTGGGCTAGAGTCGACCATTCCTAATAGGACAGTGAGTCACACACTACCGTTTAGTATGATCCCAAGCACGTTCCTGCCTGCTCTCTGATCAATGCCTACTGACAGTAAAGCTGCCAGCTCAGACACACTGTGAAGAACTTAATGCATGTTTCCTACAAGCCAGTTTTCTGTGCCTGTAGTTCACAACCTGATAGTATTCTACAGACAGTATTCTCCCTCTCGGTCTATGTAAGAAGAATAGTGATAAGAAAAAAAATACTATATAAACTTAGCATTAAAGGGATGATATATTTCTTATGTCATCTTCTCCAATAAGAAATACAACTGTATTCTTCTTCATTCAGATTATACTCATATGCACAGACACAAAAAATGGCAAAAGCTATTGCAGGTAGGTAATGCCAGGAGAGTAAGAAATAAACATGAAGTTGATAAACATTATTCCCTAGTTTCTGCTGTAAGAGTGAAAAAGTAGCAAACACTGCACAAAGGCATCTAAGAGACATAAAAGTGCTACTTGATAGCACTGCTGTTCTCAGTAGCAATCTTCTGGAAAAATGATTGCTCAGTTCCCAGAGAAATCCAGTCCTTTTGCGAGGTATCTCCCTTTTGTACTTTGCTTCCTTTTTAAAAGCCCAGAAGTTTAATTTTTTGAACTACAGAGGATGACTGTTTAGGACTAAATGTGGACAGTCATACTGTGAATCAGATAAGCTGCATACTTGGCATACAGACAAAGAACTGGAAATGGTGATGTTTCCGGCTTCAGTTGACTTCAGGCTGCCATTAC
Organism: Aquila chrysaetos chrysaetos; assembly: GCF_900496995.4. Taxonomy (NCBI): domain Eukaryota; kingdom Metazoa; phylum Chordata; class Aves; order Accipitriformes; family Accipitridae; genus Aquila; species Aquila chrysaetos. Next base: position 70,287,583 of record NC_044030.1, read on the forward strand.
AAGATCCTGTCTCTTTTGAAAAGCTCTGAATGTGGGGTTTTTTTGTGTGTTACACAATGTTACCCAGTATGTGTTTTAGGAAAAATGTAGACAGTAAAAATGTCCCCCTTTCTTCTGACATAGTTATACCACCAAAAAGTACATGAAAAGACATTCAGTTTTTTTGCAAAAAAAGTGTGAAATGAGGTAATTGAAAGGTCATCACTCAGCCTGTTAATGAGATTAAATTAAGTGTTGTATGGACCATATCATATTCCTTGTTACAAGCCCATCTAGAGATGGGCTTTCCTTGCAAGGATCTCTGTTTCTCTAGTAATAACACCTGTATTGCTTCTGCCCAAGACATCACAGAGCATGCTCTAAAGGTCTGCTGAAGAGTGCAAAAGTTTTCAAGAATGAATATGTAGCCTAAAGGGGAAACTGCCAAAAAAGTAATAAATGCACATGAGTAATTTTTTCTCCTACTAGGAAGGAAAGATGAGATTCATGCAGTTTCAGTGGGCAGAGCAACTTGTGCAGCACACAACAGCTGTAAAAATGAGTGCACTATCATGAGAGCTGCCTTAGAACTGGTCTGCAGCCTCATCCTTGAACAGTGAAAGAGAAACAAGCTGTAGAAACAGTGATGAATTATGCTGCACTGATAAACTGGGAGGTACTAGATGATGTCCATACCCATGTAGAACCACAGAATCATAGAATGGTTTGGGTTGGAAGGGACCTTTAAAGGTCATCGAGTCCAACTGCCCTTATCAAGATTCAGTGGAACAGTGACTAAGAAAGGCATGTGATAAGAGGATCATGTATTTTCCAACCACTCTAATCACAGATTTCTGGCAGTGACTTCTGCAATCCAGATTTATTCTCCTGTTTTCCTACTATTAAGTTTAATTAACTTACTGCATGGAGGTCATGGTCCCTGGGTGAAGTACAAACTATTTAATGTTTACTTTAAAAAAGTAATTAACACCTCCACTGCCCCTGGCTTGATGCATTGTAATAGTGAGGCACGATCATCCTCAAGGGTGTATTATCAAGAGAAGAAAAAAACCTTAAAGTAATTTATAATCAATAAGCTTTGTTTTAGCAACTTTGTGAGAAACTTTAAGTAATTTTATGAAACTTTCAAGCATGTTTAAAAGAAGCGTGTACCAGTAAGAAAGTGTAACTGAAGTTTTATTTCTGGTTTGAATATCCCAGGACAGTTCAAATGTAGGAGTGAGCACACCACTTTTACATTACGACTGGACAGTTCTTATCTGTAAAGCCTAGAAAAGACACCTCTGTAAGAAGCTTCAGCTTAAAAAATAGGGGTTTTCCTAGTTGATATACTACACTAGCTCTAAGTCCAGGAGACCTGTAACCATCAAGTTCTAGAGATTTACAAACAATCAAATCCCTTGCAGAAGTCCTAAAGCATAATGAACCTGTTGCACAACAGCAGTTTTTCAGGTCACTCGTACTTGAAATCTAATTTCCAACATAATGCCAATGTGTAAAAGTGCTCAAACATTCACTTGCATCAAAATCACTGTGTTCACACAGCTGTCTGCAGTCTCAGATATTCACCTTGCAATCTGTGCTGTGTGTTAGAGGGGGCAACTCAAATTCTTCCCAAGCCAAGTCCAAACATGCTGTCTGTACAAAGGGCATGGCTTGCTCTCTCCTAAAAGAAAGAGGAGTAATAAAACAGGTCAGCATGGAATGCCTCTGACTTTTTCAGTGCACCCCGAGTAGCCTTTTCTATCTACTCAGCTTTATCCTGGGGAATCAAAAAGAACCTGGCACAGGGCAGAACAAGCTAGAAAAGAACAGTCAAGTGTAACACTTTTCCTGGGTTATCTCAGGTGAGTCACTTAGTGTCTCACTGGAGTTAACATACCCACAAGGCTGATGTGAGGACAAACACATTAAATGTTGTCAAGCATGGGAATAGGGTCCACATGGAGAGATCACACGACAGACTTGTTTCAAACACTATGAGAAATCAGAGGAATATATGTCATCTAGTCAGAATAACTCAACATCCTCACAGTAGACCAATTTACATTTTTCTCTGGAATTCTATTTTCCAGTAAATAATTATGCAACCCTGAACAATATGCTTTGTAAAGTCTTACTGATGTGAGATGTAATTATTCTTATTATTCTTATCTGAGTTATTTAAAAAAAACAACAAAATGTTTTTTTTCTTCTAAAAAGCTGCCTTCAGTGTTACTAGCTCTGACTTATGGCTGAATTAATCAAAGTGCAATAACTACAATAAACTAATTCTTATACTAAAACCTGAAATTTTACAAAACAGTTTACAGTTTACTATTGGTTCCAGTAACTCTCATAACCAAAAGAAGGTGAAAAGCTGCAAAGGAAGCTGGAACACTGAAGAATGAAAAACCTGAAATAAATTACAAAACCTGAAATAAACTTCATAGATTAGCTAGGATAAGTTGATATCAGTTATTGTTGAAAAACTTTACATTACCTTTGTAGATTCTTTGTAGATTTTTCACTACAGATAATGTTCTGCACATTCTTCTCTTCATGAGGAATTTTTTTTTTTTTTTTGTATTGTAAGGTAAAACTCAGAGTAAGTTATCTTTGCATAATCCTTCCCCAGCTTACTGCGTGCAGAAGTATTTGGAAATATTATTAACAACTCCTGAATCAGACCGAAAAGTAAGAACTACTTAAGATTCTTTTTCACTTTGAAATTCACATTCTACACACTAATATATTTTAGGCTTCTTTCACTTAAAAATACATGGTTTTTTTTTTCCCTTGGAAATATTGATAACATTGTCCAAGTTACATTATAACCCTGATGAATCCTTTGTGGAAATGCCTCGCAGAACAAATCGGCTGTTAAAAAGTCACCTTCAGAAGTTCATCTTTGAACCCTTCTAGTGTGACATAAGCTCAGCTGAAAAAGGCATTTTAACTCCATTATTACCAGTGTCAAATAAAATTTATGTATTAATAGGACTAAAAAGATACATATGATGACTGTCTCAGAGCCCTGTAGTTCTTCTCTCACAGACCTCACTGGACACTTCTAATGGGGCGGTTTACAGCTCTGGATGAAAATGTTTCCCATGCAGAAGTAAAGAGTGCGTACCGCTTTAGGCGTCAGAGAAACTGTAGGATTATGACACACAATCAGACTGAAAAAGCCAATGAGGGAAAATGGTTTTGTACAAATAAGTATTCCACAAATTCTAGACATGCAAAGCCTGCCTCCTGAAACTCCTTATTGCAGACAAGTAGGTTTCTTTTATTAGAGTTCTGGTGGCTTTCCTTCCTTTGCCTGAACTCTGTTTGCTACATGCTGTTTCCGCTTCTCCAGACAAAGTATTTGCAGACTGGAAAATAATCAATTTCTGAAAGAAGCTCTTCCACATGCAAAGAACTAGAAATGTTTTCAGGCTGTTTTGTTTTAGAATGGTGTTTTCTTTCCCACCCAAAGAAAAATATCCAAGACCACCTCTCTCTGGACCAACATACTTTTTTTTATTAAAGTACTAAGCTATTCAGTTCTGAGTACGCATCATTTCAGAGAGTATTTAAATAGTTCTGTTCCTGTTGCATAAATGTTGTGTTTGGGTGAATTAAAAGCTATGAGAATTATCACTGTGGTTTACCCTGAAACTGAATTTTCTCTTTAACAGAGATAGTATGGTACAAGAAACATGGGTATATTACTGTAACATGCAGATTCTAGGTTACATTTGCTTGCACTGTCTTAGACAGCATGGTTCTGCCAACAAGTATACAGGTTCTTAAGTTTTAGGAGACTGAATATTCACATTCACTCAGAGTTATTACTGTTAGGTATTTCTAATGCATACAGACTCAGGGCTCTGCCTCTGTGCTGATGAGTACAGGGATGTATCCTACCTGTGTTCTGCAAAGTTATGAAGTGATCAAATGACAGCCTAGTTCTTCCCACTTCAGTTCTTCAGTTTTGGCTATGATAACTCTACAGCCAGGAAAAGTGCCGAAGATTTTATTGCAACTTTTGGAATCCTTTTTCTTCTTTCTTTTTTCTGCTCCCTTCCTGGAGTCCTGTGATTTCAGGAAAAAAACTTAGCTTTCATTTAAGAGAAAAAAGAATTAAAAAGCAAAAGACTAATAAAAACTGTTTAAAAACTCAGGATTTTTAAATTACAAATAACAGTTTCAGTTACATAGCTTTCTCCACTTTTTTCCTGAAGCCTTCTTTTCTCTTTCTAAAATAATACATAAGACTCAAGGAAAAGCAATGTTGAAGGTGAAAGGATGCTGTTAGAGGTAGAGTTTCTAAAGTTTACTGAAGTTGACTAATAAATACATGGAGTGGTGTTTAACTGAATGACTTCTCTCCACCAGGAATTTGATCAATAAGGCTTAGGCCACTTTACTTGTTACTTTTTTTTACGCTGTCGTATCTTCAGGATTACAAACGTATTTCCAAATTTAAAAAAAAAAATAAAAAAAAATCAGAGAAACTAGGTTTGTGTCAACTACCTGGAAAAAAACCACAGCAGAGGAAAACCACAGAACAGGTCAGCAGAATGAGACGAAGTCTACACTCTGTCACCACACCCACAAAAAAAACGGAAAAGCATTATCTTGTGTAGCACACGGGTTACTTCCCCTGTAGAGCAGGAGCCCCACATAGCCCAACTTCAATGATGTAAACAAGCCCTGTTTCACCACACAACTTAGTGCTCCCACTTATTGCTGCTAATAACTGAGCAAGTACAGTAGCAGAATGGAGGAGCCTTTCCTGTATAGTTTATTGTATACAAGGCCTCTCATGTTTTTTTATCTTTGCAACAAAAGAGAAACTATTTTTAAGCGTTTGAAAGGTTGGAAAATTAAGAATTCATGAAAAAGAAAGACTTACCAAAGGTGATCTTCTTCTTCCTGATATTAAAGCAGTAGGTGAGACTGCATGCCCTCAGCATAATTACAATTACACAGAGTAATTGTTCTGAAATTGTACTCAGATCACAGGCTGGCTTACGTTTTCCAAGTACACTACTGTAATGAAAGATACTACATCCCTCAAAGTCTGGTCTTGCTTGAGACATTTAAAATATTTTCTGCACATTTTGAAGCAACAGCTTGCAAAACAAACCCTGTGATGGGGTGGCATGCATTGGTATCACAGTGAACTTTATTTCTATGTTAAACTAACAGATTGTAGAAAATTTTAGCTGTCTGTACATAAGGTTTCAATCTAAATTGTGTTTTAAACAAAATACTGTTTTTTCATTATATTTTCCAATAAAAAAAGTCAGTTTTGTTCAGGCTTTGGAGGGGACAGAGCGGCGGCGGCACAGGCAGAAAGACAGAACGAACTATTTGCCAAAAATCTTACTTGGCTGACTTTCTGGTTGCCAGTTCCTGATGATGGTGTGTTTGTCATGCTCTTGTCTGAGCAGAGCCATGCTGCATCATCTGCAACCCTGCACAAAAACAACCCCCACACAATAACAATCAATATTGTATCTTGTATGATCAGTATTGCCAAACTCAATAATCGGTACTGGCAGCAAACAGATTTTTAAGAAATGTGTTTCTAAAGCACGACAGCCCAAATTTTTGTTTCATCAACAGCTCAGATCTTAGAACACAACATCAAACATTTGATAAATGGCAGAATTCTCAATAGAGATTATATGCTTAATCTTGCAAACTGCCTTTGAGGAGGTGACAGGAGATACTGGGATTTACAGCCACTCAGCAGGATGCAGACATTGCAGAGTAGGCAATTGCAGAGTATGCAGATTGCATAATCTGGCCTGTAATTTTAAATCCAGCCAAGAGGTCAGTTTAGTTAAAGCCTTCAAAGAAAGCAAGCAAAAGATAAATGTTTCAGGAAGACAATAAAATTCCATTTTTTTAGTCTTGTACTAGCATTCAATATATTGCTTTGGCTCTCAAACATGTGCATTCTGCATTGGGGTTTTTTTTTATTATTACCTGTTACCATAGAATGGGGAACCCCTGGAGATGTTGCGTAGCATCTACTCTGGCACATCATTTTGATAGCAGTCCATAGATTTGTAACACATTATCTCCTGGCCTTGCAAAATTGTCTCCTGGCCATGCTTGCAAGTCATTTCTGAAATAATTCTAAATTGTTCCTCCTATTTCCCACTGTTTATTTTCATGCTTTTCCAATTAAAAATTTCACACCCATAAACAAATGTCTCCTCATTAAAGTTCCTTGAATGTTAGAAAAACCTAGCTAGAGTCTAATAAAGCCTGATGATTCAGCTTCAGATACTGAAAGCTGCTAAGCACCATCCCTGAAACATACTTGAACTGCTACCTCAAAGGTTTCAGTCCCTTTTGACTGTTGCTTCCTTTTCCCAGTTCTTCTCACATATGCGTTAGATACCTTTTCACAATTTCAGTGGATTTTATAAAAAGCAAACCTCTAGCCAAGGAAACTGCTGGATCAGATATGTCCTTTGGTTATTTTACTATTTTAGTTATTAACAGAAATAAATGAATGCCAAAGATGGGGCTTTGAGAACATAGACTTGGTTGTTGGAGAAAAAGAGCTGTTGGAGAAAAAATTATCATCCAGATTTTTCTTGCGCCAATAATCAACATGTCATAGCAATTTTCAGAGTTTCATTTACTTTCCTTCTACCATGAAAAATTTTGGCAAAGATCTTCCAGATTCATAAACCAGCAATTTGCCTTTATCAGAGGTTTTATTAAATATAAAAATTTTCTTATAAGCCAGAGTATGGTTCAACATACGAATCCTTGTTCCAAAACAACTGTCACATTTGCCAAGTAATTACCGTGTGAGAATAACTCAAAGTTTCTCTCTGGAAGTGAGAGAAGAGAATTAGCTCAAGAAAGAAGAGGAAAATATACTGGATGTAAAATTAATAGATGGAACAGATTAGTTGTCATATGTAAAATTTACATAGAGATACCTTTCCTGAAATTCCTAATTACCCACCAGTGTTTCCAAATGGAAGCAAATATGACAGCTGATTTTTTTTAATATCCCCAATATTCTACTTTCTCATAGCTTGTTATCACTAACCTTATTATTTCTGAAATCTTTCATTCCTATGCTTTCAATGATCTACCAAATCCAGCAGCAGTACTTGGGGAATAATCTAGTACTAGCATATTATTACGGTAAGGCAAACTCTGGAGCACTGAAACGCTTAAAGGGCTGTTCGGTTCTCTGCTCGATCAGTTCCTCTAAATTCTGCTTCCTCTTTGCCTCTCCCCTTCCATTGCTTTGTAGCTTCTGTATCTCATACCATGAGTACAGGAAACAACAGCTCCCTCAGGAGTAGTTTAATAATTTTTTGTTTTCCTCCCATTCATCATTAGGTAAGTGTGGGTTGTACCATTAGCAGATGACAAGCCCTGAAGAAGAGCTGAGAAGGAATCCTGCAAAGGTATTCACCATGTCTTCAGACTGCTTTGATGCTCTACCCAAGATGACTTGGTGAAAAAGACAGAAGCAAGTCCTATACAGGACATAATGTCAAGTCACTCAAAACAATTCATCTCCATTAGAACCTCTACAATTTCCACTGAGCAAAAACTGATAAAGCTACAGCTAGGTCCTACATCAGACTGTCCTGTCAGCTCCATTCCTGCCATCTGGCAGAGTAGCCATAGATTTCTACATTAACTTGCCCCACGCTAACCTATCCATGTGGTTTCCAGGTGGATAAAATCCTCCTCACCAAAAGGTACTGCACACTCAACTGCTAAATCAGGTGAACAGAAGGTTTTTTTTTTCATCCGTTCCAGGGAGAGCTAACTGGAACTACAAACCAGCCCCTTCATATCTGAAGGCAGTCAACATACCCTTTCTTCGCCCTGCCCCCCCTCCTCCCCCAAGAGGTAAGTGTCTTCAGGCCTAACTGGTTCAAATAAAACAGCTTTCAAGCTCCAGCCGATTTTTTTCCCATTAAAAGCTGAAGATCTTCTGCCATTCCTAAACAGCCTTATCTGACTTGGATTCTCTCTGAATGCCATTGCTCTGTGCAATTGTAGCAGGCTAACAGATTAACGGAACTCTGGGTGTTCAATCTCTCCTTAGAGCACACTGGTACTGTCTGTCTATCACACCATGCCACAAAACTATAGGTTGCAGCTAAATTTCAAAAGCAGTGGATTTACAGCTGTGTAGGCATCACTGTGCATTGGCTACTCATATATGTGACTTCCTGCTTTTTGTACATGAGCTAACCAACCTCAGAGCTGGAGCACAGAAGGCTCTATCCCATTGCTCCAAGTATATGAAAGGCATTCATTCTTTCAACAACAGAAAAGGCTCCTCTCTATACATGGTCCCATTTCGCCAGCAGGAATCCCGAGTCTTTCTGTAACACACAGTAAAGGCTTAATGAAACAATCCTGTTCCCAGTCTTTTACCATGAGTTATACTTATGGGGAGGTTTTATGATGGCCACTGTACTGCTACTGGAGGACACGGATGGCAGCATGAATATGTGCCATGCTGGAAAAATCAACACACAGGGCATTTGACTTACGCCTGCTCCAAATAAACTCCTACACCTCTGCCAGCATGGGAGAGCTAAGATGATGTACAGGCTTAGTTGCAGTGACCTTTTCGCATTGTTGACACAAACCTTACACACAATTCAACTTTTGCGTTAGCTGAAGTAACCGCGTCTTAATAGGAAGAAGCAGCAAGCACACCATCGTGGAGACTCTCCTTCAGAGAATACCACCCTGCCAGATTTTATCCTGCAAAATCCAAATTCATTTATCAAACAACCAACAGAAATGCACAAATATTTAGATATATGAGTGGGTTTAGTATACAAGTGCTTATACATACAAGCTGAAACAGTCTAAGCAACTAAATTGTGATTTTAAAGGCACCAAGCAGTAGTCAAAGTCCCAAGATGAGTTTCTTAGAAATGGTGCTCCCTGGGTATTGCTGCCCAAGCCTGGAGATTTAGAAAAAAAGAGATGTAAAAAGCCGGCAGCTCTCATACAGTATAACCCAGCTGGCCCTGGAGCCACTGACCCTCGAAGCTGGGCTCTCCAGAAGATCACCAGCCAAAGGGCAGAGACAGGCTGCTCTCTGCCCGAGGCAATCTTCTCTAGGCAAACCCTTCCAGAGCCAGCTGCCTCCGAGGGTCGGTCGAGCCGAGGCAGTCCTGCAGCAACAGCTGCTTTTAGCCAAAAATACGACACGACACGACACGACACGACACGACACGACACGACACGACACGACACGACACGACACGACACGACACGACACGCTTCCAGGTGTCCCCAGCCAGGCTCCGAGCCGGAGCGGCTGCGAGGGCCCCTCTCCAATTAGCCACCGGTGCTCACCCACGCCCTTCCTCCCGCCGCATAAAGCCCGGCGGGGCCGCGCCGGCTGCCACCATGCTGGCGGCGGCACGTCCTTCCCGCGAGTGAGGAGGAACGGTGGTGCCTGCAGCGGCTTCCCGGCCTTTTTCTGCCGGTCCGTGCCTGACGCTTGCCCTGTTCGTGGATTCGGGGCCGCTTTGTTTTGGTTTTGATCCCCGTCGCAGCTGCAGCAGCCGGCTCTCCCGCAGAGCCGCTCCGGCCCGCTCGAGGCTTCCTCAGCAGCAGCAGCCGCCGCTGCCCGCGGGCGGTGCGGGGCCGAGCCGAGCCAGCCGCCTGCGGCGGGGCGAGCGGCACTGGGAGTGCGGCGGCGGCCGGGACACCATGCCTGCCGCCTTCTCCGCGAAGCGCCCGGGGCGCCTGCTGCGGCTGTTGCTGCTCTGCCTCTGCCTCTCGGGCGGGAGCCCCGCAGGTAAACGCTCCCTCGTGTCGCGGGCCGGGCCGGGCCGCGCCGGGCGGCTGTCACGCCGCGGACGCCCCGTCCGCCCTCGGCGTCGGGGTGGGCTGGGGCGAGGGGGGCAGGGAGGGCACCGCCTGGGAGCTCCGGCGGAGCAAAGGTCCTCCCTGCCCCGAAGCATCCCCCCGGGGAGCCAGGGCGCGGTGGCCCGGTTAGGTGGCTGTCTCTCGGCCCTGCCTATTCAAACGACTGAGGCGTTTCCTCTCCTGAGCGGCCCCGACCGGGCTGGGAACTCCCCAGCGCTGCCTCCTCCCCGGCACCCGCTGCGGGGGCGGCTGCTGCCCCTGCCTCCCCCTGCTCTCTCGTCTTTAGCTTCAAAAAAGTGTTCGGGTTTCTCGTAGGCCTGCTGGAAAGTGGGGGTGCCTTCTCTGCTGTCCTCTAATGAGCGGTAACGCGGACGTTAGCGTTGCCTCCCCGCGTGTCTGACCGCGCTGGTGGGCAGCAGACAGGCTGCGGTGCTGAGCCGCATCCCGTGGTGTTCAGTCCTGTGGTCTGACGCCGTCTCCCGCTTTCTGCCTCGTAAACGGGAGGATTTATTAGTTTGCAGGTGCGGGGCTTGGATGTTGAGGCATACTATTCTACTGCTGCCCTGTCCTTATCAAGTAAAGCATGGTTTAAACCTTGAAAAAACTCAAATCGGTAAAATATCAGTATGCCTAGCAGGTTGTGAGGGATGTTCCTGGGAGGGTTTTCTATTGCATTGCTAAATATGACACTTACAATCCATGAAGGAAGAGGGCCTTCAGCCTTCTGGGGCCTATTGTTCCTCTAGTAGTTTTCAGTGGTTCAGGAGCAGGCCAGCCACTCCTAAGGAAATAAGAGCTTTTTTCTACAACTAGTGGGTTTCTGTTGTTAGTCCCTGTTTATGAAGCATCACAGAGTAGTACAGAATGGTAACAGAAGGAAATACCAGATTGCTGATATGTGCTGTGCAAGATGCGATTGTTGGAGCATGTCTTGCTAAGGCTGAAAGTTCTGCCAATACATATATGTGAACATTATTGCTGTGGCTTTAATTAACCATCAGTGGTTTAGCCACATTTTCAGTGTGTGATATGTAAGTAGTTACATGTTTGTTTGTGTCTCTGTTGGTCTTCCTAATACTGAGAGGAGCAATAGTGCTCCTTCTGTGATGATAACTTCTGTAGAATTTGTAGTAGTTTCACATAATGTGAAAGGACAGAAGTGTTTTGCAGTTCTCAAGGCTTGTTTAAAATACTACTTTGTAGTTCTTAAAGCTCCTTTAAAATATATATGTGTATTTATGTACACACACATAAAACTTGGAGTCCTTTCTAACAGTTTATTTCATTGATCAAAAAGTTTTGTGACTTTAAATGGCCTGATATTTATAGGAACATGTGAGTCACATTATGGCAAGTTAGCCACGTTATATTTATTTTTGATGAATATTACTGCCGAAAACCGTACCTAATGGTGGTTGAAGTAATTCTAGGTTTATATAAAGCCCTCAGTGAAATAATATCCTCTTCTGAAAAAAAACCAAAACAAAACTAAAAAACCCAAACAAAAAAAACCTTTTTCATGATGCTTTAAATGTGAGGAAGAGTATTTTACTTTTGCATTGGTTATTAACCAAATGTGCAAAAAGCTAGCCAAGCACAGGGACTAGCTACACAGGTGCAGCAAGGAAGTTCATGCTCCCTTGGAGGGAGGAGAACTAAAACTGTCTTCTAGTGAGGTCTGGAAACAGTGTGCATTCTGGAGATGTGGGAGTTCAGCAGGTTTCTTCAATCAAAAGAAATGCTTGCAGTAAAAGTGACTGGAGGGAGTACTAGGTGCGCAAGGACTAAGTTGCAGAAAGGCGGGTTGCATAGCCTTCTGCAGGTGGTCAGGCAGATACCACAAGAGGCCTCTTAGATTTCTATTTTGAGATAAGCAGCTTGAGAAGAGTTCTCATTATTCTGTTAATTTTATCTTTTAGTCTTGTAACTATTCAGTTATTGTTTTGAAAAATTTAAGCCATCACTTATATTCTGTATTGAGTTGAGGGTAATTTCTAATTAAGTATCAGAACATTGTTCTTCAGAGTTTGCTGCTTCATCTGGTTACTGTTGTGGTTGCCTAATTTAGTTGCAGCATGTGCTGCCAGATTCCTTTAGGAAAAGCAAACCCAACATCTCATCTCTCAGCTTATGCCTCTAAAGATACCAAGGAGTTATATGAGTAGAGGATACACCTAATTTCTTACAGACTTTGCTTCCAGGTTGGATTTTTCTGGTTTGCCCGGAGGGAAGGTCTTCTATCAGGGCATTTGGAAGTCCTTCATGTGGCTCCTGCTGCCTCAGGAGAGCTCAGCCTGCAGCTTTTCCCTTTTCTAGGGGCACTAAGAGGTTCTGGCAGCTGGTGTTAGATGCTACTGAACGCTTGTGTGCTTGCATAGAGTATAAAATTGATATTAAATTAATTGACATTACATTAAACATCAAATGAATGTTGTTAAATTCAACCAAATTGTATCTCAACCTTTTCCTATTCAGCTACTTTTCTGGCTGAAAAAGAGAGCAAATAGATTTTAAAGCCTGAAATTGCTCTGGTGATGACAAGTATGGTACATCCGCACTTTATCTCCCAAATATTGGCTGCAGTAGGGAGCAGAGGTAAGGTAGAAGAATAAGGGAATGACCTCATACTCTCTCATCTACTCCTTCCTGTGTAAAGATCGGGGAACAAGAACTCGGCAAGCTACCACACTATTGATTAAATCTAATGCAAATCAATTGTAGGCTAAGGCATGCAGCCATGACTCAATAGTGTCAGAAGTTATTCCACTTGACTTGTTTACATCACTGCCTGGCTTGATGACACTAATCATGCAGTGCTGGGTCATCTTGATCTCTGCTATTCAGCAGGTGTATATGAGAGGAGAAGAGCAGTGCAATGTTATATCTGTGCTATGTAGTTTGACATATAGACAGATAAGAGCCAAGAATTGGAAGCAGTGGTGACTAGAAATAATGCTACTTGACTGCTTTCCCTTGGTGTGTGAATCAAGGAAGAAAGCCAAGATGAGAACCCTGTTAGTATGCAAACCACATTGTAGGTTATCTGCTTTCCTTGCAGAGAGATGAACAGAGCTGCTGTACAGCTTGGCACCAGCACCTTCTAAATTTATCATCTTTGGGGATTTTAATTACTGTGCAGGTGATGCATCTACTAAGCTGAGACAGTCAGGTGATCCATGACTTCCTTAGAATGCCTCAAGATGCTGCAGATATAAAAATTCATGGACCTTTCTTCAACCTTACCATGAATATCAGATGCATAATAGCTCTCCCTGCTCTCAGCACCTCTGTCAGGCAGAGAATAAGACTCAGTCTTCTTACTGGCTGGGTCATAAGCCAGCAGATACTCAGACAGAACAGATTTCTTAAGTTCTTTGCCTGGGTGAAGGGCTGGGAGGGAACACTTGACTGTGGGACCAGTGGACTGGTATGAAAAAGTACGAAAATTAAGAGCCTGTTGTTAAGAACCACTAATGCTTAATTTTTTAATCATATCCTGTAAATACCTTGTTTTACTCTTGATCCAAACTGGTTGAAGTACGATAGGCAGATTGAGAAAGCAGATGATGCAAGCTGGGCTTGACTGACATAGTCTGGAGTAGCTGTGTGCTAGAGGTGCCAGTGGGAGAGTCTGTAGGTCATCTATGCCTATAGTGCTGAAATGGGGTAGGAGTGTTAGTAGTGTTGTTCACTTGTAGGCAGGGTGCTGACTTCACCTTTTGCTGAAGGCACACAATTCTCAAGAAGTTTGAACACACTTGAGGTATGATGTAGCTTTTCACTTTTCATCTATGCTTGCTGCTGTATTGGATGTCTAGCAGAGCTTACTACCCCTCCTGGACTTCAGTTACAACTGCAAGATGTGTCATCTTTTCTCTATGTAACTACTGGCCAAATAGTTTAAAAGCTACTAATGTGAGATTGCCGAGAGTTTGAGGAAGAGTGCGTCTTGCTGCTATGTCAGTAGAATATGTCCTAGAATATCTAAGCATGTGAATTACCTAAGCAGTGTTTATTTTGTGCTAACTAGTTCTGCTACCCAAATGTGAGAACAGAAAGGAAAGAGCAAACATCTCGATTTTTATAAAACATCTAGGGACCTTGAATTCTTAATAGAAGAGTGACACAGCAACATACTCAAACTAAGCAAGTCGTCGTCTTCTTCCCCTGCTGTCCTTTCTCTAGTCAAGCACATAAAGCAAAACCATAGAGTTTTGACTGGCTCTTACACAAACTGTATTATAGGAGCAGAATCAATTTGCAGTGGTGTTAAGGAAAATGGAAATAGTCATTAGTATTACTTGGTGAAGACCATGTTTGACACAGATGCCTTTTGTTTTGCTCACTAGGGTGATAATAGAAGGAAAGGAGGTTGTTCACTGCATCACAAAACAGGCTAGACGTGTAAGGTTGTAATGAGGTCCTTATTCTATTAGTGAATCTGCTAATCTATGTTTAAAAATAATCAGCTAGTGTCAGTGTCATAAGCTGTAGTGGTCTAAGCCCACAAACAAGACAGGATTTGAGTAAACTATAACTTTATACAGGTTATAAAGTTTACAGGTCTGCCGGAATATTCTGAAGAATGGCTTTCCCTGACTACAGAGTAACTACAGGAAAAGATCTGTATAGAGAAATCAGAGGTCAAATAAATACTGCCTCTGTTCTTTAATCTTTTCTTGCCTAAAATAAGCTAAAGAACTAATGAAAAGTAATTCTTGCACATTTTGGTTCTATATGCTCAGAACTTGAGGAAAAAAAAATGGGAGGTGGTAGGCTGAGGTGAGGAGGTTCTGTTTGAATTCTTCTCATGAACTAAATACTTCTCAGTTCAACTCGGAGAATAAAGTTTCTTTAAACCCTTTTTTCCTTTTTAGATGCAACTATGACAACACAAGATGCCAGTCAGTCTCTGGCAAACTCTTTGACTAAGATGCAAGCTGGACTTACTGAATCATTTCCTGGTAATTGTTTTATTTCAGTACACCTAAAGCTATAATACTTTTTCCTAGTGATATTAAGTCACCATGTAGAGTTTACATTTTCATACTAAAGTCTTTGGAAATAAGATTGTGACTTCTCAGAAGGAACAGAGGTAAATATATCATCTATGTCTTTTAAAGCTACTGCAAGAGCTTAAGTGTTGTAAGCATCTCAAGGACTGTGGAGAAAGCTATCCAACTGCCAGTTGTGTGATCTGTTGCCCTTATGCATATATGCCATAAAAGCAGGCAATGACCCTGGAGGTGGGAAAATTCCCAAACTAGAACCATTGCAGGAGGTTCTGTTCTGGCCCCTAACACCTGACAATTTTCCATGTGAGGACTCCTCCTTATGCTCTTGTGTTAGTGAAAGGTATAATAATGCCCTTGCATCACTGTGCCTGCTAGCTTCATCTATCTATTTTTTTAATTATGGATGTGTTAAAACCTTCTGTTGTCCCCACACTTTATTCACCATATTCTGGATCTTAACTGTGGTTTTGATAGGGAGCAGAGAATAGGTTCTAGGCAGGAGAAGAAACCAGTGATTGTTGATTCCACCTCTCCTTTCTCCATAAAGATTAGAGAAGCAGGAATTCAGCAGTGTACCAAAGCTTGTGTTGATTAGTGCAAATCAAACATGGGCTAAGTTACATTTATACATTGACTTGGACAAGTTGTGACAAGTTATTCCATCTACAGTTTTGTCATTGGACAGATAATGCTATTTACCTGGTGTTCAGGGCTTTTTAGCACAATGTGCGTGGGAGCTAGAGGGAGTGCGATAGCTAATAGATGCAATAACTCTTTCCATACATAAACACACATATACATGTGAGCTAAAATACACAAAGTATTTTCTATAATATGACTTCACCTGACTATTTTCATTTGATATGTGAATTAAGAAAGTCAGTATGAGGATCCTGTTAGCGTACAAGACATTTTAAAGATTGTCTATTTTTTTCTGGATGGATAACAGCTACCATATGAACTCGCACTGGTGCCTTCTGAATGTATCATCATGAGGGATTTCAGTAACAAACCCGGTGATGCGTGTACTAGACTGACATAAACTTACGTGATCTATGACAACCTTGGCATGCTGTCAAGGTGTTTGCACACACAGACAGAGGAAGATTCCCCAGAACTTTCAGCCTTCATGTGTTGTTTCAGGGGTAAACACTTGGACTACTTTATTTCTCCATCAGGCAGAGATCAAGGCTGGCTTGTGTTCTTCTGTAGAGGAGCAGGACTCACTGTCTAGTGCTAGGAGACAGCTTTATAATTTTTTTTCTTAAAAAGCCATTTTGGACTAGTAGTTGAGACTGAGAGCAGTCTGTCATCAATCACCAAATGAACTAGCCTGAAGCTCTGTTCTTCCGCATTGTCCACCTTCATATACAGGTTTATTGTTCTTAAACTGGTTGAAGCATGAGGGAAGGTATGGAAGTGCAGATGGAACAAGCCAGGCAAAAGGCTGATTGCCTGTAGCATAGCATTCCTTGTGTTGTGAGCTGATGTTGATAAAGCAAAACACTGCTTTATGGAACGGGCCAGCAACTTGGAAGACATGTGGTACCTCTGCTTGTGCTTGGTCAGAGACCTATAGATGCAAACCACTAGCAGGGACCTCCTTCAGCACAGCTGGATTCTCTCAACTGTAGCCAAGAGGCATGTGTTAAAGAACTTTGAGGTAAAGTTCAGTATTTTATGCAGGAAAAGAGAAGGAGTAATTCTGAGAGATCTAGGCTTTCAGAAATACTATTTCTACTGCACAGTGATCAACTCTGCCACCCAGTGCTTCTCTCAGTGAGAAGACTGAAGCTGTAGCCCAATTTTCTCTTTCCAGCTGTGAGTGGGAAGCTTTTCAATCCATGGACAGGAGAGGTAAAGCCCCTTTTCTTCTACAAAAACTAGACTAATTTTCTCCTATAATGCTGTATGATTAGGCAGATTCTATCCATAATTACTGTTTATATATTTCTGAGATGCATTATAAAATAACGGACAATAACATTACTTTGCAAGCATGTAAAACATGTGGCTTAAAACATTTAGTGTATTGTGTATACCATGGGGGAGGAAATCTCTATTTCTTTGGTTTCATCACTAAATAGAAAGGAAATTAACTTTTTTGTAACAGGCTTGTTTTCTCACCTTTCAGAGCCCATGACAACTATACAAACTGCCAACTGGCCAACTCAGGGGAGCCCTTCAGATCATTTGACACTTGGACATAATGGATCTACACCTGGTAAAAGCAGTCACATGTTGTCTTCTACTTCAGTTGTTAAATCTTGGTTACCCTAAGGTTCTACCTTGATATTTTTTAATCAAGTGGTTATGGAAGATTTATATTAGTTGATAATTACCAGGACAAAGTTTGATGTTTAAACCTGTATAGAAAGTAACTGTGGAAACTGAAAAAATGAAAATTAACTGTATTGAAAGGACCTTTCCTTTAAGCATAATTTCTTACATCTCCCACAGTGTGCTTCCGTTTACTGGGAACTTGTATGCAGATAGTACAATACTAATGAAACAATTCTGTGTGTAGATGTGGAAGAGTGACGCTTCCTTAGCTACATCTGTTGTTTAAGCTGTAGCTTATTAATTTGCTTTCTTGATCTGTTCTTGAAAGGCACAGAGCATGAGAACAAGTATAGCAGTGGGAATCAACTGTTTATACTTACAGCTGCCTGCCTGATAGCTGTATCAAGCTTTGTAGAGCTTTAGAAAGGTAGTCTGAATAGTATGCTATCCACAGCCCTACAGAAAAGGGATTTTGCTGGCCATATTAAACCTTTTAAATGTAGAATCATAGAATCATTTAGGTTGGAAAAGACCTGGAAGATCATTGAGTCCAACCATCAACCAAGCCCACTAAACCATGTCCTGAAGTGCCTTGTCACCTCCCGGGATGGTGACTCAACCACTTTCCTGGGCAGCCTGTTCCCATGTGTCAACCCTTTCAGTAAAGAAGTTTTTTCTAATATCCAACTTAAACATCCCCTGGCACAACTTGAGGCCATGAGCCGCCAGCTTCTCAAGGAGTATGCCATGTGAGACAGTGTCAAAGGCCTTGCTGAAGTCCAGGAAGATAACATCCACAGCCTTTCCCTCATCCACTAGGCGGGTCACCTGGTCATAGAAGGTCAAGGTGGTCAAGCAGGACCTGCCTTTCATGAACCCATGCTGGCTGTGCCTGATCCCCTGTTTGTCCTGGAGATGCCATGTGAGCGCACTCAAGATGAACTGTTCCATAATCTTCCCCAGTACTGAGGTCAGGCTGACAGGCCTGTAGTTCCCTGGATCCTCCCTCCGACCCTTCTTGTAAATGGGCATCACATTGGCAAGCCTCCAGTCCTCTGGGACCTCCCCTGTTGACCAGGATTGCTGATAGATGATGGAGAGTAGCTTGGCAAGCTCCTCTGTCAACTCCCTCAGTACTCTTGGATGGATCCCATCCGGTCCCATAGACTTGTGAGTGTCCAGATGGTGTAGTAACTCACTAACTATTTCTTCCTGGATTATGGGGGTTATGTTCTGCTCTCCATCCTCGCCTTCCAGCTCAGGGGGCAGAGTACCCTGAGGATAACTGGTCTCACTGTTAAAGACTGAGGCAAAGAAGGGATTAATACCTCAGCCTTTTCCTCATCTCTGGTGGCAATGTTCCCCTCTGTATCCATTAGAGGATAGATATTCTCCTTGGCTAACTTTTTATTGTTAACATATTTGTAAAAACATTTTTTGTTGTCCCTTACAATAGTGGCCAGATTGAGTTCTAGCTGAGCTTTTGCCTTTCTAATTTCCTCTCTGCATGACCTAATGAGATCCCTGTACTCTTCCCGAGTTGCCTGCCCTTCCTTTCAAAGATGGTAACCTCTCCTTTTTTTCCTGAGTCCCAGCAAATCTCCCTGTTCAGCCAGGCCAGTTGTCTTCCTCGGCAGTTCATCTTGCAGCGCATGAGAATAGCCTGGTCCTGGGCCTTTAAGACTTCCTTCTTAAAGACTTCCTTCCTCCTTCCTTCCTTCTTCCAGCCTTCCTGGACCCCTTTGCCCTTCAGGACTGTCTCCCAAGGGACTCTCTCAGCCAGTGTGCTGAACAGGCCGAAGTTTGCCCTCTGGAAGTCCATAGTAGTGGTTTTGCTGACCCCCTGTCCTTACCTCACCAAGGATCAAGAATTCTATCATTTAATGGTCGCTAAGCCTGAGACAGCCTCTGACCACCACATCTCCCACCAGTCCTTCCCTGTTCATAAACAGTAGGTCTAGCGAGGCTCCTCCCCTGGTAGGCTCACCTACCAGCTGTGTCAGGAAGTTATCTGCCACACACTCCAGGAACCTCCTAGATTGTTTACTCTCTGCTGTGTTGTATTTCCAGCAGATGTCTGGAAAGTTGAAGTCTCCCATGAGAACAAGGGCACACGATTCTGATGCTACTGCCAGCTGCTTGTTAGAATGATTCATCTGTCTCTTCAACCTGGTTGGGTGGTCTATAACAGGCTCCCAGCACAATATCTGCCTTGTTGGCCTTCCCTCTCATCCTTACCCATAAGCACTCCACCTCGTCATCACAATCATGTAGCTCTGTACAGTCAAAACACTCCCTAACATAGAGAGCCACCCCACCACCTCTCCTTCCTTGCCTATCCCTTCTGAAGAGCTTATAGCCATCCGTTGCAGCAGTCCAGTCATGGGAGTCGTCCCACCATGTTTCTGTGATGGTGACTAAGTCATAGCTATCCTGCTGCATGATGGCTTCCAGCTCCTCCTGTTTATTGCCCATGCTGCGTGCATTGGCATAGATGCACTTGAGCTGGACAGCTATCGATTCCACCCCCAGCATTGGCATCCACCCCCAGGCTCGTCTCTGGTGAGCCTGGTTTTATCCCCTTCCCCCTTCGAACCTAGTTTAAAGCCCTCTCTATGAGCCCTGCCAACTCATGAGTGAGAATCCCTTTCTGCCTTTGAGATAGCTGGACTCCATCTGTCACCAGCAAGCCCGGTGCTGTGTAAACCTCCCCATGATCAGAAAACCCAAAATTCCACCAATGGCACCAGCCTCTGAGCCATGTATTAAGCAGGTGTGTTTTCCTGTTCCTTTCAGTATATTTCCCTGCCACTGAAGGGATTGAGGAGAATGCTACCTGTGCTCCCGATCCTTCCACTAATCACCCCAGTTCCCTGAAGTCCCTTTTGATTGCTATTGGACTTCTCACCGTGATCTCATCACTGCCAACCCGCACAACCAATAGTGGGTAATAATCAGAGGGCTGAACCAGACCAGGCTGTTTCCTAGGAATGTCTTTTACCCAGCCCCCAGTGAGGCAGCAGACTTCCCTGTGGGATGGGTCAGGTCTGCATATTGGCCTCTCTGTCCCCCTCAGAAGGGAATTGCCTATGACAATTACCCTCCTTTTTCTTTTTTCAGAGGCTGTCAGAATGTAGTTCTCCCTTGCAGAAGGAAGGGAGTATATTTGAGGCAGATGGTCATTGTTGTTATTCTTTGTGTGTGGAAGGGTATTCCCTGCAGTATAACAGGAGTTTTGTGGAGCAGTGAGGGACCCTGACCATGTTCCAGTGCAGCACAGGGCATTCTTGCCTCTGCATTCATTAGAGCTGCATCTAGATTAGATAGCCTACCTCTGGCTTTCTGGCTGTTCTGTAAATTGTAGTGGCTTTGAGAATGGCAGTGTTCTGTCCTTCTGTTTCTTCTTTTTTATTGTTCTAAAGTTTATTGCTTTCCCAAGCTCTACTTAAACACTGATGTAGTCCTATACAGTTCTAGGACCCACCTGTAACCTATAGGTCACTCTTTGAATCAGGCTGTGAAATAGATAATTTTGACCTCTTTAGAGTATT
The DNA here is from genome assembly GCF_900496995.4 of Aquila chrysaetos chrysaetos. NCBI lineage: Eukaryota > Metazoa > Chordata > Aves > Accipitriformes > Accipitridae > Aquila > Aquila chrysaetos. The sequence goes on from NC_044030.1 coordinate 70,308,299, forward strand.
GACGTTCACAATTACAACATTATATTAAATCTAGAAACCATCTTCTAAAATGGCATAATTTCTAAAAGTGACCATACAACACTGCTGCTTTAAAATTCTGGCTGTTAACACACAAGGTATATGAAAGGATCTCCACAGTAGTCAGCATTTGGCAAGCTCCTCTTTTCCCCTAAGATTACTATAAGAAACAATTGCAATACCGTATTGACACTGCTGTATGATTACCTTTATAGGATATAACATATCACTTTGCTTCCCCCACAGCCTTGTTAGGTCCAGATCTTACCACACAAGAGTTCAAGCAGGCAACCAAAGAGAACGTGTCTAATGTCACTTTTGTGGAGTATGAGGTACTCCTACCTGGTGAGTGTTATTTTCTCTTCCAGTTATGTTACATTGAATGTCTATGATTACACACAATCTTTTATATGAGTTGTAGAAGTATCTAGGATGGCAACTTCTTGATAAAGTTAAGGTGCTCATAGTGAGCATGTGATGAGCTTAGTAAAAGAAGAGATGAGTAAATTTGTTGGCACTATTGAGTATTGTGTTGTAATAACTATTTTGCAGTGAAGAATGAGATTCTTACTTTTTTTTATTAAAACCACAGATAAAAACAACTCACAGCTATCTGTTCCCCCAAATTGTCAAGTGACAATTTCTTTGCACTAGTGAATCCTCCTGGAGAGACCATGTAAGCTAGGGTACTTACTAACCAGCAGTTTTTTGTCAGCTTTGCAGTGTTAAGGGAGTTAAAGTATGGAGAATAGGCAAGATAAGCATCTTCTTAAAATAGGTGTGAAGTTCTCAGTTGCCAAGTAATCATGTATAACTAATTTCTTGGACAACTGGAAAAACTGATCTAACTGAAATCTCTCTCAGTTGGAGGAGATCAGTTAGCACTCCTTTCCAGAGTACTGGTATGATATTTTAAGGACATAATTGCACAGCATTTATGCTGTATTTTCTTCTAGCGGGAAACTTAAGGTAGTGTAAGGTAGTGTCTGTTCCTTGTTCTGGCACATGTACTCTTGGTACAGAGGTGCACCAGATATCAGTCTTGCTACTGGTTGATCTTCAACAGCATAGGGTTTTCATGCTCCATTCATTTAAAGTGTGGTTTTGTTTTGAAATCTCAAAAGGTATGGATTCTATTTCTAGCCAGTGTAATTAATCTGACTGTAAAACTTTTGCTACTCTGAAACCAATTGCATTTGTTAAAGTACTTTGATCATAAGTGACCTCAACAAGGTGAGTTATGCTTTGCTCATTTATTGAGTGTAATGGCTCTAATAAATGAGTTGCAGTAACTGACTTTGCTCTGCTATGAAAGACTGAGGTGTTGCACCTCTAAGTTTATCTCCAGTTCAACAGATCTGTAATATTTTGGCTGGGACTTGGAGTTCTGGGCATGCTGTTCTGCAGGCTGTAAATGTCTCTGCCAGACCCAGTGAAGTTCAAATATTCTATGGGAGTATCTGGTGCTTCCACTTCAGCCAGACTTTGCTGCTCCTTTGGTATGACTTGCATTACTGAGTCAGTGAGCTGTACCTCAGAACTTCCTTTTCTCTCAGAAGGAGTTTGAGCTGTGCAGCACAGCTGTGCTTTTTGACCATCAAGTACTACAGGGTAGGTCTAGGATTGAGATGAGGCCTGGAATAAATTTTTGTGGAGTATTCAGATGGCATAGCCACACTTGTATCTAGAAGATGTGAAAGAAAAGGTCAATTACGAAATAAAATGTCAGTGCTGACGGGTGCAAAGTCAGAGGTGTTTAAAAGAGGCTATTTGTATGCATCAGAAAAAATACCTGCTGTTGAAACCTGCTTTTGGATACGCTCATTTTATGCTCAGGGAGTTTGTTAAAAGCAAAAAAGTGTCAGGTTTTTCTACTGTATTGGAATGTTTTCACGTTGTAGTTCTACTGGCTTGCCACTAGGAAGGCAAAGGCAGCCATGAATGGGTTTGAAGATGATTTAGTTTCAAGTTGAGTAGCTGTAGCATGAAAGGCCAGATCCAACAATGTTAAGGCTGTGGATTTTATCAACAATTTCACTGTGATCTCACAGTATCATACAAATCTGCAACTGGCTAAAATCTGAATGCTCATAGATATTTACAAGTGTAACTCTCTTTTGATTATATAGCTTCTTATATACTTACTAATATTTTTAATAAGTCCTGCTTTTTTAATACCAAATGTGAAGTCAAAAAGGAAGTTTAGACTGAGAGCCGTCATTGTTCCTTCTGGTGAGAGCTAAGTACTTAATATATTTTGGTTTGGGTTAAATTACATAGAAGCATAAGTCTGTCTTGCTTTCAGTGAAATGAGTATCTTATGTTTCTATACTGGAGCTCTCTAGGAAGTTTACCTACAGAATGGAATGACTGTGTAATTGTTGTAATGGATGTGTATCATACCTCAGTTAATGGCTTAAGAAAATTACTGTCAAACACTGTCTGATTTTGCAGGTTTTTTTTTTACCCTGGAAAGTATAACAGCAGCACACTGTTATCTACCTGTAATCCAGCATATGTAAAACACAATCTTTGAATCTCTTCTTCCCTCAGAATGAAGAAATATGTTTTTCATAAATAATTTCTTAAACTTTTAGGTGTTCCTGGTACTTCCATGGAAAAAAATATCACTTTGGACAGTGCAACGATAATTGAACTTTCATGCAGATTGGACAATAAATATTCTCGTTTGAAAAGATTTCAAGTGACTTGGAAGAGGGGAAATGAAACAATCAGACACATTGATAAAACTGAAAACAGCTGGAGCATCCAGTAAGTGGCACTCTTTACAGTTTGACTTGCAGGTTCTAATGAGTTATCACATGCATATACACTGCCCAATACTAGTCATGTATATATTAGAAAAGAGCCAAATGTGCTGATCAATATATGCCCATAATCAACATATTGAAGGTGCAGGAAAGGAGAAAGGTTGCAGTTACCTCAAGACTGGAGGAAGAGCTCCTGTTCTTCCTCTGGTGCTGGCAAAACAAGGTTTCTTTAAGACAGGAATATAGAATAAGGACACAGTTCTTTGAGGTCCAGTAATTCTGTTCAGTATGTGAAGTACTAATCCCAGTCTGAGATTGCTAAAATACCTCCATTTTTTTCTACTCCCCTACTTTCCACACTCTTTTCCACCTTAGTGCTGCTTTGCATGTCTGAAAGGCATCAATGGCCACTTTTTTTTCCTTCATAATAAGCAAAAGAGAAAAGATTAGCTTTACAGTAAAGATGTGTTGTATTTTTTTAAAGGTTTCCTTAACTTTTTCAAACCTCTACAGAGACTCAAGAAATGCTGTAGAAAATTTTCTTCAATTGATACAATTTACTGTTGGACTTAAAAATCTGTAAATGGGCTAATTTTAACCATGTAGTCTCCAGCTGATTCTGTATAGCTTTGGCTTCTTAACATCAATAGTATTTGTATACAATTTCTATGATAGAAAATGTGATGATAATGTTCTGTCACTTTTCTGCTATTCCATATAGGCAAACACAACCATGTAAATCTTATTCAAAGCACCTGTGAAATGTGTAGTTTGCCAGCAGAGATGATGGACTTCATTAGATGGCAGCTCTTTAAAACTGTTCAGCGTTGAAGCTATGCTAGCCATTGAGTGGCTTTAGAAAGAACAAACCATTTAAAAAATCTCTTCAGTCCTGCGTGGGTATCCTATATAGTTCACATGGTGAACCCATGTCTAATTTGGTAACCTGTAGATCGTACTGCTTAAAGATGTTTGGCCTTCTGTGAGTAACAAGGGTGAAAATGGTATTTATGTTCTGAGGTGTGCTTGTGCTCTTCTGTTTTCTTAAAAATATGCTGTTTCTACATTGCACTAAACCTGAATCCTAGTGTTTCAGCAATGTATGTTCCCTGCTCCACTACTAATCTCTGCTGGTTTATTTAGAATGTTGATTAGCAGTCACTGATAGTTGTAGGACAAAAAATACAAACAAAAAAGCAAATTGATGAATTTTTTTTAAGATTGAAGATCTTGGATAGCAGTAAGCTGGGAAGTTACAGCTGTACTCTGAAAGGTGAAGAAGAAATCAGTGCTGTGTTTTATTTACAAGGTAATTGTGCTTAATTTTAATTTATTTTATTTATTTTAAATATTGCTTCACTTGAGCATTGAAAGTGTTAATATGGTTTCTGGATAGTATGGAAATGGCACTTAATTTGATAAGCTGTGACTAATATTGTCAAGCTAAGTGAGGGTCACTATCAAAGGCATTTCTATAGCTTGGAGGGAAGAAGAATTTTGAAGTAAAATCTAAAAGCCTTTTTAGCAAAATTTGCTAACAACCAAAAGAGCATGTAAGCCTACTTTTTTCCTAAATGAGTAACTGATTTCCTGTTCCCTCTCTATCCCTACAGCAGGAGTGAATACTCAACACTTACTGGGGGGTGGGAGGAAAGGATGGTGCCTCAGGTAAATTCTTCAAAAAGCAGAGCCAATGACTTGAAAGTTTGGCCTGAGATTTAGTGTTACAAGAGGAGCAATGGTTGTCAGAATGGAGGCAGGGATTTGGACAAATTCAGCTGTATTTCTGAAACACCAAATTATTGCTTTAGTGCATCTTTCATTCTATATAATATAAGAACAGCACTTATATTTAAAGTTAGTGTGCTGCTTTGAGCAGTATGAGTGCCCTTTCTTCTGTCTTGTATTCTCTTCTCTAATAATGTTGCCCCTGACAGTAGTAGGCAAAATCCAGCTGAATGGAAGATGTGGAAATGAAACAAATACAAGCTGCTGACAACCTTGATCTCTAATGGGAGCTATTCCCTTCACTTTTCCCACCATCCAAACTTTGCAAAGAATAAGGCAGGCATTTAATCTGTGAAAGCTCCACAGACTGTGATATATAAGAAAGATTCTCCCTGAACACAAGCTCCTAAAAACCTTAACTCTTCAAATAACTACCCTAGCCACAGCTGAACTAACCAGCAGGGCTCTGTAATTCTCAGTTCTGCAAGCTGCCTTTGTTCAGTAGGATATCTGGTCATGTGACTTGAGGAAACACATTCATGTATGTTCAAATCTTGAATAGCAATGTTGATATCTGCTTTCAAACCTTCAGTCAGGGGAGACTAGTTTGCAATGCTGAAGAAAGACAAAATTGTAGTTTATTCAGACCTTTTAATCTCTAAAAATGATTATATATTTTTCTTGACAACATGTGGGTAAAGTTTAGTTGAATGGCTACCCAAGTCTGTTTAGATTAAAAAAATAAGTCAAATGAGACCTTATTCTTTTGAAAGTATACAACTGTTTCAGTAAGGGCAGGAATGACTCAACAGGGAAGTCATCTTTTCCAGAACAGTGCATAGGACTGGTTGATTTATTACAAGAAGATGGGAGAATTGCTTCATAACGGTTGAATGCTGCCACTTCTGATGCCATAAAAAGTACTGGCTTGACACTTTTTAAGATTAATGCAAGAGTGAAGGAAATGGGAATGAGAAGTCCTTGAATCTTCTAGTCAATAATGCAGAGAGAACAATTCTCAAACTGAAAGATGAGTAATGTGTTGGTATAGACTCAGTGGCTAAAGTCATCACCACTGTAACTAACTGCAGTAGCTTTTCTGCTAGGCAGTTAGGCATTGTTGGATGTGTTACCTCTCTTCCCCTTCTCCCCCATCCTGGCTTGCATAACCCTGCAGATTTTGAGGAGTTAAGCTTTTACCCAGGTCTGCAGGAAACATTGAGATGCTTCAAATTTGAACTTGAAGGAAGTTCAAATTAAACATGGAGACCATTTATGGATATTTTTAAATGGTGTGATATGGTGTTGTAATAGCTATATTAAAGGGTAGAATAAATTAATTTGTGTTTCCCCTTTGTTCAGGGATCCTTAAGCAGCTGTCCAGGTACATGCGCTATGAAATAACTCTGGTCTTCAAACCAGTGTGGAAATCTGACTGGTATAAATGCTGGTGTGATCACCTGTCCATCTCTTCAACAGCTTGTTTTTTTCTGTGCAGCAGCAGTGTTTTGACACCAAATTCTGGGTGATCTACTTGCAAAAATACCTGGTGCACAGCATATTTCACTGCATGCATTCAAGGATTAACCACTCTGTTACAGAGCCAGATACCAGAACATTCATGTCCTTAATCATGGCTAATGTGTTCACATGTGTTGCTGGAATGTCTATAGCTGTGCTTTGCCACTGATCAGCATGGCTAAATCCTTTAGACTACCACATAAACCTGTTGTGCTGGATATAAGCGGTTTTTATTTGTTTTCACATGTTCCATTGGTTTTTTTTCCCAGCCTGCTTTTGTTTTTTCTCTTCTATAAATTGCAAAGGAGGTGGCAGCAATTATTAGTAAACTTGTCCCTTTTACTGACAGCAGTGAGGATACTCTGCCACTACTCTTTAGAAGGATAGTGTTTAGTGATTAAAACAAATACATATGGGGTGAGAAGACTTCACTAGTAATGAGGCTGGATTGATGTATGGTGCAGCAAATTCTGAGGTTGTAAGCAGTGTTCTTGTTAACAAATTGGTTTCATATATATTTCTGGAATGGAAATTTTTAAGTTTGAATACTCATGAGAAGTGAACTTTTCAGAAAAATTAATTTGTGCTCAGACAGTCAAGAAAGGGAGGGAACAAGAACAATCTTAGTTTATACCAAATTGTTCCATCATAACTGCTGAAAACAAATTCTTGGCCTGTTTAGTCTAGTGTGACCAATATAATTTAAAAGATGTACTGGCTCTGTACTTACAAGATGGAGCAATGAAAGTTGAAGTAAAATTTAAAATAAATGGATGTGAGGAAAACATGCTGGTAAACATCCTGATAAAGAGGGAAAGAAGGGGGAAGCTGAAATACATACTCTGGCATGATATATTTGCACAGGTCTAACTATCTGTGGGGTGCCTCAATATATTCAACAGCCTTTTTTGGGCTTTTGCTCTTGGAAGGCTGTGGAGCATATAATGTCTGGGACAAGTAACTCTGAAGTTATAAATTGATGTCTTGTTTCTTGTGGCCATATTCTTTCCTTAGCAAGATTGGACCAAAAGTCCTTTTTACTGGCATGCACCCAAAAGTCATTACTTCAGCTCAGAAAATGTTTGTAACTACAAAGCTCTCTCAATCTGCAGTTTTTTCTTAATTACAAAAAACGTTCTCTGCATGCACAGCTTGCAAGATACCAATATATGGCAGCATTATGGCTGCAATAGACTTCTGTCATTTTTTGTAGATTAAGTGAAATTGCAGAAAAATTAGTACCTTTGTTTCTAGTGTACTAGAACTGAAGCATGTAGCTCATAGCTGTCAAGGGAGGGAAAGAGGAAATGGGCAAGGGTAGAAGTCACAGTCTGATTATCACTTTCTTTTCAGTATTAATTGGGAACTTTTAAGATCATACAGCAACTGAGAACAGAATTCCTGTAGTCTTCTGCACAAATTCTGTATATGGAATACCAGCCTGACATGGTTCTTCATTTAGGTCATGTCATGAATGATAGAATCATCCATGTTTTTAAGGGAAAAGGAAGTGAATGGACTGCTGTAAACATGTATCTAAATATATTTTATCTTTTTGTAATACTGTAATTAAAACCTGTAGCTCTCACTTGATGAACTTTTTCCTATTTGTTCTTAGTACCAAAAATTGAAGGAAAAGAAAAACCCATAGTCAGTTATGAAGGAGATTCAGCTATAATGATTTGTAAAAGTTTTGGCTATACTCCCATTGCTTGGACCTGGTATATGATGAATGGAAGTGAACAGGTAAGGTTTCCATCTGTTGGCAAAGCAAAAAAACAAGTACAGACCCTTTGTAAAGTATAATGACTTTTCACTGTAGGCTCTACAAATTTTATTTCCATTAAAGTTAATGTAATTCTCTGTACATGGAAAAAAATCTGTTACATTTAGAAGTATTCGTTATTACAGGGATGTATTTTTTGTTCTGGTTTGTATGATGTTTCTTTCCCAAAAAGTCCCTGCCATACTCTTACAGCCCAGATAAGGCTCCCCTGATTTGTTTTACTCTTGAGATCCTTGTTTTCACTATATTAATGATGATTATGTCACTCAAATCTTACTACTTGATACCAAAAAAAATCCTACTATAGTAGGACACTGTTAAAGGCATGTAAGGTCTTGGAGCCTTGAGGGAGAAAAGGAGCATGTCCCTTTTCTTCCTCACCCTCCAGATACAAGTAATTCTGTATTTCCCAGCTTGTATGACCTCTCTGGGGCACTGGATCTGAAGGAGGTCATCCTGTGGTAGAGACTGCTGTGCCACTTGATTTTGAAGGAGCTGAAATGTCTTCTTACTTCAGCTCTTGCCCTAAAGTCTGTGAGGAAAAAATCTTGCTCAGCAATTTCCCTCTTTCACATACCCACGTTTCAGGTTCCCCCTTAGCCTTGGAAGCATAGCCGCTTTGTTCTAGCCCTTTTCTGGGGGAAGCACTGTCAACTGAGAGGAGGTACATAGATCTGTCTCCTCTATACTGCTGGAGAGTAGCACTGACTTCTAAGACTATCAACATAGTTCCTAGTGAAGCAGCATTCCCAGTTCAGCTTCCTTGAAAGTGTATGCTTTGTGCGGTTTTGAAACCTGGATGTTAGATCCTGACACTTGATGCGGTCTTTGTCAGTGGAGAGTCAATAGAGTGAAGAGTACCTTTCATCTGATCTTAGACTCAAACAGGTCAGACAACTTGTTCACTGAAAGTGCATGTTTTCCTCCCTTGAATGTAAAGGGAACCAGGTTGGCCAGCTAAAATAAATCCTTCCCTTGGAGACGGACTAAACATGCTTCACAAATGCCACTTGTTCTTAACTCATTTTACATCTCTCTATATAGACCTACCTGTTGACAATATAAATTTGATTTAAACACTTTCTCATTGCATTAATGAGACTTGTGTTTTTTATTTTTAGATTGCCATTAATGACTCTTTACTGGCAGACAAGTATGTAATTAACAGCG